>NC_058057.1:9056359-9656359 GCF_020085105.1 Siniperca chuatsi
AGGGAGCCTTCTGTCATGTTTAGTGCTTGAAAATCCAAGCGTGATTAAAGCTTATCACTTAATTTATCACATACAAAAGCAATCCTCTTTGAAGTTGTGCTATGTGTGCAATCTGTTCATCTTGAGTTGTTTTTTTTTTTTTTCTCTCTGGCTCGTCTTTCTGACTATCTTCACTTAATTTTGATTGACATAAATAATATCTTTTGTAGATTCAAATTAATAGCATTCTTCCTGTTCTTTTGCCAGGCGTTGGAGGCCATCAGCGAAGTGGGCGACCTGCTGCAGCTGAAGTACTCCAGACGGGAACAGCCTCTACCCTCGCTTGGCTGGATGGCTGAGGAGAGCCTGCTTCAGGACTGAGCCACGTCTCTCCCCCCCCCCCCCCAAACTCACTGTCCCTCCCTTACTTTACCTTTTCTTGTCTGATATACCTATTTTTTTTAATCATTTTTTTTAGTCCCTCATCTTCCTCTGAGCCACTCTCTCCAGCCCACTTCGCCATATCTCCTCACATCAGATTCCACAGGTCCACCATGCACACTAGCATCACTCATTAGCCTGTGTGCAGTCTGTGACCTGTCCAGCTGATTTCACCCACATCTTTCTGTATGTGTCTGTTGTTAACAAGTGCGTTCAGAGCCTCTCAGTTTGTCCTAACTTATTGTGACTGCATCGGTTTAACGTCAAGTCTTATTCCTGTGTGCACATTGAATGTGTATCTTATTTGTGCAATAATAACAACAATGTGGAGTTTATTTTGTAATTCAAACAACCTAGAGCAAAGTAGACATATTTTTGCCATGAGTTCCTACTCGTGCGCTTGGAGAAAAATAAATCTGATCGTATCCTTTTGCTATAATGAACACAAGAGGAAAAAATTATATATGTAAATATTATTTATCCTGAAGTTGGTGATACTGCCTTAGGGTAGCAGCCTAAACCTCAAAGAGAGATACATTACTTCGCAGGAGTAACATTAACATGTTCACTCCATATGTATTTATCTGATGGCTTTTTTTCCTAATCACTTTTACTTGAATAGAGAGTATAGAATTTTGGGTTCTTTCCCTAACCAAAGGATATATACTGTATGTATAGATATGTTTTCTACCTTTTCTCTTAAAATGCAAAGCAAATGTTCCAAAAGAAAAAAAATTAACAGGGAAAGAATCCCAGGGAGCAAGACTAAGGAATATTTTTTACTGCTTATTTTCTATAAATATTTTTCAGCCTTATTTACTGTTTACACCTGCACTCAAAAACTTAAGCCGAGTGTCTTTAACATTTCTATAAGCTAATGAGCTACATGTGTGATTTTATTCCCCCCCACCCCCACCCCCCGCTAAGTGCTTTCATGTGAATAAGCGCCGACACATATCTCTGAGCACGATGACACGCTGTAACTTAGATCTGTATGCATGACGATGCCGCTCCCATGCTTATCTGATATACAGACAGCTTTTATTTATTTAAAATGTCTTTGTCATCTCTCAGCTATCTTAGTTTTGTGAAAAATGTAACTATTATCTGAAAGGCAGCTCCAAATGTGTCCCAATGGAAGGTGTGTGTTTTAACTGACTACTTACACGTCTTAACTTCAGTGCTAGCACTACTGACAGGCATTGTAAATGCACAGATGACGTAGTGAAATTTTGCAAGATGAGTTTGGTTATGCTTCAAATGTCAATGTTTTTTTGTTTTGTTTTTTTTCCCCCTCATAATTTATCATCTGTGGTTTATCTTCTGGAATTACATTCCATATCAATCTGCTTTCACTGTAAAGTGTTTGTTTTGTTTTACTGTTTTTGTCTGACTTTTCTGTGTGAGGTCACCCCAAACATGGCATACATGCCACTATCAAATATCCTGTTCATGCGTGTGTTTATGTTCTATCACTTAATTGATGTGAATTGGAGGCTGCGTGCGTCAATGTAGCCAGTCCGAAAGCTGGCCATAGTCTGGCAATGTGACCATTCCTATAAATGTTCATCAGAGTGATTCAACTCAAGTTTAGAGATGCTCTTGTTGATGTTTTTGGCATTTTAGCGCAGCATGACAAATTTTGGGGGTCTCTTTCAACTGTACATCCATTAGACATTAATTGCATTGTTGTCTATGAGTGAGTCATTCCAATATTGTTGTTTTTCTTTTCACAGAAAATGGCTTGAATAACAACTCAGTGATGCATTTGCTTTTAATAAATATAATATAAAAGGTGGAACACATGACTATGATCTGGAATTACACTCTTCAGAAATGTGCTCTGACATGAAACATTTTCTTCTCGTCAAAGTTTCCTCTCAAGCTGTCTGCAGCACCATGCAGTATGTTAAGTCTCTACATTTTTGTCTATGGAGGCAAAAATGTAATTGCAAACAGCAACGTGACTGTTTCTCCCAGCCAGGTTTCCCTCACTGAAACTGAGGAATTAAAGTCAAGAGAGATTATTAAAATGTTTGAGTTGCTTGGAGGTCTTTGATGTAATGTTACATTTCCCAGCCTGCCAACCATAAATACCTGCAGTGACCATTGGAAACTTGCTTATCAGTTCCTTTTGCCCTTGGAATTGTATTTGGGTTGAAGATAAACCACTTAGAGGAGTTTGTAAAGCCACGATGTTTGTTGACCATGCTGTTGGAAACCGTGCTGATTAAATCGCTTTCTTTGTATCAAGTTCTGGATGGGTTTGTGTTTATTTACAGCAGGCACACACAGATCGTAGTCACATCTTAAAAGCTCACGACAAACATGTTTGAAAGCCTTTTTGACTGATAAGTCACTGACATCCTGCCATTACACAGCATTCCACGTCGGCAGGTCATTCTTAAAATAGTATTTTTGTGAAACGGTATGCCAGTGGGATGAGAAAATGACTTGTTTCCAGAGTTTAGAAAATGGCAAAACAAGCCTAAATAAAATTATATATGATTTAAGAAATTGTGGGAACAAGTGTAATAATTTCACATGACATTGGCGGAATATTTCACTTTTTTTGTACTCAAGTCTTGATTAAATGTACTTTTCTCAGTGAGTGAGTGCATGTCCACTTCATGTCCTGCGTATGTAGCCTATTGTAGGTTCTATGTAAACTAAACCTTGTACCTTATCAAGAACCTCAGTGGCCCAACGCGCCCCCTTCACGCAGCTGTGAGCAATAAGCCTCCCACCCCCAACTCCTTCAGCATCAGCCTTCTGAATGCGTGCGTAAAAGGCACGTTTACCGAAACCGGTTGGCTGTGCTGTGTACACACACACACACACACACAAACACACACGCACGCACACATCCACATCCACTCGAACCGGTGGATGAACTTCAGCTGGATAATGGATTAACGCATCAGACAGACAGCAAAAACGCACAGCATACTATGAACTCCAGATGCCAATGTATTGGAAGAAAACACCCACCCACGACGGAATGACTCACAGTTTAAAGTAGTTGAATAAGCAAGCGCCGGTGCGGACGGGGAGATTCTGCGTGGGGTACTTGACTTCTTTCTGGTACTTAAAGCTCTTCCAACTGTGGTTTTTATGGGGAAGAGAAGCGTTGAGCTCGACCCGCCACACGGACTGACAGTTGCTGCGCGAGGCGCTGGTGCCAGATATGGATAGCGCGCGGGATACCTCTGGACGCTGGTGCGCATCTTCATAAAGTGCGACACTTCGAGACTGACGAGGCCTAAAACTTCAATTGTCCTGAGTCAAAGTTGCTGACAAACGGAGGACGGGCAGAACGCAGTCGCTTCATTTGAACTAACAAGCTCATTTAGGGAGAATCGTTAGAGAAAAGCCTCCAGAGTACTTTTACAAATCTTCACAGGAAGCTTTAAAGTAGAGAAGATGCGTCAAGAGGTCGCGTGGAGATTTCAGATGCTGCTTGTGATTTGGTCAACACTTCTCGTTAGTTTGGTGACCGGGTTTCCTACCAGACACAAGAATGTTGGCCACAAGGTAAGTTTTCTTCAGCTATTGATTGTGTCTTGGCATTTTTTGAAGTTTAGGAAGTTATAGCAACAGGTTTCAAAAAGCTATGAAGTCTTAAAATCACACCTTTTCTCAAATAATTAGATAGTGCTGTGGTGCATCTTTGCTAACTGTTGTAAAATGTCCATACTCTTATGGTTCGGTCAGCTTTATTGCTAAATGCAGTAATTCATTAATGTCGACTAACAGCCTCAATTTTATAATAACATTGACTAAAATTAGGTGCCTTTTTACGTTACTAATTTGTCTTAATTCCAACACATATTCTACGTTTATAGGTACGCGTCTGTTCAGTCAAATTTGAATGTCATAGAAAAATGTTGAACAAAAAGTCACTGCTCGTTTTCAACCATTACCCTCAGTCAGTTCCCATTAAATGATTCAGTCAATTAAATGAGCTGAAATGACAGAATTTCCTCAGCAGGGCATGCTGCTCTCTTTTGTTGCACTTCTTTCTCCATGTATAGTAAGGTTTGCCATCACTGGGCATACACCCTGCTATAATAAATCCAAACTCCCTACACACACACACACACACACACACACACACACACACACACACACACACACACACACGCTGTGCAGTGTGTGGTGTGTCTACTGGAATGTTTGTGTTACACACGGACATATTTGGATATCAAAGTCTGTTTGTGTGTGTTTGTGTCAGGGTTCAGTTTTTGCCTTTGAACTCTCCTTCTTGTGTGGCCTCCCATGGATGCCCTATTGGGACTCTCGCTCTCTCATCATCTGACTGATTGATGTCAAAGCAAAAAGAGACAGAGAGGAAAAAGGGGGAGGGGAGAGGAGAAGGGAATGATTAGTGAGAAGAAGAAGAAAAAAAAAACCCTCACTGTCAATTTCATTCACCGAAAGGCTGCAGTTGGTGACTCTGTACCTTCGCCCGGGACCTGCCTGATGCGTGTCCGTAAGTGGTGGATGGAGAGGAGAGATTAGCAGAGGAAGAGAGGAGGAGGGAAGCTCAGTAAAGTGGGTGCCCAGTAACGAGATGCTTATGTAACCAGAATAAGGCGAGCCCTCGGCATCTCTCACACTGGAGCTTGGGTCAAGTGTCATTCATCTGATTGTTTACATTGGCTCTTTTTTGTGTTAATGTGGAATTTCCTGTTTTTGGTTTTACCCCCATCTCTCAGCGAAGAAGAAGAAGAGGAGGAGGAGGAGGAGGAGGAGGAGGAGGAGGGGTTTGTGTTTAAGTGGCTTCTTTTCCAAATATCGGGACTTGTTTGCCCTGTTTTCCCTGAATGTTTTGTATCCCCACCTCTAGCTCCAACCTCCACAACCTCACCCCCCGATGTCACCAGACATGCATTTGTTGTCCCGCTTTCATTTGCAAAATATGGTGATCAAAGGGCGTCCATAGTTTATTGTTCTTCTGTAATGGTTTGGAAACAGCCAAGTGCAGAGGCCTTTGATATCTGCAGGCACATAAATCAGGGCTGCCACACTGCCTGCCTTCCCAGCCTGCCCCCCAACCCCACCGGATCCTGTCCCTGCCCCTCACCTCAGCCCCTGCTGCCCCCATCCAGTCTCCCGACCTCCTCTCCCTAACCTGAATGTGTGTCAGTAGCAATGACAGTAGCCCAAATGGATCCAGTCTTTTCAGTCTAGTGAAAGTAGGACACAATGCGTTGCCAAAAGTGTGGATTTAATGTTTGTCTGAGAAGAGAGAAGCAGTCTCTAGACCAGGCCAAGGTCCCCCACTGCATCCAGATAGTCTCCCTGTTAAACACACTGCATGCCATCAGCCATCAGGCCTTTGATCAGAAGAGCCCCACTGCCGAGAGGAGGAGAGAAGGATCAGAGGGAACAAGGGGGACGAAGAGAGGAGGAGGAGAATGATATACAGGGCGAAAGAATACAGGATCCAGATGTGTAACAAGATGAGATGAGGAGGGTGTGAAAGTATGTGGCCCCTTTCATGACTGGACCTTCTGTGTCTGCGTGAGTGTGTAGGTGTTAGGGCATGTGTGTGGATGTTGGTGTGTATGAGTGAATATTGTCACTGCTGGTCAGATTTGACAGTGATGCAATGGAGCATCATGCTGGAAGACGTCCTCAACAAAATCTTATACCAGACACCAGACATTCGGTGTAACACAAGAGAAGCTGAAGCATGGGGCCTTTATTTCTTGTTATGTTCACAAAGAGAAGAATGTTAGCTATTTTTAGTTATTATTTCTTTAGAATTTCTTGCCATAGATTCCAAACATACATACATTAGATTGGAGGTATTGGCAGTGAAAAATTGTTATTGGTACATTCCTATTAAAAGAAACTGATTTTTTAAACATGGACAATCCACAAAGAGTTGGCTTTTTAAGCTTCATAAAAAATAAAAAGAACTAACTAACCAAGTAACTAACCTACGCACGAGTATTGTCTCAGTTCATCAATTAATTGTTTAGTCTACAGTATAAAATGTTAGGCAATAGTGAAAAATGTCCATGCTAGTTTCCCAGAGTCCACGGTGACTTTGTTTTGTCCGACCAATAGTCCAATATCGAAAGATACTCGGTTTACAATGATAGAAAACAAAGAAAAGCAGTAACCAACAATTTACAGGCTTTATCTAGGGATGTTTTGTGATTTTTGCTAGAAAAATTACTTGAACGACTAATCTATGATCAGAATAGTTGCAGATTGTTTTTCTGTTGATCATTTAAACAATTAATCGGCTAATTGTTTCAGCTCTACTTACATTATATTCAGTGCTGAAAACTGGACCAAAACAGGATCAATTGACATCCAAAACAAAAGCAAAACAAAATATTCTCCTAAAAATTGAAATGAAATGTATATATTGTAGCTGTAATTAGTCTGTTTTAATGGGATGTTGAGTTTGAGTTGAGTTTTTGCATTGATTGCAGTGTGTGTAATATTTGCTTACAGTATTTGCAGTGGATAAAATTACAGTGGGAAAGGCTAAATATCCCAAAAAGGTTATCTACTTGTCACCACCAGTTTACAGATATCTGGGGAGGAGGCCAACTTCTCTTCATCCATCATTTATCACGCTTGACGGGCTTCTCCGCTAAACAGGCATAATGTGTTCACATGCTTGAATTTGACCGACCACATAACTTCTTTATGGGACAATCACAGGCAGTCAGTGAAACATACGCCCTGTTGTAGAGGCCATAACTATAAATCATCAAAAGTTTGATCATTAATTCAGACATTCCCTCTCGTCTTTAGCCCTCCAACTGCAACTGGTTTGCTCTGAGCAGACCACAAACTGGCTCAGGTCAAATCTCAAGGTCCCGTCCAATCATATATTTGGGCCAATTTAGCATATTCAGGATGATATAGACATGAATGAATGGCAGACAAGGGTTCATTAGAGGGTCTGGATTGTGGTTTTGACCAGTGTCAGGCATGAAATAGATATGTGTCCTATTAGACATGGAACAGACACATGCACACTGGAGAATCAGACCAACTAAAACTCAGTGACTATATTCCAGATACAGTACATATATCTACAATTCACCACTATTATAAAGTCACCATTAATCACCATTAATCTCAGAGATCAACATTTCCTCCTGCTGGCCTTTCTTCTTAGCAACTGTAAAACCTGAAAGGTCAAATTAAGTGGCGGGCGTAGTGGCGGCAGCACAGCAGGTTCAGACACGCTCGCACCAGCCCAGGGGTCCCACGCCTCCCAGGCCCTCTCATTAAAGCTAAAAGAGGATCTCTCTGGCACAGGCCCCTCTTTGTCCACGACCTGGATGCCATGACTGTTATGGGGGAAAAAAAGAAGAATGAAATGAACGAAGGCTGGTTGGTCACTTTGCTGGTTAGTTGGATGCCTCAGGGGCTTTTTGGAATTGCTGACCAAGCTATTGGTCTATAGTGGTAGATGGTTATAAGGTTTCTTCCTGGAAACAGAGCACTAATTGTTTTTATACTCATCAATGAGCCATTATAAATGATCCTTTTTTGTCATTAGCCCTAAAGTCTGTCACACAGACAGTTGTCTCATTTGCCCTTGTTCTTTACATTACTCAAGGTACTGTCTGCACAGTCAGCATAGATGCAGATCAGGCTTCAAGGCATTTCCTGTCATCCATTTTTCATCCGTCATTCATCATTTAATCTCTTAAATCATTCCACTAGTTTATTGTTTCTGGTCCAGATAGACTCTTTATCTTACGTCTTAACTTGTACTTCCAGGCTCATGGCCACCCGACTCACAGCGGTGGGGTCCATTATGTCCCTGAGGCTTTGGAGCAGCAGAACCAGGTCCAGAGTCTCCTGCCTGAGCCCCACAGCCACCAGAGAAGGTGGTCCCACCCCCAGCACCGCTCAGTTGGTGTTCTTCCACAGCCTGAGCCTGAGGAGGAGACCAAACCCTTCATCCTGGATCTCAAGAACTTTCCAGACCTGGCCAATGCTGACATCAACTCGCAGAACCCCAACATACAGGTGAGTCAGGAGAGGGGAGTCACACATTACAGTGTTTGGGGACATGCAGTCTTTGAGCTTCTTAGACAGCCTTCAAGATATGATAAAGATATGTTCTTTAAACTGAGTTAGTAATACTGTATATTTTAATTCTGTATAAGATCACAAAAACAAGCTCTTATAGCACTAAAATAAGTTCATTTTAGTGTGTCTGCTGTATCCATACAGTAACCAATAGATGGTAAATTATGGGTTAAATTAAAACCATTCATGCAAGGAGAACTGGGGCATTTTGTCTTTTATTGAAATGAAAATTATTTAGTTCCTTAATGTGTAACAAAATCAACAGTCTCTCAGTCTAATCTGGCTGCGTCTTTTATTGCTACTATTTAATTAAAGTGTAATAAAGGAAAACCGGCTCTGTAATCATAAGTGTTAGCCATTAAGGCCTCATCATCTCCTTCTAAATTGAAACCCAAAAAGTTCAAAACGTTGTTCTGTTTAATTTATCTCATGGCAGTTATCCTCTCCAACTCTGGTCGGTGTAATCAGGATGTGGTTAGAAGGACATAATGATGGCTACGTCAAGTACAGAGACAGATGAAATTTCTGATGAGTTTTCTTCTGGCATATAGACCAGATGTACCATACTATGACTAAAATACTCTACACTATGGATATATTTAACTAAGACAAATGAAAGCATTTCCAGTCATCGTCTGTCCTAACAGTTACAAAAAGATAGTTTTTCCCTATAGTCTCCCTGTAGCCTGGTCTTCACATCAGCTGAAGTTGGACCCTGGAAGTACTGTAGCATCTAGGATGAGTCATATGGAGGTAATGAGAGGTAGTTATTCAGAATAAATGCTCACATTCTCTCCCTGAGATGATCATTTGGTTGGCTGAATGCTCACGCTCAAGTCTGGCTGGCTGACTTAGATCCGGGGGAGCGGGTTCACTTGCTAAAAAACTGATTTGAGATAGTTGATTTCTTGAAGGGCTTGTAACTCAAGCGCTAAAGCTGCACATAAGTATTGGAGGTATTTTATTTTTTTGATGATGTTACAGCAGTTCAGTCACTTGTTGTATGTCATTGTCTTCTACTCACCGTTAATAAGTCATTTCTAAGTTTGGTTTGCCAATCACGCTACAATTTGGAGTCTTGGTGTGCTAATTTAGACTTTTAGGAGAGAGTTGCTCAGTTTCACAATGCTGTCCAAGATCATATCAATGACAGATGAATGTGTTCACGAGTTAGATTGACAGAGACCCTCTCTTTTCCTCTACGTAGGTAACCATTGAGGTGGTGGACGACCCCCAGATGGAGGTAGAGATGGACCTGGCCAAGGAAAAAGACTGGCTACCCTCCTCTTCCTCCTCCCCCTCTTCCACAGTAGATTGGCTCGGAGGCAAGAAGCTTTTCTGGCCCCTTTTCTGGAGTTACACCGACGCCGATTCCAGCGAGGACAGCAACAGCCGGTCAGGCGTGGAGGAAACTGGCGAGGAAGAGGAGGAGGAAGATTACTCCCTGGATTATGGCAGCGAGGAGCCCTTACCCAGCGGAGTGGGTGGAGACTGGGATACGCATTGGAATGAAGGCTGGGATCCAGTGCAGAGCTACTATGGTAAGGTTTGCCAAGTGGTACACTCGGCGTCTGTTAGTAGATCCACACAGCTCTTTTAGATATGACTTCATCAAACTGATTATGGCTTTTAAAAAATTACCAAAATTTATCCTGCGAGTTATACCAAAGAAAAAAATGCAAAAATGGAAAGTATGAAAATACAATCACTGAATTTATCACATCAAAAAAGGGATAGAGATAAAGGGAATGTCTGGAAGGAAAGACAGAGAGAGAGAGAGAGAGAGAGAGAGAGAGAGAGAGAGAGAGAGAGAGAGAGAAAGTGAGAGAGAACAGAGTGGCTGAGGAAGGCTTCATGATAACTGTCTTCACAGTCAGAGAGAACCTAATGATGCCAGCATGAGAGGCAGCATGAGCACTCGACCATCAGGACATTGTGGGTTATGGGCTCTTTGAAGTCGACACTGGTCGTGCTGGTCGCAGAGGCCTGCCTTTTGAAGATGGGTCTGATGCGCTCGCTAATGGCAGCGTGAGGCCGGCACTGTTCCCTGGGACAAAACAGCCCTCTGCTTGTGGACAATTAGAGGGCCGATTGGGAACACAGAATGACAGGGGCCATTTGGCCGGCCCTTTCATCCTTCCCTGGGACCCCATGGGCCCCCCCAGACCCTGGCGGCCCTCACTGCCCTCTGCGGCTCGGCCTTTTGAGCCAGTTCAAGAATTTCGGGGGGCTTTCAGGGCTCTGCATAACTTTTACAGCTCTTTTCCCCCTCTTAATTCTGCCTTCCTCTGGTGGGAAAAAATGTTGTGTCTCAGCTTGCACAGACCACTTATTCAGTGGTAAAAATAGTAAATAATGAGCGAGAAAGAGAAAGGTGTACATAGTGAATGAAAGGGAGAGAAGATGGAAAAGAGAGATAGAAAAAGAAACAAAGAAAAAGAAAAGTCTGATGGGCTGGGCAGTGGGTAGGCCAATGTGTGTGAGTCCTACTGTAGATCAGAGCGGAGTGAAAGCTTTAGGCTGTGGTGAGCCTAAAGCTTTCCCACAGATACAAATCTGTGCATGATTGATCTATTTGTTTTTCTAAGGATTTTGAAGGTTGTTGTTGCACACACCTCTCCTGCTGTAGTATAGTCTAAAAATGTGGTAACAGGTGTCTAAAAACCTGGCTAGATTTTACTCTTTAACCTTTCCCTTATCTGTTATGCCAATATATAGACTTTATCTGTTTAACTGCTGAGCATGTAGACGAGCCAGCAAAGGGCAACAATGCCTATTAAGTGGTCACATCTAAAGACTCGGGCCAACATAAATCAAGGATGTCTGCCTTAGCTTCTTCTGTAATTACGACTCTCCTGAGACCTCATTCCCGTATGGCCACATGGCGAGTTGGCAGCGCCCACAAAGTAAAATTGGTGTTCGCTACACCCAAGCTGGTATTTCTGCACCCACCTCGCCTTTAATCAAGAATGACTTGTTTTCAGTGTTATTAACACCACAAGGAAACATGATGTGGAGGCGGACAGCCACAGCATAGCCTCTCTCTCTCTAATTTTTACTCATGCCTTCTTAAAAAGAATATGGGTTTGCATGGGAAAGGTTAGACCAGGAGAAAATTGTCATTTATATGGACTGAGACAGTCCACTTTGAAAACATATTCTGGATTAGACTGTTGAAGTACATGCTGAGTCTCAACACAAAACTGGAAGGTGTTTTGTTGGATTTGGAGGGTTTTTCCCTTTTGTTCATAATCTCAGTCAACCCTTTGAAGCTGCTTCCCATTAGCTTGTTAAACAGCACATCTAGAAATTGTAATCTTTTCCTGAAAATATGATGTAGAGCTCCTGTAACTGTAAATTTAATTCCATGCTTTCATTATGTATTCCTCTCTGATAGTTTTTGCAATATGTAAAGGATATAGTGCTTTAATCTTATAGAATCTGATGAATTTTCATATTAGGTTTTGATCCATATGAAATGTAGCACAACTCTTAGGCTGAGTTTGTGGCACTGACTATGTTTGAATTTTGTTTTCCTTTCCACAGAGAAGGAGACAGATGAATGGACACCCTGGTCTCCCTGTTCAGTGACATGTGGACACGGTGAGAGGAAGAGGACCAAGTCCTGTGGCTACTCCTGCACTCTGACAGAAGCCTCTAAGTGTGACCTGGAGCCTTGTCTGGGTGAGATTATATTTCCATTTTAGGAAAGAAAAAATAACAAACAGAGGCCAGAGTATTGAGAGATTTTTGTTGTCTAGTTTTTAATCTACAGCTGATGTACCACTCTCCTCTTTGTAGGTGATGTCAACACTGTTGTAGAGCCTTTCCCTTTCGAGATGGAGAATGGCACAGAGCCATTTGGGACAGGTAAGTTTTTCTACAGCTTTCATTAGTATCGTACCATATTTTACCCCATTAACTGCAAGCTGTTTATACTTTACAGTCCACAATTTTACAAAGTATACTCAGTCAGTTGTACAGTATACTGTAGTTAGGTAGGTATATGATAGTACCCCCATGGCTAATGGATTATAGTAACATGTTACTGATATGCTGTCACAAGGGAACGTAGAACTGGCTTGCTCAATACTGTAACATAGATGTTTATAGATGCCAGGCATAGGACTGAGACTTGACTCCAAAGTGACAGCCGTTCATGTTACCAGTAGTGCTACTATGAACAACTGTAACACACAATTTCACGTGGTATTGCTGTCCTCTCTCCAATAGATTTGGACAGCTGTGAGAAGTGGCTCAACTGTAAGAGTGAGTTCCTCCAGAGGTACCTCCACCAGGTCTTGTCTGAGCTGCCCAGCTGCCCCTGCTCCTACCCCTCTGAAGTAGCGTACACTGTGGTCAGTGTCTACGATGACACTCATGGCCGGCAGTTCCGCTGGCGTGATGCCAGCGGCCCCAAGGAGCGCCTGGATATCTACAAGCCATCAGCGCGTAGCTGCATCCGCTCAGCACTTTCCGGCGACTCATCTACTCTCGCAGCACAGCACTGTTGTTACGACGATCGTGGGCGGCTGATCACGAGGGGGAAAGGCGCAGGCACGCCTAACCTGATCAGTACTGAGTTCTCACCTGAGCTGCACTTCAAAGTAGATGTGCTGCCTTGGATCCTGTGCAAGGGAGACTGGAGCCGCTTCCATGCGGTGCGGCCACCCAATAATGGATTGAGCTGCCCAGAAAACCCCCATGAAGACGTGTTCATGAATGAACTGGAAGAGGCCAGGGAGTACTGAGGGACCACAGCCAAAACTACCACTTCACTCAGAGAGTCAGAGGGCCCAATCCTAATTTGAGAGGAGACTGCTTTGAGAGGGGTCATGAAATATTACATCTAAACCATGCATCATGCGTTAACCATGCAGTGACTGAGAGGAAATGCACATTTGTGATTGGGAGATTTGTGGGGTTTAGGGATGATGGTGAAGTGTGGCTGTCTCAAGTTAGGATTTGGCACAGTGTCCTGATATCAGGCTTGACTGAACTGAATTGCAAGAATGGAAAAAAAAATGCAGTGTTCTCCCATCGCTTGCCAACCTGTTCCACATCTGGCATGACATCAAGCTCTCTCTCTCTTTATATTCAGTACACTCTCCTGGGTGCGTGTAAGCATGATGTCTACCTACTGGCTTTTCTGATGGTGTCCTGGAGCGCTTGTGATTGACAATAGCAACATATGGTAAACATCCTGATCATGCTTCTTGTAGGTTTTACATTAGGAAATGTATGAATGTGGGCTGGTTATGTTGATGAAACAAACACATGCATGGGAAGAGTCCAACTGATGAATATCCCAACTATGCTGCTACAATATAAAATCCTTCAGGTTTTACAAAGGTGTTAAGGGGAACAAGACAACAGGACATCAGAAGACCCAAAAGATGCCACCTGCATTCACAGTAATGTACATTTCAGCCAATCTTTTGGGACACTAAAACTGGTAAAGAATTTGGGATCTCAACCAGAGGTAAGCTAAAAGGATTTGAAACATGCTGTCATTATCGAGCTTGCTAGTGAGAATTATGAGAATAGCACATAAGCAGTAATGGTACGGGAACAGCACATTTGATTTCAAATGTTTTGTCACACAGATTGATTTTATGTGTTTCCTCATATTTCCACAGCCAGGAAGATATATGATCTGGGTGCCAAAGAGTTAAAAATCAGACTGTTGGTGCCTGTGTAAATCCAGCCTCCTAAGTCTCCATGGTGCAAATGTAGGAAAAAATTAAGTTCTACAGCGAATAGATTGTGCTCATAGATGTGTCTCTACAATGTTCTCAGGGGGACTAACTGACCATGACAAACAAATTTGTTCATTTACCTCGTCAGCGGAGCACTATTGGAACTAGTACAAAGTGTATTGGGGTAAAGATTAGTAGGCGTATTGGATGTGTAATCCAGATTGGAATTGATGAACAGATAATGCTTTCAGAAAGCAATTGGAACCCTTATAACTGAAAAGTTGTTGTTGATGCATTGTGTGTGGTAGAAAGATGTCATTGCTGTTTAAGCTGCTGGCTTAGGGTCTTTGGGTTTATATACAGAACTTGACTGGATAGAAAGGACATTCGTACTCAAGTCATTCCCGAGAGGTCATGCAGTTGGAGCCCTTATCCTGGCTAACATAGAATGCAAGGAAAGGCAACATGGAAGTAGTAGCCATTAGCAAATATTTTAGCCTTTCATCATTAGGTATAGTGCACAGGATTGAAAAGACTGATGTTTAACCATAATCATTATCGTTTTTAGCATTGTAGCAGCTGTGTTAAAATTCTGCACCTCCGTCAAGAAAATGTGGCAGTAATCTTAATTTTACTTAGAAATACCTTAAAACTCAAGCCCTTTCTATCCAGTCTAATTCTATGGATGTTCGCTCCAAACCTTTTTTCAGGAATTCTGCTTCCAGATGTTTTAATGTGAACACGCATTTACATTTTGGAATCACCGATTTTAAAGGAAGGCACTTTATTTAAGGTATATATATATATATATACAAAAGATATATCAAAATGTACTCATGTTTGCCATTTGTTGATGATAGTGTTATTGTGACAGGAAACTCGCCAGAAATGCTGCATTGTTCTATGAAAGTGCATATATCAAGTGTTCTGTTGAGGAAAGCATGATCTTTTTGTGATTTCTGAATCTAGTATTACATATATGGTGTTGTACAGTATTTATTTGTCTGTTCTCTTTTTTTAAGTTTGCTGAAGCTTTGAAATGTCTCTATACTCAACATGGTGCACTAATCGGACTGAGAAATGAAGGCACCCATTATCAAAAGGGAAACCACTTTCTTCATATCACTTCATACAGTAACATCAAGTGTCTGTGTTTCATTCTACTTTGTACTGCAGTGCTCTATGAATATGTTGTTGCAATTATGCTGAAGAAATATATAAAGACCTTGCATTCATCATCTGACTTTTTAATGTGTTGTTTCTTTTTCCACACTTTAGATGCTGCATAGCAGAGCCAAGCATAGCATAGTACTGTAGAGCAAAATTCCTTAAACACAACTGAGTATTTATACTCTTTATTGACTGACATACCAAAACTTTTCCGTACCTTTCCTCTCCAACAAGACAGGTACAGTGCTGCAAGCATTCCTTTAAAGTGCAAACATGTCACTTCCACATCCTAAGACAACCAATGGGAGATACTGTACCAAGACCAACCAGAAATGTGTGACAGACCATTCAGGCTTCTCTTTCAAATACCCCAAATGTCTAAAACTACCTTCATCAGGACATTAGCAAAGAAGAGTTTTATGTTAAAGATGAGTTCGACATTTTGGGAAATTGGCTTGTTTGCTTTCTTGCAGGGAGTTAGAAGTAAGGATCGATACCTCTCATGATTGCATGGTAAATATGAAGCTGCAGGCAGCAGCCAGTTAGCTTAGCTTAGCACAAGGACTGGAAACAGGGGAAACAGCTAGCCTTGCTCCATCCAAAGGTTACAAAATCCGATTAACAGCTCCTATAAAGCTCACTAATTAACATGTTGTATCTGTGCAAAAAACTAGGTTTAAAAACTACACTTTGTAAGTGTTTTGGGGGGGTTATGTACTGGACTATATTTGGCCAGGAGCAGTAACTTCCACCTACTTGCTTCAGAGGTTCGGGTAGGTAGCTATTGTTACTTTCAGATGGAGCCGGGCAAGCTGTTTCCCCGTTTCCAGTCTTTGTGCTAAGCTAAGCTAACTGGCTACTAGCGATAGCTTGATATTTTCTGTACCGTCACAGGAGTGGTATCGATCTTCTCATCTAACTAAGAAAGCAAATGAGCATATTTCCCAAAATGTCAAATTCCTTTAAATGTTTATTCCCTTGTAAAGTGCTTTAACAGTCAAACACAGAGTCAGACCATCAAAGGAAGGTCCCTGTATTCAGTGGTGAGTGTCCTGTCCACATAGCTAAGCTGTTGGAAGCTGTGATGCTAAATTGTTTAATAATCCGTAAATACCATTTGTGGTTTTGTGTGTTAGTGTCTGCCTTGACGAGTAAGTAATGTGAAGCATGTGACTCATTATTCATCTACATTACCTTTTCCACAATCAACAGATCTTGAACACAGCAATGACAGGATTCAATTCGGTATTATGCATGAGTTCTCTTGCTAGCACATGTAAGCAGAGTGTGCAGTCGCTGTTTGAACCAACAGCATCAAACGTTTCCTCAGTTTAACCGTCTGTGTTCTCAATCTAACATTGGTTTTCTTTATAAGTTGAATTCACGTCTAGAAGTCAAAAGACGTACTAACATTTTCTGTCAGACTTCTAAACAACCAACCGCAGCCGTTTTAAACCATGCATGCTTCAGGATTTCCAATTGTGTTGTGGGCATTCTTCTGGTGATTCACAAGTCCAAGCAAGAGCAAGAGGGATGGTGGCTAGAAATTCCTTTAAATTCAGGTTCCAAAAGCTGGATATCAGAATTATACAGAAGGTTCCACTCACCCACTCAGACAAAATAGCCCTGCTAATACACAGATTTAACCTCTTAACCCCCTGCATGCCTTAACTAACAGCAACCATCACTGTCATCCATCTCCACTATGGTATCTAGGTTGATCCATTCTTCCCATCATGTTGTCTGAGGCTATATTCTTTCCAGAGGATTAAAAACACTGAGATTAAAAGTTCAAAGGTCGGGGTAATGCAAATCCATAGGCTTAGGCGATCCAAATACTCCTCTTAGATACTCTAATTCCTGTAGGTAATGATGTCTATCCTTCCCTTGCTGCTCTCACTGACCCAAGAGAAGAGAGAGAAAAAAACCCTGGTTATATGTTTACAATAGAACATTAGGTCAAAAGTGGGACGCAATTATCAGAGGATGTACTAATGTTGTGCGCATAACCAAGGAGATATTTAGAAATCCATCTATCCATCCGTGTGGTGAGTATCCACTGTGGAATGAACGATAAGGAGCTTGGTAGGTCTCCTATGGTCCTTCAGTGATTCCTAAGTTGACTACAGATGAGTGCTGCGTGGAAGGAAGCCAGACACATGTTGACCACATTGCTGCCGCAGAATAACAGATAAATAACCGCAGATGTGTAGACAGAGGAGAAAACAGAGAGAGGGAAAACAGAAGAGAGAGGAACATAAAAGAGAGGGGAGGGTTCTAAAAGATGTTATCTTAAATATTGAATAAAGCAAGAGTTCCCGGGTGGATACATTTAAAAACCGGCTGAATACACTTCACAGCTTATGGAGGGCATGTGTATCATGTCACTGGGGGAGTCCACTGTGGTTGTACAGAAGTTCAAGCTGACCAAAAGCATTGTATTTCAATTTAGCGTGAATTATTTCACATAGAAAATGTTAAAAGATTGGATTGCTGTTCAAAATTCTGAAAGCACGCCTCACTCCATGCACCTACATTTTAGTCAGTGAATGTGCGGTGATGTGATTCATTCCTTTCCTTATAGCGGTGGTGGCCCAGGCCTGGTGCCAGCGCTCGGTGGTTACAGATCTGTTTACTTTTGTAGGCTGGCAGGAACATGAGATTTCCTCTGGGTGTACTGCGGCTGGTCGACCTGCAAACAGCATGGCCCTTCAAGTCCCTCGCAGCTCCCGTTACAGGCTGCCTCGTCCGCAGTCCTCCCCCCTCTGCGGATCACTTGCGCTGAGGGTAACCCCACGCAAACAAACATACACTCACACAGACACTGACAAGGGTTCATTGAAGTCATGAAAACCAGCTGACATACTGCATTAATGCTGGCAAACATATGCTTGTCCAAACACACTTACAAACCCATACACACTTTAGCTGCCCTACCTACATGACTTATAAGAATGCCAGTGGATTTTAGGATTTTCTGGATTATCTGGAGTCTGATTTATCCCATTCCTCGACCAGCTTGACACAGAGGAAAGCCTTGTTCCGAGATGATCAACAAGACTAATCTCAAAATGGAGCCTCCATTCATGAGAGGCAGAAATGCAAGAGTTACAGAGCATGAATGACACTTGTGTTTGCCCCTGTTTCTTCAGCTGTAGGTGATGCAGGTTGTTGATTTGTGAAAAAATAACTAAGACTAAAAGTCTACAGTCATGCTAGCGGCTCTGTGAGGCCGTACTTAGGCACAGTGGTGCTTTGAGCTAAATGCTAACGTCAGAATGCTAACATGGTCACAATGACAATGTTAACATGGTGATGTTTAGCATGTATAATGTTTACCATCTTAGTTTAGCGTGTTGGCATGCTTACATTTGCTAATTAGCAGTAAGCACAAAGTATAGCTGAGGCTGATGGGAATGTCTTTAGTTTTGTATTTCATCATAAACCAAAGTACTGGACAAATGAAACATTTTACCTGATAATGGCACTATATGCAAAGAGAAGGGATCACCGAAGTTGTTACAATTCATCCTGAAGGGAACATGAATGTCTGAGCCAAATTTCATAGCAATCCATCCAATAGCTGTTGAGATACTTCACTAAAAACTACAATATCAACCTCACAATGGCATTATAGGAAAAGTCAGGGGATCACCAAAGTCATTAGGATACATCCTCTGGGGACCATGAATGTCTGTACCATATTTTGTACCAATCCATCCAGCAGATGTTGAGACATTTCAAAGGATAAGTGAAAACTTTGACCTGCTGGTTAGGGGAAGTCAGGGGATAACAGAGTCAGCAGGATTGTACCAAATTTCATGGTAGCCACTCAATTATTTTTAAGATATTTTACTAAAAAAAACTAAAATGTCAACCGCGTGGTGGCCCTAGAGGAAAAGTCAGGGGATCACCTAAGTCAGTAGGATTCATCCTCTGGGGACCATGAATGTCCAAACAAAATTCCATGGCAACCCATCCAATAGGTGTTGAAATATTTCAGACTGGAGCAAAGTGGTGGACCAACCGACTGACTAACAGACCGACATTGCCATCCATAGAACCATGCCACTAGCATGGCTGAAAATGTATAAAAACTATGACTGTGTACATTATTGTCTTACATTCACTTGCAGGGACTGTTGCATGTAAAAGCACAATAATATTATTTCTTATGATGTCTAGTGTCAAAATGTCCTTTCCTCTTTAACATTTTTCGTGCTCCTCAATCTTGCAGACCGAGTACAGGCAAACTGTTTTATCCAGCAAGAACAATATTCAGCACGATAATCCCAACACTGGACATCAATATCCTCAGAGAAGTCTGAATAACTGACATTCTTTGGATGAACCAGACTCTACAAACATTTGTTTATTTACTCATGTCCAGTAGGAGTCTTAATTTTCTCCCTCTCTCTTTCTCTGTTGATAATATAATCAAAAGAGCAGCAAACACAATATCTTCGGACATGAGAGGGGCCTGCAGATCCAGTAGTACTGAGGCGGCAGCCAGCCAGCCATAACAACATCAAACAGCCCCTAGCCTCCAGCGTTTACACAGAGCCAAGACCCTGGACCAAAAATATGATTGCTCGTTCTTTTTAAGATAAGAATGCAGACAAGCTAGAAGGTTATTGCGAACGATATGTACAGGTATGAAGTGGCCATAGTGGTAGTGCATGGACTGTTGCAAACAAGTAGTAAGAAAGTGGATGCCTTAGATCAGAATGTGAGATCTTGTCTTGCAGGATTGATGGGAGCAAAAATGAAGGACATTCTCATTTAAATGGGCAATACACATTGCATGTTTTTGACACTAGAAACTAGAAACATCACAATCTGTCTTATTTTCCTAGCAAGTCCACAGTTTATGTTCTCAAGCAGAGATGGGAGAGTACTGGAAATCTGAGGAAACTGACAGAAGAGCACCACCTGCTGGTCACCATGACGAAGTACACAGGACTTTACAAATACTATTCTGCCTGAAACTTCAGCAGTGTTCTTAAAATTCAAAGCTCGATTTGTAATCTTATTCAGAATAACATTACTTCATATTAGAGAAATTTGACAGAATGTATTTTCACACATTTTAAAAAAGTTGTTCACCAGTTGTTGCATTTAACTCTATGTGGAGTTGTGTACTGTAGCGTGATTTTTCCGCACATATGTCCTTTATGTTTGCACTGATGTTGTGTGTGGTGTACTGTCTCAGCCATTCCATGTCCACTGAGATTAATTTCACCAGCCTAGCTGTGTGGTAATAAAAGAAACTTGAACTTGATAAAAGAAACAACATAGCTGTTTCTAAATCAGATTTTGTGCCTTTTGCGCTTACTTTGTCACAGCCTTTGACAGCAGAATGTGTTTATGATGAGCCAATATATTTACACGAGCAAACATAAGTGCGCACTGGATTCACAATGCCCATCTGCATCACTTAACCAGTCACTTCTGTATGCATCTCTTTATTAAACCTATGTGAGATTCTGTGTTGACTCAAACAATTACGCTGTTATTCCAGTGCTCCTGGAGATGAGTGTAATTGTATAAACCGAGGGAGGGTTTCCCGCTTCACCAGCTGAAATGAAGGCAGGCGGGATCTGATGTGTGAAGTGCATCTACCTACGTAGATGTATGCTCTGATTGGCAATATTGGACCTATTTTCAGTCATGGAGGAATTCCCTTGTCCGTCCGTGTTGAAACTGATTGGTGAGGGATGAACTCTGAGGTGGGAGGCAGTACAATTTGGTTCAAAGTTTTAAAGTCGTGAAATCTCTCTAACTCACCTCTGCATCATGTTTATCATGAACCGAAGTTTAGGTGCAGTGGGTGCATGCCACATAGGCCTACTTCTGCTTCATTAAGAAGGCACAACAGCTCAGTGTTTAGGGACCTTGCATACAGAGAAAGTTAGAGCTAAACTGGTTTTTGTGTGCTTTATTGTTATGCTGTATACTGGTGTCTGTTTTTCAATACACCGCTGACATGGTGTACGCTACTATATATTAACTTGATAAAGATCCTTACTAAACGCAATGAAAAAACAGCCACTTTGAAATAGCTACTTCGAAATAAAGGATGAAAAGTGAGCATTTTCCACCACCAAGCCCCATTTTTAAGACATTGACTCAAGAACCTCAATCGAGTTCTAAACTTGTCTGTACTAAAACCCGACTGTTCCTGGTGATGGCTCAGTGTTTAGGACCTCATTAGCTGAAAAACACTAATTGTATACTCTTAACACTCTTCTGGACCACAGATCTAAGTTTTTGCTCAGTGGACATGGTTAGGTTGTCAGTATGAACAGTTCCATAGGAGTATAAAATTTAACTTTGCTATAACATGTTTCATTTTTCCTCTAAAAAAAAAGGAGTCTGGCATGACTGGCATGAAGAAATCACGTCAACTGATAAAGTCTGATTAAGACTATATTTCTCACATAAAAACATCAGTTTTCCTGGTTATAATGGTTAGTAATGTAAATTTATCTAATTGTAAAATTATCTTGCCTGTAATATAGTGTATTATATTTGATTTGCTTAGAACTTCTGTTCCTGTGTGCACTGACTTGATAGTGAGCAGCTGTAACAAAAGAGTTTCCCCTAGGGGATCAATAAAGTATTTCTGATTCTGATTCTGATCTGAAACTCTGACCATGCTATTTTCTATGGTCATTATACTTAGTACCATACTTTCTTATATTATATTTATTTATTTTGCTGGTGAGAACAACCAGGAATGTCTATTGTTGAATGTCTAAATGTCTATTCTGTATACATGCTGTTGCGAACAGTTGCAAACTGCCCTGACAATATGGTTGTAAAGGCTAGCAGGTTATAGTTTTATAATGTTAGCCAGGTACCTGTACAGTTGGTGTGCTAAAGTGCCTTTCATTACTATTCACCATACCATTAGCTATCAGTAATAAAAACAGTATTATTTCGCAGGTACCAAGATTCCTGGAAGACTATACGACAGTGTTAACGTAGAATGCTGAAACAAAAACCAAGAAGAAACCATTTATGTTCAAGTAGGAAACGAAGTCACGTCTGAAAGTGAAAAACAAATCACCCGACAGGCCCCAGCGAGGATCGAACTCGCGACCCCTGGTTTACAAGACCAGTGCTCTAACCACTGAGCTATGGAGCCTGTTATACTGCCGATGTTAGTACAGTACGTATTTAAGGGCGGTACAGGTATGATGACATTAACTATACTTAGACACTTAACGAACGACTGACTAAGTTTCACTTCACTTTGGACTAACGTTAGCTATCTAGCGGTACAACGTTACGGTCTATGAGACTTGACTTACAGTAATGGCAATTTTCCATGTGATTTTGAGCTGGACTGCTCAAGTGCTTATGTTTCTGTTCTTTATTATTTTCATAGCGTTTCTTGGTTACTGCTTGTATATTAAACACATTCACATGAAATATGACCACATACCTGGGCCTCCGAGAGACAGGTAACGTTAACGATAGCTTAACTAAGTTAAGTAGGTCGTTGTTTAACGTTAGTTGGCGCTTATGTTACTCGTTTCCTCCTCAGTTAGCTCACGTTAGCTAAAACAACAACAAGCATATTGACATTAACGTTACCCGACACTTTGTTTTTCTTCCACAGTTTTCTCTTCGGACATTCACCAACGCTTTTGAGGGTAATGAAAAATGGCGGAGTTGTACATGACACATTTCTGGAATGGTAAGCTCAAGCGATGTTTCATTCATATTCATCTATTCGTATTGACAAAAGTATGCAGTTAACACTTAATGGAAAAATGTCAACTCAGAACAAACGCCATCACAAACATCGTTAAGTTAACTTGTTCCCAGGTAGCCAGGTACCACACAGCGTTACGCCACTACCGTAGACCCCCTATAAGCTGCTATAGGCTATAACGCTAGTTCACTAGTTCCGATATGTTTGTGCTGTACCTCTTTGTTAATGCAGTTTAATGTTTTTATGTGTTTAAGTTAAGTTAAGTATATATATATATATTTATATCGGTACAGGTTTACCTGTATAACTGTATTATTTGCAATTCAAACTTATAATTAAGATGCCATTTACAGGGCCGAGAAACATGGTTCTGTTTGCAGGGTGAATATTCTGCATTACGTTTCACTCTGTGTGACCTGTCCAGAGGCGACCAAGGTAAACACAGCATCTTCCAATAGTAGCCTATTTGTGTAACCATGATTGCATAAGCATTGCCCAATAACCAGTGTAAAAGTGCACAGATAGACCTATTTTCATAGAGACCCTTGCAAAATATAAAACTATTGTCATTTTTGGTAAAAATGTATAAGCATATGTCTTGATAATATTTGCATTAAAAACACCTACTCTTTTTTTGTTCCCTCTTTTGATGGCTGTTTCAGGAAATCCTGATGTCCCCAAAGTATCCCAAAGAAAGATATCTTCACAGCAGACTCTTCAACCTGTTTGGTCAAAGGTAGTTTACCAGACTGTCAGATTCGCTATACTGTTCATACTGTATACATTTCAGTGATACTGCATCAGTCATTGTTGTCAAACTGGCCTAGGAACAATTTAGCAATAATAAGAGGAGGAGGTGTAATTTGTCATACTGTCAAGTAATCTTGGCATGTTTTAGGTACACTTGTTAGTATTGTCAGTCAACAAAGTCTGGTACTCAGGCAATGACAACCTTATTTTGCTATTTTGAAAGTATTGTGTTCCATGTCTCTCTTCAAGGTTCCTAGGTAATGGTCTGATAACAGCACAGAACCATGAACTGTGGTATAAACAGCGCCGGATCATGGACCCTGCTTTCAGCAGCTTGTGAGTTTATTACAAAGAGACAGATTGAAGTATCAGCTCAACCTTTATTTTATGTCCTGTGTTTGCAATCATTGTAGATTCTGTTCAGATTGCGGGTATCTTTTATCTGTTTCTTTTGGACAACATAGTCCAATTACAGGATTTCTGTGGAGCTTTGCAAGTATGTCCTGGCCATGCTAGTCCGCTGTCTAAAACTACCATTATTTCCAGGTATTTGAGAGGTCTAATGGGCACTTTCAATGAGAGGGCAGAGAAGCTGATGAATAAACTTACTGATGTCGCTGATAACCAAACAGACGCCAACATGCTCCACCTAGTCAACTGTGTTACCCTTGATGTTATTGCTAAGGTATTGTGCTGTATTCTGTTTTTCTCGAATGTGGCGAAAGCACCAGCTTATCACAAGAGTTCATCTAATCAAGTTGTAACTACCTTAGTATATACGTATGTATGTGTTTGTTTTCTTGAAAACTCCCAGGTTGCATTTGGTGTGGATTTAGACCTGTTGAAGAATAGTTCACCTTTCCCTAAAGCCATTGAGACATGCCTGAAAGGTTTGGTATACTCTGTCAGAGACATCTTTTTTGAGGTATGACTTCCAAGTTTGTATGTAGTTTGAATGGTGAAAATATTGTAAACTGTGTGAGATCCTAAAATCTTGCATTTCCAGTTTAATCCAAAGAACCGACCATTCATTAATGAAGTGAGGGACGCTTGCCGCCTGCTGCGTACAACTGGAGCTCAGTGGATTAATGACAGAAAGACTGCCATGCAAAACGGCGAGGACGTCCCCAAGGACATCCTCACGCAGATCATCAAAACTGCTGGCAAAGGTTATGGTCCATAAAGTTCATATTCGATTTGATTACATAAGAAGAACATTTAAAAATCCCTGTGTTGTCATAGGGTCATGGCAGTGGAGAATACTATAACAAATATCATTTACTTTCCTTATTGTTAGATTTGCAGAGCAGAAGTGCAAAGTTAAGCTACTACCTGTTCACAATCAGATACAGTAGAGTATGTAACTAGATAAGATATTTAAAAAATAAATAAAATAAGATGACCAGAATATTGGTTTAGTTGTTCAATTGTATTTTCTTATTATTCCAGAGGAGAGCATGACTAAAGAAGATGAAGAGTTAATGTTGGACAATTTTGTGACATTTTTTATCGCGGGTGAGTCTGTGTTGTTTCTGCTTTGATGTGTGAAATGCTCCAAAATAAAAAAAAAATCCTAAATTGTATGGTGTGTTTAGGTGGAGTGTCCTTTTAAGGACCCCCGTGGTTTAGAGATAAAGACTACGATCACTTTAATGTGCGTTGTGTGTTGTGCGTTTACTTCATTTGAAGGCAATGTTCTGATTCATTTTGCCATCTGTAACATTTTAGGGCAAGAAACAACAGCTAATCAGCTGGCTTTTTGCATCATGGAACTTGCAAGACATCCTGATGTACTGGAGAAGTGAGAACTAATAATGGCGTGCAAAACAGTTTCGTAATGTAGCAATTGAACAATGGTTTCTTCAGTTGTGTTTTTATTTCTCAGAGTAAAGAAAGAGGTGGATGATGTCATTGGGATGAAACAGGACATTAGTTATGACGATCTGGGGGAACTGAGCTACCTCTCACAGGTACATATCATAAAGTTAGGTTATTATGGTCCCGCTCATTTTAGGAGTGAAGCATGTGAATCCATTGTGAAACGTACTCACATATTCATTCATTCATTCACTGACTAGATTGGCTTCTTCTCTGCAATTCTGCTTAAATGTGCTTAAATGTATTTATTATTTTTTAAGCAATCGACCCAAGATGTGCACCTCACACTGTAACTTCCCCCCAGGTGCTAAAAGAGACTCTGAGGATTTACCCGACAGCTCCAGGCACATCTCGTGATGTACTGCAAGACATTGTCATTGATGGTATCCACATACCTGGAGGAGTCACATGTTTTGTGAGTCATTCACTTTTGAGTGTGTTTAAACCTCTAAAGCAGGAAGTGTGTGTCCGAACCAAAACTGTTTTACAGGGTGTTTCTGTTTTATATACAGTACGTAAAGGGCAATGGCACCTATCACTTAAAAACACACACAACAAAACAAGACTTTTTTTTTTTTTTTAGAATACTGACAAAGCATACTATCAATATGTTCAATAAATTATTCTGAAATTCAGTTTAGCAGCTATCTGACTGGGAGAATGGATAAATTCTTCAAGGACCCGCTGACATTTGATCCAGACAGATTTCACCCAGATGCTCCCAAGTAAGTAGCATATAATTTTCACATAATGGCATGCTTTATTTTTAGTCTTAACACATTGGAACACTGATCGTTGTCCCAGCTAAAAGAAAGAACATGGTGTGTATTGAGTGATGCTGTTTCTTATCTGTTTTACAAGGCCCTATTACTGCTACTTCCCCTTTTCCCTCGGCCAACGCTCATGCCTGGGACAGAACTTTGCTCAGGTGAGCGGTGACAGTCATAAATAATCAACACAAACACACACGAAACTACACATGGAGTTAGCTCAATGGGTGGTGGGGTGATTGCAGATGGAGGCTAAAGTGGTGATGGCCAAGCTGCTCCAGAGGTTTGACTTCACCCTTTTGCCGGGACAGACCTTTGACATCCTGGACACTGGCACGCTCAGGCCGAAGAGTGGAGTGGTGTGCTCTCTGTGAGACACAGGAATCCCAAGACATAAATGGTCATACAGCACCATAACATAATAATAGTCTATGTGGTGAAATTGGGTTATTGGGTTGTTTAGACTAGCTTACTGCCTGCAGCGCTGTACTCCTGCCTGAGCCAAAAGCGTCTTATGCTGCCAAGTTGTTTTATTATGTTTTCTATTCATTTTATTTAGCCTTTGTAAAGAAAACAGTATCAGTGATGCTCATTTTAATGATATACACAGTATATTCACATGAAGTTATAGTGATGTTTTTATAATTTCCTAACCATGAGGATACGGGGAGTAGGTTATCATTAGCACTTTAATCTTGGTGGAACTAACCCTTTAGCTCTGCGTAGTTGTTCTTCCATACTCGCTGAGCTTCTAAACTCTTAGAACTTAAACGTTTGTGCCTTTAACAATAATAATAAAAGCTGAATTTACCATTTTTACACAAATGAAATCAAACCACAGAAGGAAATGATCAACTGTTTTACACATTATTTTACGGATGTAGAAATAACTTGTTATTATTTGGTTGTTTTGCACTTTAATAAACTGATAATTGATTTAATTCTTGACTATCTGATTTTATTTCATGCTCAGTTTGCTGTGCAGTGATTTTCTTCATATACTCAACTTGCTGTGTTTTTGGCCAATACTGACAGTGGACACAGGGGGGCGCTGCGACCTTGCAAAGAAATCTCAAAAGCACCTGTTAAACTACACTTTTCAGAGAATTAACACTTTCAAAAGTTATTTTTTTATATTTAAGATGAGTTTTTTTAAGTGGTGGATTTGTAGTCGGAGGCTGATGTCAATAGGCTGGGTTAAAGTCATTTTTCATTTTGAAATAATTAGTAATTGGGCCAATTATACAACAGCTTTTTTGCTTAAAAATCAACAAAAAATCAGCTAGCTTTTACTAATAGAAGTCAAACAGTTAAAGTTTAGAAATATTAAAAGCTAAATATACCACACAAAAAGCTTCAATATATGCTATAGTCTAGTGCTCTGTTATTATCTGTTAAATTAACAATATGTTTTTCTCAGCCCTGAACGGCTCTTACTGTTCCTTTAAGAGGGCTGAGCCTGGGCCTCGTGACGCTTCACCGCACTCCTCATCTACCTGCTGCCCACTCCTCTCCCACGTCGTGATTGGCCGTCTTGGCAGAAATCCTCTTGAATGATTTCAAACCGGAGTGTGTGGACACGCAGGAGGAGGAGGAGGGGGTCTACCGCTAATTCCGAGCTGGCAGAGTGGAAGGGCTCGAATCCTCCGTCCGCCAACACACCACCTCAGCAAAGCGGCTTATCCGAGGAGCATTGTTGACGGTAAAACGCGTTCAGGAGTGCACCGCCGGTAAAAACAAAAGTGGGCTTTTAGAGGTGTCGTGTTTACGCGAATTATCGCCTTTTAAGTCAAATTTGCCTTTAGTTAATATTAAAATACCAATTTGTTGCGTTTTCTGTTTACCTTCCTTTGAATGGAGCGATGTCCAGCGGAGACGGCGCACATTGCGATGGGACGCGGTATGTTGTGCTGACAGGACTCGGCTCCGGGGACCAGGACCTGATTGAAAATAACTGGTAATCGATTAAAAACCATGTGTTGTCGTTTATGACGGAGTCATGTGAGTATCAGCAGATTCATAAAGGATTTTCCTTTAAAAGATTAGTGAGGGCATTCAGTTCATGCACGGGTTGCCATAGCATCACATTAATATTTTCCTTTTCATGATCCTGCTGAAGAGGAGGGCATAACGATTTTTTCACATTTTGGACAATGTATTCCTTTTTTAACACAATTCCGCAACTGAGGCTTGGTTAAATGACCTTTGACAGTTAATTTCAAGTCACCGTTTAAACGAACTGAGACTCACAGCCAAGACAGCCATGGCTAAAAATCCGTCCGAGGGACCGAAGGATGAACTGAGCCGGCTGACGGACGAGGATCTGCTGCGGTGCAGCAAAGAGGAGTTGGTCCGGAGATTAAGGAGGGCTGACAGCGAGAAAATGAACTTGATGATCGACCATGGCAACATGATGAAAGACATCAATCGGCGGCTGCAGGTGCACCTGCACGAAATCCGGAGTCTGAAGGAGATCAACCAGAAGCTGCAGGACGACAACCATGAGCTCCGGGAGCTCTGCTGCTTCCTGGACGATGACCGGCAGAAGGGCAAGAAGCTGTCCCGAGAGTGGCAGCGCTTTGGCCGGTACACTGCCAGTGCCATGTGGAAGGAGGTGGGTACCTACATGATGAAGCTGAAGGAGCTAGAGGCCAACCAGGACACCGTGCTGAGGGAGAACTCTGAGCTGAAGGAGATCATCCTCATGCTGGATGAGGAGAGGAACGGAGCAGGGTCCAGGAGCTCCATAGACAGTCAGTCCAGTTTAACCAACCTGAACGGTGGCACCGGCACCATCAGGGATGTTGGAGACGGGAGTAGCACGTCCAGCACTGGTAGTGCTGGTAGCCCCGACCACCACAATCACAACCACATACACAAGCCCACCTCAGAGAACAGTAAGATAGGCCCCACCATGAGGAGGTCCATGGATGACCTGTCAGCACCGCACCATCACAGGAGCATCCCCAATGGACTTAATGGTGAGTACACACACTCCCTCCACCTGTGGAAACACACCTGGCTGTCTTAAGCCGCATGCAGACTTCACACAGGCCCCACAAGTTGCACATCCTAGAGTCCAACCAATCAAACCAGAGATTAGTTCCAAAATAAAAGCTTTTTGGCCCTGTGCACTTACATTAAACATTGATGAATTGGCCCTTTTTTGATTTGATTTTATCTTTGAAGTTACTCTCATGGGTTGGGATGGATGGCCAAAAGTTATCCCTGACTTAAAAAGATCCCCAGACAAGGGACACAAGTTGTTGCCCTTTTGAGGCCTCTTGAAATTATAGTTGATTTCTCACAGAGTTCAACCTCACATCTTACATTGTGAGGTTGAGCTCTCAAAAGACACGTACGCCACTGGCCTATTACATCTGTATTCCTGTTTCTTGGGTTCATTGCTCATGGATAATACAGGCAGGATGTGTTGCGTAGTTACCATGTGCATGTGATTGCACTGACAACATATGCTGATCAAAATTGCTGTGAAGGATAAAGCTGGGGGGTCTTGGCTTAACCTCACTGTAAAGTCCTGATTGGGGTGATTATAACACATATGCACACGCAGCATCCTTAAGTGGCCTTTTCAGTCCCACACTACCCCATCATGTCAATCTGCACTGATTTAGGTCACTGCACTTGTGGTCCTCAAGGAAGAGGACAAATAGCTTTTAGAGGGGGCTGAAGCAAATTGATGTTGCTGATTATCATTATTGTCTTTGGTTGTGGAAGAGCACTCATGTCTGCTTAGTGCCCGTTTGAAATGCATGGCATGGGACCAGAAATCAATGTCCCTGTTCTAAGACCTAAATACACGGCTGAAAGCTTCGAGCCGGGATGAAAATGCCCTTATGGAACGGGAGGACACTAAGCCTCGTTTAGCTAGCACATGGGCTGATAACTCGCCATGATCTGTTTGGCGAGGGGAATAAATTCTGTTTCATGGGGGGAACAAATCCCCCATTCAGTTGAAACTTTATATATTTATTTTATTTTACCGTGATTAACAAGGGCAGGGCAGCAGCAGCACGTAGAAGCTCAAAGCAAGCAGCTTCAAATCAGATCACATAGGTCACATGTTATTCATCTGACATTCCTGGAATTGTGGACTGTGTGAACCGTGAAGGTAACAAATACAAAAGGATGGAAGCATGCATGAGAGAGAGCTCAGGGAGCCCTTAATCCGGAAACGCATACACTCACACGCCAACACACACAATTTTGGGCGGTGTTTGGCTGTCATTACGTAACATCGATATTGTGTCTGCAGCGGCCCAGCACCTCTCTAAGCCGCTGTTTCGCTAGATGTGTGTGACATTGTGTGCCCCTGAGGTTCTGGCTCAATGTGTTCATCATTGTCAATGACATACAGACACACACACACACACATGCGAGAGAAGGTTTATTATTTCATTGTTAAAACCAATGCATTGGTAATGAGACTGATGCTACCTAGTCCTAAACAAAGCTGAGCATCACAGATCTTTCTGGCTTTTACATAAACAACTCCATGCGGAAAGAAACAGAGCTACTATTGACTACTGTTGTGGTGTGAAATAACCCAAGATGGCAATCGATTAAAAACAACAACAAAGCAATACTACATTGATCCCTATCTACTATTACACACAAGTTGGATGGCTGTACCCAGGAGCATTCAGATGAAACACCTCTCAATGAATAAATCTCAAAACCTGCTTGAATAGAAAATTTAATTGCCTGCAGGTCGACACTAGCTTCAACAGGCCTGACTAGTAAGAAAATGGTTTTCTTAACCGGGACAGATTTACTCAATTGGCTGCTTGAAATCCGAGTGGAGTGACCATGTTGTGAGGTCAGATCTGGCCACGGTGTGAGGTCTGCAGAGTGACTTTATTTAATGCTGTCCAAATGCCAGTGGCTCCCCTGGGCATTTAGGAGACAAGCTCGAGGATTGGCGCTCAAGTGCTAAATGAACAGCATCTGTCCGGTGGCCAGACACACATACAGATGGGAAGAAGAGGAGGAGGAGGAGGATGAAAGCGTTTGGTGTCCTGTCCAACCGACCAGTTGTTTCAGCTAGAGGCTTGTGTTTCATATCTTTTCAGTCATTTTTTAAAAATTTATTTAATCGTTTTGGTAAATCTAAAAGTCCATCTCTTCAGAGGCAAAAGAGAGAGGAGTGTATGAAAGGGGGGCCCAGCAAAGGGCAAAATTCCCCAAACCCCCCCACTTGGTCTTGGGGGGGGTTGGGGCTGAAGAGATGGACTTTTAGGTAGTCGCATGCAGGTGGCTAATTCAGGTAGTCGCATGCAGGTGGCTAACCTGCAGCACGCTGTGCTGTCCTCCTCACGTAGTTGACTATTTACATCACCTGTTTCCCCTCGCTCTTCTTCTTCCTCTTCTCTGCCCACCAAAAACAGCCACGCACCATCTGCTGTCACTACCTACCCCTTGTGGACTGATCATAGTGCTGCTATCTGGAGCCCAGATCCCTCTAGTGCCACTTTTAACATTCCTGTGGTAATTTCGGATAGGTCCTTAATGCGAAACAGACACAGCAATAATAATAACTTAATAAAGATCCGGGCCAGAACCCTACCTCCAGTCTCAACCTCAAATCTGAAACAGTGCAGACTTTTTAAGATGGCTCTTCTCAATGTAAGATCCCTCTCTAACAAAACGTTTATTTTAAATGATTTTATCTCTTCTACTGATTTAGACTTTGTTTTTAATTGAATCCTGGTTACGTCCTGGTGATCACAGTCAGTTGGCTGAATTGTGCCCTCCTGATTTTGACTGCTTTAGTCGCCCTAGGGTTTGTGGTCAAGGTGGGGGCCTTGTTACTGTCTATAGGAAGCATTTAAAGTGTAACTTCATAGCTTGCAATGATTTTCCCTCCTTTGAAGTGCTCATGTTTAAACTTGGCGGCACCCTCCCGGTCATTTTTGCTATTATTTATCGCCCCCCCTAAACCAGCCGGCTCCTTCTTGTTGGAATTCCCTGAGTTTTTATCCAGTCTTGTTTTAAATTATGATAGAATTTTTCTTTGTGGTGATTTTAATATTCATGTTGATTACTCCTCTAATGCCCTTGCTGGTGATTTTTTTAAATATCACTAAATCTTTTAACTTTCAACAACATGTGTCTGGCCAAACTCATTCCCGTGGCCATACCTTAGACCTAGTCTGGGCCTGAAAACTCCATCTGTGGAAATCAGGGACATGTTTGTATCTGACCACCTATGCATTGTTTTTAACTGTGAATTAGAGGCTGCTAGTACTGTCTTATCCCGCTCTAAGTACACACGCATCCTTAATGAGCATAGTGCCTCAAAAATCTGTACACTGTTCAATTCTCCTGGCAGTGTGTTTCCTGATTCCTCCAACACCAACGATTTGGTTGATTATTTTAACTACCTGTGTTCTTCAACCTTAGATCTCATAGCTCCTCTGAAAAATAGACCAAACTCAAAGACTAGAAAACAGCCATGGTTAAATGAAATGCAGAAGAGCAGAACGCAGACAGAAGAAATCAGGTCTCCAGGTCCACTTTGTGGCCATGAAAGAATTATTACTCCTTTATAATAGGATGGTGAAGGATGCAAGAACATGTAATTTCTCTGCACTTATTTCGGCCCATCAGCACAACCCCAGATTCCTATTTAAGACTGTGGATCAGTTAGTTAACCCTGCCTCTCTTTGTGCCCCTGCTGATTGTGAAAAGTTTCTTTTGCACTTTGCTGGAAAGGTGGAGTTAATAAGATCTGATATCACCCCCAATCCTGCCTTTTTAGATGTGGATCACCCGCTCAGAGATTCTTTGAGCAATTTTTCTGCTGTTGCGCTGCCTGAACTCGCAGACATCATGTCTTTTATGAGAGTGTCCTCCAGCCCTCTCGACAAAATCCTAATCTATTTTTCTATTGGAAGTTATGTATTGTATTGCGCCCCTTTTACAAATTATTTTTAACAGCTCGCTGTCTACTGGCTGCGTCCCTGATTACTTTAAAACAGCTTGTGTCCGGCCAGTCCTAAAAAAAACCTGGGCTTGATCCCACCATCCTGGATAAAAGATAAGATTCTCGAAAAAACTTGTATCTAAGCAGCTTCTTGCTGCTGTGGAAAACATTAATACCTTTGAAAAGTTCCAATCTGGCTTTTGTCAACACCACAGCACTGAGACAGCCCATCTCAAAGTCACCAATGACCTTTTGATGAATGCAGACGCAGGCATGGGTTCAATTCTTGTGCTGTTGGACTTAAGTGCTGCCTTTGACACAATTGATCATGGCATTCTTTTAGATAGACTGAGGCACTGGGTGGGCATATCTGGCACTGCACTAGACTGGTTTTTATTTTATCTCTCCAATAGGAAATTCTGTGTCAGCATTTTAAATCTTAGTGATGCAGAAACATAGAGTGACATATAAGAGCGGAGGTAGAAGCACTCTGTAACTGCACTCAAGACTGTAAAGTAGTGGTAGGGGAGAGTGTAGCCAGGCAACACAGGATGGTAGTGTGTAAAATGACCCTGGTGGTGAGGAAGATGAAGAGGACAAAGGCAGAGCAGAGGACGAAGTGGTGGAAGTTGAAAAAGGAAGAATGTCATGTAGTTTTCAGGGAGGAGCTGAGACAGACTCTGGGTGGTCAGGAAGTGCTCCCAGATGACTGGACCACTACAGCTACTGTGATCAGGGAGACAGGTAGGAGGGTACTCGGTGTGTCATCTGGAAAGAGGAAAGTGGACAAAGAGACTTGGTGGTGGAACGAGGAAGTTCAGGAGTGTATACAGAGAAAGAAGTTAGCTAAGAAGAAGTGGGACACTGAGAGGACTGAAGAGAGTAGACATGAGTACAGGGAGATGCAGCGTAAGGTGAAGGTAGAGGTGGCAAAGGCCAAACAAAGAGCATATGAGGACTTGTATGCTAGGTTGGACACTAAAGAGGGAGAGGTGGATTTGTACAGGTTGGCCAGACAAAGAGATAGAGATGGGAAGGATGTGCACCAGGTTAGAGTGATTAAAGATAAGGATGGAAATGTATTGACAGGTGCCAGGAGTGTGATGGGAAGATGGAAGGAGTACTTTGAAGACTTGAAAATGAAAGGGAACGAAGAGTAGAAGAGGTGACTGGTGTGGAGCAGGAAGTAGCAAAGATTAGCAAGAGTGAAGTGAGGATGACGTTGAAGAGGATGAGGTGTGTTGTGTGATAAAAGAGTATCAGCAAGAATGAAAGGAAAGGTGTTCAAGACGGTGGTGAGACCAGCGATGTTGTACAGCTTAGAGACAGTGGCACTGAAGAAAAGACAAGAGGCAGAGCTGGAGGTAGCAGAGCTTAAGATGTTGAGGTTCTCTTTGGGAGTGACGAGGATGGACAGGATCAGGAATGAGTACATCAGAGGGACAGCTCATGTTAGATGTTTCAGAGATAAAGTCAGAGAGGCCAGATTGAGGTGGTTTGGACATGTTCAGAGGAGAGACTGTGAATATATTGGTAGAAGGATGCTGAGGTTGGAGCTGCCAGGCAGGAGGTCTAGAGGAAGACCAAAGAGGAGATTTATGGATGTAGTGAGAGAGGACATGAAGTTAATTGGTGTGAGTGAAGAGGATGCAGAGGACAGGGTTAGATGGAGGCACATGATTTGCTGTGGTGACCCCTGAAAGGGAACTGCCTAATGGAAAAGAAGAAGACAGTACATATATCTACAATTCACCACTATTATAAAGTCACCATTAATCACCATTAATCTCAGAGATCAACATTTCCTCCTGCTGGCCTTTCTTCTTAGCAACTGTAAAACCTGAAAGGTCAAATTAAGTAGCGGGCGTAGTGGCGGCAGCACAGCAGGTTCAGACACGCTCGCACCAGCCCAGGGGTCCCACGCCTTCCAGGCCCTCTCATTAAAGCTAAAAGAGGATCTCTCTGGCACAGGCCCCTCTTTGTCCACGACCTGGATGCCATGACTGTTATGGGGGGAAAAAAAAGAAGAATGAAATGAACGAAGGCTGGTTGGTCACTTTGCTGGTTAGTTGGATGCCTCAGGGGCTTTTTGGAATTGCTGACCAAGCTATTGGTCTATAGTGGTAGATGGTTATAAGGTTTCTTCCTGGAAACAGAGCACTAATTGTTTTTATACTCATCAATGAGCCATCATAAATGATAGATCCTTTTTTGTCATTAGCCCTAAAGTAGTCACTGACAGTTGTCTCAGTTGCCCTTGTTCTTTACATTACTCAAGGTACTGTCTCCACAGTCAGTATAGATGCAAATCAGGCTTCATGGCATGTCCTGTCATCCATTTTTCATCCGTCATTCGTCATTTAATCTCTTAAATCATTCCACTAGTTTATTGTTTCTGGTCCAGATAGACTCTTTATCTTACGCCTTAACTTACGTACTTTCAGGTTCATGGCCACCCGACTCACAGCGGTGGGGTCCATTATGTCCCTGAGGCTTTGGAGCAGCAGAACCAGGTCCAGAGTCTCCTGCCTGAGCCCCACAGCCACCAGAGGAGGTGGTCCCACCCCCAGCACCGCTCAGTTGGTGTTCTTCCACAGCCTGAGCCTGAGGAGGAGACCAAACCCTTCATCCTTCTCAAGAACTTTCCAGACCTGGCCAATGCTGACATCAACTCGCAGAACCCCAACATACAGGTGAGTCAGGAGAGGGGAGTCACACATTACAGTGTTTGGGGACATGCAGTCTTTGAGCTTCTTAGACAGCCTTCAAGATATGATAAAGATATGTTCTTTAAACTGAGTTAGTAATACTGTATATTTTAATTCTGTATAAGATCACAAAAACAAGCTCTTATAGCACTAAAATAAGTTCATTTTAGTGTGTCTGCTGTATCCATACAGTAACCAATAGATGGTAAATTATGGGTTAAATTAAAACCATTCATGCAAGGAGAACTGGGGCATTTTGTCTTTTATTGAAATGAAAATTATTTAGTTCCTTAATGTGTAACAAAATCAACAGTCTCTCAGTCTAATCTTAGAGACCCGGCTGCGTCTTTTATTGCTATTTAATTAAAGTGTAATAAAGGAAAACCGGCTCTGTAATCATAAGTGTTAGCCATTAAGGCCGCATCATCTCCTTCTAAATTGAAACCCAAAAAGTTCAAAACGTTGTTCTGTTTAATTTATCTCATGGCAGTTATCCTCTCCAACTCTGGTCGGTGTAATCAGGATGTGGTTAGAAGGACATAATGATGCCTACGTCAAGTGCAGAGACAGATGAAATTTCTGATGAGTTTTCTTCTAGCATATAGACCAGATGTACCATACTATGACTAAAATACTCTACACTATGGATATATTTAACTAAGACAAATGAAAGCATTTCCAGTCATCGTCTGTCCTAACAGTTACAAAAAGATAGTTTTTCCCTATAGTCTCCCTGTAGCCTGGTCTTCACATCAGCTGAAGTTGGACCCTGGAAGTACTGTAGCATCTAGGATGAATCATATCGAGGTAATGAGAGGTAGTTATTCAGAATAAATGCTCACATTCTCTCCCTGAGATGATCATTTGGTTGGCTGAATGCTCACGCTCAAGTCTGGCTGGCTGACTTAGATCCGGGGGAGCGGGTTCACTTGCTAAAAAACTAATTTGAGATAGTTCCCCCTCGTGATCAGCCGCCCACGATCGTCGTAACAACAGTGCTGTGCTGCGAGAGTAGATGAGTCGCCGGAAAGTGCTGAGCGGATGCAGCTACGCGCTGATGGCTTGTAGATATCCAGGCGCTCCTAAATTTAGACTTTTAGGAGAGAGTTGCTCAGTTTCACAATGCTGTCCAAGATCATATCAATGACAGATGAATGTGTTCATGGGTTAGATTGACAGAGACCCTCTCTTTTTCTCTATGTAGGTAACCATTGAGGTGGTGGACGACCCCCAGATGGAGGTAGAGATGGACCTGGCCAAGGAAAAAGTAGCCATCTTCCACAGTAGATTGGCTCGGAGGCAAGAAGCTTTTCTGGCCCCTTTTCTGGAGTTACACAGACACCGATTCCAGCGAGGACTGCAACAGCTGGTCAGGCGTGGAGGAAACTGGCGAGGAGGAGGAAGATTACTCCCTGGATTATGGCATTGGAATGAAGGCTGGGATCCAGTGCAGAGCTACTATGGTAAGGTTTGCCAAGTGGTACACTCGGCGTCTGTTAGTAGATCCACACAGCTCTTTTAGATATGACTTCATCAAACTGATTATGGCTTTTAAAAAATTACCAAAATTTATCCTGCCAGTTTTATCAAAGGAAAAAATGCAAAAATGGAAAATATGAAAATACAATCACTGAATTTATCACATCAAAAAAGGGATAGAGATAAAGGGAATGTCTGGAAGGAAAGACAGAGAGAGAGAGAGAGAGAGAGAGAGAGAGAGAGAGAGAGAAAGTGAGAGAGAACAGAGTGGCTGAGGAAGGCTTCATGATAACTGTCTTCACAGTCAGAGAGAACCTAATGATGCCAGCATGAGAGGCAGCATGAGCACTCGACCATCAGGACATTGTGGGTTATGGGCTCTTTGAAGTCGACACTGGTCGTGCTGGTCGCAGAGGCCTGCCTTTTGAAGATGGGTCTGATGCGCTCGCTAATGGCAGCGTGAGGCCTGTTCCCTGGGACAAAACAGCCCTCTGTTTGTGGACAATTAGAGGGCCGATTGGGAACACAGAATGACTGGGGCCATTTGGCCCCATGGGCCCCCCCAGACCCTGGCGGCCCTCACTGCCCTCTGCGGCTCGGCCTTTTGAGCCAGTTCAAGAATTTCAGGGGGCTGCATAACTTTTACAGCTCTTTTCCCCCTCTTAATTCTGCCTTCCTCTGGTGGGAAAAAAATGTTGTGTCTCAGCTTGCACAGACCACTTATTCAGTGGTAAAAATAGTAAATAATGAGAGAGAAAGAGAAAGGTGTACATAGTGAATGAAAGGGAGAGGCCAATGTGTGTGAGTCCTACTGTAGATCAGAGTGGAGTGAAAGCTTTAGGCTTACCACAGCCTAAAGCTTTCATTCTTTAGAGAAATTTCCCACAGATACAAATCTGTGCATGATTGATCTACAGTGGTGTGAAAAAGTGTTTGCCCCCTTCCTAATTTCTTATTTTTTTGCATGTTTGTCACACTTAAATGTTTCAGATCATCAAACAAATTTAAATATTAGTCAAAGATAACACAAACACAAAATGCAGTTTTTAAATGAAGGTTGTTATTATTAATGGAAAATAAAATCCAAACATGGCCCTTTGTGAAAAAGTGATTGCCCCACCTGTTAAAACATAACTTAACTGTGGTTTATCACACCTGAGTTCAATTTCTCTAGCCACACCCAGGCCTGATTACTGCCACACCTGTTCTCAATCAAGAAATCACTTAAATAGGACCTGCCTGACAAAGTGAAGTAGTCCAAAAGATCTTCAAAAGCTGGACATCATGCCGAGATCCAAAGAAATTCAGGAACAAATGAGAAAGAAAGTAATTGAGATCTCGGTCTGGAAAGGTTTATAAAGCCATTTCTAAAGCTTTGGGACTCCAGCGAACCACGGTGAGAGCCATTATCCACAAATGGCGAAAACATGGAACAGTGGTGAACCTTCCCAGGAGTGACCGGCTGACCAAAATTATCCCAAGAGGGCAGCGACGATTCATCCAAGAGGTCACAAAAGACCCCACAACAACATCCAAAGAACTGCAGGCCTCACTTGCCTCAGTTAAGGTCAGTGTTCATGACTCCACCATAAGAAAGAGACTGGACAAAAATGGCCTGCATGGTAGAGTTCTAAGACGAAAACCACTGCTGAGCAAAAAGAATATTAAGGCTCGTCTCATTTTTGCCAGAAAACATTTTGATGATCCCCAAGATTTTTGGAAAAATACTCTGTGGACTGACGAGACAAAAGTTGAACTTTTTGGAAGGTGTGTGTCCCATTACATCTGGCATAAAAGTAACATTTAGCATGTCAGAAAAAGAACATCATACCAACAGTAAAATATGGTGGTGGTAGTGTGATGGTCTGGGGCTGTTTTGCTGCTTCAGGACCCGGAAGAGTTGCTGTGATAAATGTAACCATGAATTCTGCAGTCTACCAAAAAGTCCTGAAGGAGAATGCCCAGCCATCTGTTCGTGACCTCAAGCTGAAGCGAACTTGGGTTCTGCAGCAGGACAATGATCCAAAACACACCAGCAAGTCCACCTCTGAATGGCTGAAGAAGAACAAAATGAAGACTTTGGAGTGGCCTAGCCAACGTCCTGACATGAATCCTATTGAGATGCTGTGACATGACCTTAAAAAGGCAGTTCATGTTCGAAAACCCTCCAATGAGTGGGCCAAAATTCCTCCACAGCGCTGTAAAAGACTCATTGCAAGTTATCGCAAACGCTTGATTGCAGTTGTTGCTGCTAAGGGTGGCCCAACCAGTTATTAGGTTTAGGGGGCAATCACTTTTTCACACAGGGCCATGTAGGTTTGGATTTTGTTTTCCCTTAATAATAACAACCTTCATTTAAAAACTGCATTTTGTGTTTACTTGTGTTATCTTTGACTAATATTTAAATTTCTTTGATGATCTGAAATATTTAAGTGTGACAAACATGCAAAAAAATAAGAAATCAGGAAGGGGGCAAACACTTTTTCACACCACTGTATTTGTTTTTCTAAGGATTTTGAAGGTTGTTGTTGCACACACCTCTCCTGCTGTAGTATAGTCTAAAAATGTGGTAACAGTTGTCTAAAAACCTGGCTAGATTTTACTCTTTAACCTTTCCCTTATCCGTTATGCCAATATATAGACTTTATCTGTTTAACTGCTGAGCATGTAGACGAGCCAGCCAAGGGCAACAATGCCTATTAAGTGGTCACATCTAAAGACTCGGGCCAACATAAATCAAGGATGTCTGCCTTAGCTTCTTCTGTAATTACGACTCTCCTGAGACCTCATTCCCGTATGGCCACATGGCGAGTTGGCAGCGCCCACAAAGTAAAATTGGTGTTCGCTACACCCAAGCTGGTATTTCTACACCCACCTTGCCTTTAATCAAGAATGACTTGTTTTCAGTGTTATTAACACCACAAGGAAACATGATGTGGAGGCGGACAGCCACAGCATAGCTTCTCTCTCTATTTTTTACTCATGCCTTCTTAAAAAGAATATGAGTTTGCATGGGAAAGGTTTGACCAGGAGAAAATTGCCATTTATATGGACTGAGACAGTCCACTTTGAAAACATATTCTGGATTAGACTGTTGAAGTACATGCTGAGTTTCAACACAAAATTGGAAGGTGTTTTGTTGGATTTGGAGGGTTTTTCCCTTTTGTTCATAATCTCAGTCAACCCTTTGAAGCTGCTTCCTATTAGCTTGTTAAATACAGCAAATCTAGAAATTGTAATCTTTTCCTGAAAATATGATGTAGAGCTCCTGTAACTGTAAATTTAATTCTATGCTTTCATTATGTATTCCTCTCATAGAGTTTGTGGCACTGACTATGTTTAAATTTTGTTTTCCTTTCCACAGAGAAGGAGACAGATGAGTGGACACCCTGGTCTCCCTGTTCAGTGACATGTGGACACGGTGAGAGGAAGAGGACCAAGTCCTGTGGCTACTCCTGCACTCTGACAGAAGCCTCTAAGTGTGACCTGGAGCCTTGTCCGGGTGAGATTATATTTCCATTTTAGGAAAGAAAAAATAACAAACAGAGGCAAGAGTATTGAGAGATTTTTGTTGTCTAGTTTTTAATCTACAGCTGATGTACCACTCTCCTCTTTGTAGGTGATGTCAACACTGTTGTAGAGCCTTTCCCTTTCGAGATGGAGAATGGCACAGAGCCATTTGGGACAGGTAAGTTTTTCTACAGCTTTCATTAGTATCGTACCATATTTTACCCCATTAACTGCAAGCTGTTTATACTTTACAGTCCACAATTTTACAAAGTATACTCAGTCAGTTGTACAGTATACTGTAGTTAGGTAGGTATATGATAGTACCCCCATGGCTAATGGATTATAGTAACATGTTACTGATATGCTGTCACAAGGGAACGTAGAACTGGCTTGCTCAATACTGTAACATAGATGTTTATAGATGCCAGGCATAGGACTGAGACTTGACTCCAAAGTGACAGCCGTTCATGTTACCAGTAGTGCTACTATGAACAACTGTAACACACAATTTCACGTGGTATTGCTGTCCTCTCTCAATAGATTTGGACAGCTGTGAGAAGTGGCTCAACTGTAAGAGTGAGTTCCTCCAGAGGTACCTCCACCAGGTCTTGTCTGAGCTGCCCAGCTGCCCCTGCTCCTACCCCTCTGAAGTAGCGTACACTGTGGTCAGTGTCTACGATGACACTCATGGCCGGCAGTTCCGCTGGCGTGATGCCAGCGGCCCCAAGGAGCGCCTGGATATCTACAAGCCATCAGCGCGTAGCTGCATCCGCTCAGCACTTTCCGGCGACTCATCTACTCTCGCAGCACAGCACTGTTGTTACGACGATCGTGGGCGGCTGATCACGAGGGGGAAAGGCGCAGGCACGCCTAACCTGATCAGTACTGAGTTCTCACCTGAGCTGCACTTCAAAGTAGATGTGCTGCCTTGGATCCTGTGCAAGGGAGACTGGAGCCGCTTCCATGCGGTGCGGCCACCCAATAATGGATTGAGCTGCCCAGAAAACCCCCATGAAGACGTGTTCATGAATGAACTGGAAGAGGCCAGGGAGTACTGAGGGACCACAGCCAAAACTACCACTTCACTCAGAGAGTCAGAGGGCCCAATCCTAATTTGAGAGGAGACTGCTTTGAGAGGGGTCATGAAATATTACATCTAAACCATGCATCATGCGTTAACCATGCAGTGACTGAGAGGAAATGCACATTTGTGATTGGGAGATTTGTGGGGTTTAGGGATGATGGTGAAGTGTGGCTGTCTCAAGTTAGGATTTGGCACAGTGTCCTGATATCAGGCTTGACTGAACTGAATTGCAAGAATGGAAAAAAAAATGCAGTGTTCTCCCATCGCTTGCCAACCTGTTCCACATCTGGCATGACATCAAGCTCTCTCTCTCTTTATATTCAGTACACTCTCCTGGGTGCGTGTAAGCATGATGTCTACCTACTGGCTTTTCTGATGGTGTCCTGGAGCGCTTGTGATTGACAATAGCAACATATGGTAAACATCCTGATCATGCTTCTTGTAGGTTTTACATTAGGAAATGTATGAATGTGCAACAGGACATCAGAAGACCCAAAAGATGCCACATGCATTCACAGTAATGTATATTTCAGCCAATCTTTTGGGACACTAAAACTGGTAAAGAATTTGGGATATCCTTATCCTGGCTAACATAGAATGCAAGGAAAGGCAACATGGAAGTAGTAGCCATTAGCAAATATTTTAGCCTTTCATCATTAGGTATAGTGCACAGGATTGAAAAGACTGATGTTTAACCATAATCATTATCGTTTTTAGCATTGTAGCAGCTGTGTTAAAATTCTGCACCTCCGTCAAAAAACTGTGGCAGTAATCTTAATTTTACTTAGAAATACCTTAAAACTCAAGCCCTTTCTATCCAGTCTAATTCTATGGATGTTCGCTCCAAACCTTTTTTCAGGAATTCTGCTTCCAGATGTTTTAATGTGAACACGCATTTACATTTTGGAATCACCGATTTTAAAGGAAGGCACTTTATTTAAGGTATATATATATATATATATATACAAAAGATATATCAAAATGTACTCATGTTTGCCATTTGTTGATGATAGTGTTATTGTGACAGGAAACTCGCCAGAAATGCTGCATTGTTCTATGAAAGTGCATATATCAAGTGTTCTGTTGAGGAAAGCATGATCTTTTTGTGATTTCTGAATCTAGTATTACATATATGGTGTTGTACAGTATTTATTTGTCTGTTCTCTTTTTTTAAGTTTGCTGAAGCTTTGAAATGTCTCTATACTCAACATGGTGCACTAATCGGACTGAGAAATGAAGGCACCCATTATCAAAAGGGAAACCACTTTCTTCATATCACTTCATACAGTAACATCAAGTGTCTGTGTTTCATTCTACTTTGTACTGCAGTGCTCTATGAATATGTTGTTGCAATTATGCTGAAGAAATATATAAAGACCTTGCATTCATCATCTGACTTTTTAATGTGTTGTTTCTTTTTCCACACTTAAGATGCTGCGTATCATTCAGGCTTCTCTTTCAAATACCCCAAATGTCTAAAACTACCTTCATCAGGACATTAGCAAAGAAGAGTTTTATATTAAAGATGAGTTTGACATTTTGGGAAATTGGCTTATTTGCTTTCTTGCAGGGAGTTAGAAGTAAGGATCGATACCTCTCATGATTGCATGGTAAATATGAAGCTACAGGCAGCAGCCAGTTAGCTTAGCTTAGCACAAGGACTGGAAACAGGGGAAACAGCTAGCCTTGCTCCATCCAAAGGTTACAAAATCCGATTAACAGCTCCTATAAAGCTCACTAATTAACATGTTGTATCTGTGCAAAAAACTAGGTTTAAAAACTACACTTTGTAAGTGTTTTGGGGGGGTTATGTACTGGACTATATTTGGCCAGGAGCAGTAACTTCCACCTACTTGCTTTAGAGGTTTGTATAGGTAGCTATTGTTACCTTCAGATGGAGCCAGGAAAGCCGTTTCCCCGTTTCCAGTCTTTGTGCTAAGCTAAGCTAACTGGCTACTGGCAATAGCTTCATATTTTCTGTACTGACACAGGAGTGGTATCGATCTTCTCATCTAACTAAGAGAGCAAATGAGCATATTAACCAAAATGTCAAATTCCTTTAAATGTTTATTCCCTTGTAAAGTGCTTTAACAGTCAAACACAGTCAGACCATCAAAGGAAGGTCCCTGTATTCAGTGGTGAGTGTCCTGTCCACATAGCTAAGCTGTTGGAAGCTGTGATGCTAAATTGTTTAATAATCCGTAAATACCATTACCTTTTCCACAATCAACAGATCTTGAACACAGCAATGACAGGATTCAATTCGGTATTATGCATGAGTTCTCTTGCTAGCACATGTAAGCAGAGTGTGCAGTCGCTGTTTGAACCAACAGCATCAAACGTTTCCTCAGTTTAACCGTCTGTGTTCTCAATCTAACATTGGTTTTCTTTATAAGTTGAATTCACGTCTAGAAGTCAAAAGACGTACTAACATTTTCTGTCAGACTTCTAAACAACCAACCGCAGCCGTTTTAAACCATGCATGCTTCAGGATTTCCAATTGTGTTGTGGGCATTCTTCTGGTGATTCACAAGTCCAAGCAAGAGCAAGAGGGATGGTGGCTAGAAATTCCTTTAAATTCAGGTTCCAAAAAGCTGGATATCAGAATTATACAGAAGGTTCCACTCACCCACTCAGACAAAATAGCCCTGCTAATACACAGATTTAACCTCTTAACCCCCTGCATGCCTTAACTAACAGCAACCATCACTGTCATCCATCTCCACTATGGTATCTAGGTTGATCCATTCTTCCCATCATGTTGTCTGAGGCTATATTCTTTCCAGAGGATTAAAAACACTGAGATTAAAAGTTCAAAGGTCGGGGTAATGCAAATCCATAGGCTTAGGCGATCCAAATACTCCTCTTAGATACTCTAATTCCTGTAGGTAATGATGTCTATCCTTCCCTTGCTGCTCTCACTGACCCAAGAAAAAAAAACCCTGGTTATATGTTTACAATAGAACATTAGGTCAAAAGTGGGACGCAATTATCAGAGGATGTACTAATGTTGTGTGCATAACCAAGGAGATATTTAGAAATCCATCTATCCATCCATGTGGTGAGTATCCACTGTGGAATGAACAATAAGGAGCTTGGTAGGTCTCCTATGGTCCTTCAGTGATTCCTAAGTTGACTACAGATGAGTGCCGCGTGGAAGGAAGCCAGACACATGTTGACCACATTGCTGCCGCAGAATAACAGATAAATAACCGCAGATGTGTAGACAGAGGAGAAAACAGAGAGAGGGAAAACAGAAGAGAGAGGAACATAAAAGAGAGGGGAGGGTTCTAAAAGATGTTATCTTAAATATTGAATAAAGCAAGAGTTCCCGGTGGATACATTTAAAAACCGGCTGAATACACTTCACAGCTTATGGAGGGCATGTGTATCATGTCACTGGGGGAGTCCACTGTGGTTGTACAGAAGTTCAAGCTGACCAAAAGCATTGTATTTCAATTTAGCATGAATTATTTCACATAGAAAATGTTAAAAGATTGGATTGCTGTTCAAAATTCTGAAAGCACGCCTCACTCCATGCACCTACATTTTAGCCAGTGAATGTGTGTGTGATGTGATTCATTCCTTTCCTTATAGCGGTGGTGGCCCAGGCCTGGTGCCAGCGCTCGGTGGTTACAGATCTGTTTACTTTTGTAGGCTGGCAGGAACATGAGATTTCCTCTGGGTGTACTGCGGCTGGTCGACCTGCAAACAGCATGGCCCTTCAAGTCCCTCGCAGCTCCCGTTACAGGCTGCCTCGTCCGCAGTCCTCCCCCCTCTGCGGATCACTTGCGCTGAGGGTAACCCCACGCAAACAAACATACACTCACACAGACACTGACAAGGGTTCATTGAAGTCATGAAAACCAGCTGACATACTGCATTAATGCTGGCAAACATATGCTTGTCCAAACACACTTACAAACCCATACACACTTTAGCTGCCCTACCTACATGACTTATAAGAATGCCAGTGGATTTTAGGATTTTCTGGATTATCTGGAGTCTGATTTATCCCATTCCTCGACCAGCTTGACACAGAGGAAAGCCTTGTTCCGAGATGATCAACAAGACTAATCTCAAAATGGAGCCTCCATTCATGAGAGGCAGAAATGCAAGAGTTACAGAGCATGAATGACACTTGTGTTTGCCCCTGTTTCTTCAGCTGTAGGTGATGCAGGTTGTTGATTTGTGAAAAAATAACTAAGACTAAAAGTCTACAGTCATGCTAGTGGCTCTGTGAGGCCGTACTTAAGCACAGTGGTGCTTTGAGCTAAATGCTAACGTCAGAATGCTAACATGTTCACAATGACAATGTTAACATGGTGATGTTTAGCATGTATAACGTTTACCATCTGCATGTAAAAGCACAATAATATTATTTCTTATGATGTCTAGTGTCAAAATGTCCTTTCCTCTTTAACATTTTTCGTGCTCCTCAATCTTGCAGACCGAGTACAGGCAAACTGTTTTATCCAGCAAGAACAATATTCAGCACGATAATCCCAACACTGGACATCAATATCCTCAGAGAAGTCTGAATAACTGACATTCTTTGGATGAACCAGACTCTACAAACTTTTGTTTATTTACTCATGTCCAGTAGGAGTCTTAATTTTCTCCCTCTCTCTTTCTCTGTTGATAATATAATCAAAAGAGCAGCAAACACAATATCTTCGGACACGAGAGGGGCCTGCAGATCCAGTAGTACTGAGGCGGCAGCCAGCCAGCCATAACAACATCAAACAGCCCCTAGCCTCCAGCGTTTACACAGAGCCAAGACCCTGGACCAAAAATATGATTGCTCGTTCTTTTTAAGATAAGAATGCAGACAAGCTAGAAGGTTATTGCGAACGATATGTACAGGTATGAAGTGGCCATAGTGGTAGTGCATGGACTGTTGCAAACAAGTAGTAAGAAAGTGGATGCCTTAGATCAGAATGTGAGATCTTGTCTTGCAGGATTGATGGGAGCAAAAATGAAGGACATTCTCATTTAAATGGGCAATACACATTGCATGTTTTTGACACTAGAAACTAGAAACATCACAATCTGTCTTATTTTCCTAGCAAGTCCACAGTTTATGTTCTCAAGCAGAGATGGGAGAGTACTGGAAATCTGAGGAAACTGACAGAAGAGCACCACCTGCTGGTCACCATGACGAAGTACACAGGACTTTACAAATACTATTCTGCCTGAAACTTCAGCAGTGTTCTTAAAATTCAAAGCTCGATTTGTAATCTTATTCATAATGTTGTTCACCAGTTGTTGCATTTAAAGTTAAGCTCATAAATAGACCATCTTATTTTCCCAATTAACTGACTACTCAATTAATCGTTTGGTCTATAAAATATTAGAAAATAGTGAAACAACACATTTTCCCACAGCCCATCTTCAAAGACTTTGTCTAACCAACAGTACAAAACCCATAGATAGTTAATTTACTATCATGGAAAACAGAGAAAACCATCAAATAGTTACTTTTTAGAAGCTGCAACCAGTGAATTTTTTTAAAAAAACGAATAATAGATTATGAAAATGGTTGCAGATTAATTTTCTGTCCATCAATTAATCGATAAATCAACTAAATGTTTTAGCTTTAATTTGTGATCAGTTGATCTGCAGGGTTATATATAAGGATTAAATCACAAATACATCAACATAAACAAAAACATTTTTGGTTTGTCCTAAAGAATCATATTTTACTTTCAGACTCCCTGTTTCAGCGCCTGGTTAAGTGGTCTGAAAAATGTGCTACATGTATTTGAACAGAGTAGCAGTGTAGATTTGCATTCCCTCTCCTTTTCATGTTGGTAATTCCGCCCCTCACACTGTGACTCTGAAAAGCTTGGTTTACCATGTAAAAATAATCCTATAGTGTGTGTATATCACCACCCACATGTTGAGATGGCGCTCAGATTAGCGTGCTGTTCATTGCTTCCAGCTTCGTGTCAGCCTAAAGAACGTTAAGTAGGTGAGCGTATGACTTTTTGAGGAGGACACGTTGAGCTTTTTGGGGTTTATTGGTTAAAAGGACACCAGTAGTGTTGGATTACCAAGAAGACTGCACTCGCATTTCATAGCTATAATCAGTCAGGAATATATATTTTTTTAATAATTTCACCATATTTCCTACAAATAAGATGCTGTACAGGGAAATGCATCAGGGAAAAGGTCGGGATGCTTAAAGGTAGTTCTTGAAGAACAATGCAGTCGATAAAAGTCGATCTAATTGTAACTCTGTGTGGAGTTGTGTACTGTAGGGTTTTTTTCTGCACATATGTCCTTTATGTTTGCACTGATGTTGTGTGTGGTGTACTGTCACAGCCATTCCATGTCCACTGAGATTAATTTCACCAGCCTAGCTGTGTGGTAATAAAAGAAACTTGAACTTGATAAAAGAAACAACATAGCTGTTTCTAAATCAGATTTTGTGCCTTTTGCGCTTACTTTGTCACAGCCTTTGACAGCAGAATGTGTTTATGATGAGCCAATATATTTACACGAGCAAACATAAGTGCGCACTGGATTCACAATGCCCATCTGCATCACTTAACCAGTCACTTCTGTATGCATCTCTTTATTAAACCTATGTGAGATTCTGTGTTGACAATTACACTGTAATTCCAGTGCTCCTGGAGATGAAAACTCGTGAAAACTCTCTAACTCACCTCTGCGTCATGTTTATCATGAACCGAACTTTATGTGCAGTGGGTGCATGCCACATAGGCCAACAGCTCAGTGTATAGGGACCTTGCATACAGAGAAAGTTAGAGCTAAACTGGTTTTTGTGTGCTTTATTGTTATGCTGTATACTGGTGTCTATTTTTCAATACACCGTTGACATTGTGTACCCTACTATATATTAACTTGATAAAGATTCTGTCGTACGGGATGCAGTATGTGGACTCAAATGCAGACGACCAGGAAGCGGTATGAGGATGAAGCAGCCGCATGGCTACAGTGTTTATTGGGGTGAAGTAGCTTACAGGCAGATAGACCGGTAGGCAGACAGGCAACAAACAGGTAACAGGCAGGTAGGCAGATACAGGTCCAGGAATAGGAAATGGGTTACCAGCTGGCAGTGGTAGAAACCAAGCAAAGAGTCCAACAAGGCTAAACAAATCTGACAGGGTGCATGCAAAGTGTAAAGTCCAAAATCCAGATACGGTCCAAGAGAGACAAAGAATCCTTACAAACAAACTCAACAAGGAACAAGGTACAACAAAAAATGCACACCGCGCACACACACACACACACACATACATACATACATACATACACATACACACACAGAAAAACAGCCACTTTGAAATAGCTGCTTCAAAATAAAGGATGAAAAGTGAGCATTTTCAACCACCAAGCCCCATTTTTAAGACATTGACTGCCACTGAGCTATGGAGCCTGTTATACTGCCGTTGTTAGTACACTACGTATTTAAAGGTCAAAAATATTACAGGTATGATGACGTACTTACTATACTGGAACACTTAACGAACGACTGACTAACTTTGACTTCACTGTGGACTAACATTAGCTAACTGGCGGTACAACGTTACGGTCTATGAGACTTGACTTACAGTAATGGCAATTTTCCCTGTGATTTTGAGCTGGACTGCTCAAGTGCTTATGTTTCTGCTCTTTATGATTTTCATAGCGTTTCTTGGTTACTGCTTGTATATTAAACACATTCACATGAAATATGACCACATACCTGGGCCTCCGAGAGACAGGTAACGTTAACGATAGCTTAACTAAGTTAAGTAGGTCGTTGTTTAACGTTAGTTGGCGCTTATGTTAGTCGTTTCCTCGTCAATTAGCTCACGTTAGCTAAAACAACAACAAGTATATTGACATTAACGTTACCCGACACTTTGTTTTTCTTCCACAGTTTTCTCTTCGGACATTCACCAACGCTCTGGATAATGAAAAATGGCGGAGTTGTATATGACACATTGCTGGAATGGTAAGCTCAAGCGATGTTTCATTCATATTCATCTATTCATATTGACAAAATTGTGTAGTTTAACACTTAATGGAAAAATGTCAACTCAGAACACACACACATGTATATGTTTTCAGTAGTTATTGTGACCGGTGCACCTTCAGGTTTACCTGTGTAACCGTATTTTTTCCAATTCAAACTTATAATTAAGATGCCATTTACAGGGCCGAGAAACATGGTTCTGTTTGCAGGATGAATATTCTGCATTACGTTTTAGTCTGTGTGACCTGTCCAGAGGCGACCAAGGTAAACACAGCATCTTCCAATAGTAGCCTATTTGTGTAACCATGATTGCATAAGCATTGCCCAATAACCAGTGTAAAAGTGCACAGATAGACCTATTTTCATGGAGACCCTTGCAAAATAAAAAACTATTGTCATTTTTGGTAAAATTGTATAAGTATATGTCTTGATAATATTTGCATTAAAAACACCTACTCTTTTTTTGTTCCCACTTTTGATGGCTGTTTCAGGAAATCCTGATGTCCCCAAAGTATCCCAAAGATAGATATCTTCACAGCAGACTCTTCAACCTGTTTGGTCAAAGGTAGTTTACCAGACTGTCAGATTCGCTATACTGTTCATACTGTATACATTTCAGTGATACTGCATCAGCCATTGTTGTCAAACTGGCCTAGGAACAATTTAGCAATAATAAGAGGAGGAGGTGTAATTTGTCATACTGTCAAGTAATCTTGGCATGTTTTAGATACACTTGTTAGTATTGTCAGTCAACAAAGTCTGGTACTCAGGCAATGACAACCTTATTTTGTTATTTTGAAAGTATTGTGTTCCATGTCTCTCTTCAAGGTTCCTAGGTAATGGTCTGGTAACAGTACGGGACCATGAACTGTGGTATAAACAGCGCCGGATCGTGGACCCTGCTTTCAGCAGCTTGTGAGTTTATTTTATAATTACAAAGAGACAGATTGAAGTATCTGCTCAACCTTTATTTTATATCCTGTGTTTGCAATCATTGTAGATTCTGTTCAGATTGCGGGTATCTTTTATCTGTTTCTTTTGGACAACATAGTCCAATTACAGGATTTCTGTGGAGCTTTGCAAGTAAGTCCTGGCCATGCTAGTCTGCTGTCTAAAACTACCATTATTTCCAGGTATTTGAGAGGTCTAATGGACACTTTCAATGAGAGGGCAGAGAAGCTGATGAATAAACTTACTGATGTCGCTGATAACCAAACAGACGCCAACATGCTCCACCTAGTCAACTGTGTTACCCTTGATGTTATTGCTAAGGTATTGTGCTGTATTCTGTTTTTCTCGAATGTGGCGAAAGCACCAGCTTATCACAAGAGTTCATCTAATCAAGTTGTAACTACCTTAGTGTATACGTATGTATGCGTTTGTTTTCTTGAAAACTCCCAGGTTGCATTTGGTGTGGATTTAGACCTGTTGAAGAATAGTTCACCTTTCCCTAAAGCCATTGAGACATGCCTGAAAGGTCTGATATACTCTGTCAGAGACATCTTTTTTGAGGTATGACTTCCAAGTTTGTATGTAGTTTGAATGGTGAAAATATTGTAAACTGCGTGAGATCCTAAAATCTTGCATTTCCAGTTTAAACCAAAGAACCGACCATTCATTAATGAAGTGAGGGACGCTTGCCGCCTGCTGCGTACAACTGGAGCTCAGTGGATTAATGACAGAAAGACTGCCATGCAAAACGGCGAGGACGTCCCCAAGGACATCCTCATGCAGATCATCAAAACTGCTGGCAAAGGTTATGGTCCATAAAGTTCATATTCGATTTGATTACATAAGAAGAAAGTTAAAAAATCCCTGTGTTGTCATAGGGTCATGGCAGTGGAGAATACTATAACAAATATCATTTACTTTCCTTATTGTTAGATTTGCAGAGCAGAAGTGCAAAGTTAAGCTACTACCTGTTCACCATTAGAAACAGTAGAGTATGTAACTAGATAAGATAGGTCAGTTAATATGCATGTACAGTATAAATGAGTTCGAATTATATTTAAAAAATAAATAAAATAAGATGACCAGAATATTGGTTTAGTTGTTTAATTGTATTTTCTTATTATTCCAGAGGAAAGCATGACTAAAGAAGATGAAGAGTTAATGTTGGACAATTTTGTGACATTTTTCATCGCTGGTGAGTCTGTGTTGTTTCTGCTTTGATGTGTGAAATGCTTCAAAAAAAATAAAAAATCCTAAATTGTATGGTGTGTTTAGGTGCACAAGGATCATCCCGCCCCGTGGTTTAGAGATAAAGACTACGATCACTTTAATGTGCGTTGTGTGTTGTACGTTTACTTCATTTGAAGGCAATGTTCTGATTCATTTTGCCATCTGTAACATTTTAGGGCAAGAAACAACAGCTAATCAGCTGGCTTTTTGCATCATGGAACTTGCAAGACATCCTGATGTACTGGAGAAGTGAGAACTAATAATGCCGTGCAAAACAGTTTCGTAATGTAGCTATTGAACGATGGTTTCTTCAGTTGTGTTTTTATTTCTCAGAGTAAAGAAAGAGGTGGATGATGTCATTGGGATGAAACAGGACATTAGTTATGACGATCTGGGGGAACTGAGCTACCTCTCACAGGTACATATCATAAAGTTAGGTTATTATGGTCCCGCTCATTTTAGGAGTGAAGCATGTGAATCCATTGTGAAACGTACTCACATATTCATTCATTCATTCATTCATTCACTGACTAGATTGGCTTCTTCTCTGCAATTCTGCTTAAATGTGCTTAAATGTATTTATTATTTTTTAAGCAATCGACCCAAGATGTGCACCTCACACTGTAACTTCCCCCCAGGTGCTAAAAGAGACTCTGAGGATTTACCCGACAGCTCCAGGCACATCTCGTGATGTACTGCAAGACATTGTCATTGATGGTATCCCCATACCTGGAGGAGTCACATGTTTTGTGAGTCATTCACTTTTGAGTGTGTTTAGACCTCTAAAGCAGGAAGTGTGTGTCCGGAACCAAAACTGTTTTACAGGGTGTTTCTGTTTTATATACAGTACGTAAAGGGCAATGGCACCTATCACTTAAAAACACACACAACAAAACAAGACTTTTTTTTTTAGAATACTGACAAAGCATAGTATCAATATGTTCAATAAATGATTCTGAAATTCAGTTTAGCAGCTATCTGACTGGGAGAATGGATAAATTCTTCAAGGACCCGCTGACATTTGATCCAGACAGATTTCACCCAGATGCTCCCAAGTAAGTAGCATATAATTTTCACATAATGGCATGCTTTATTTTTAGTCTTAACACATTGGAACACTGATCGTTGTCCCAGCTAAAAGAAAGAACATGGTGTGTATTGAGTGATGCTGTTTCTTATCTGTTTTACAAGGCCCTATTACTGCTACTTCCCCTTTTCCCTCGGCCAACGCTCATGCCTGGGACAGAACTTTGCTCAGGTGAGCGGTGACAGTCATAAATAATCAACACAAACACACACCAAACTACACATGGAGTTAGCTCAATGGGTGGTGGGGTGATTGCAGATGGAGGCTAAAGTGGTGATGGCCAAGCTGCTCCAGAGGTTTGACTTCACCCTTTTGCCGGGACAGACCTTTGACATCCTGGACACTGGCACGCTCAGGCCGAAGAGTGGAGTGGTGTGCTCTGTGAGACACAGGAATCCCAAGACATAAATGGTCATACAGCACCATAACATAATAATAGTCTATGTGGTGAAATTGGGTTATTGGGTTGTTTAGACTAGCTTACTGCCTGCAGCGCTGTACTCCTGCCTGAGCCAAAAGCGTCTTATGCTGCCAAGTTGTTTTATTATGTTTTCTATTCATTTTATTTAGCCTTTGTAAAGAAAACAGTATCAGTGATGCTCATTTTAATGATATACACAGTATATTCACATGAAGTTATAGTGATGTTTTTATAATTTCCTAACCATGAGGATACGGGGAGTAGGTTATCATTAGCACTTTAATCTTGGTGGAACTAACCCTTTAGCTCTGCGTAGTTGTTCTTCCATACTCGCTGAGCTTCTAAACTCTTAGAACTTAAACGTTTGTGCCTTTAACAATAATAATAAAAGCTGAATTTACCATTTTTACACAAATGAAATCAAACCACAGAAGGAAATGATCAACTGTTTTACACATTATTTTACTGATGTAGAAATAACTTGTTATTATTTGGTTGTTTTGCACTTTAATAAACTGATAATTGATTTAATGCCTGACAATCTGATTTTATTTCATGCTCAGTTTGTATGGTGAAAATATTGTAAACTGTGTGAGATCCTAAAATCTTGCATTTCCAGTTTAATCCAAAGAACCGACCATTCATTAATGAAGTGAGGGACGCTTGCCGCCTGCTGCGTACAACTGGAGCTCAGTGGATTAATGACAGAAAGACTGCCATGCAAAACGGCGAGGACGTCCCCAAGGACATCCTCACGCAGATCATCAAAACTGCTGTTTTTGAGACTGCTCAAGTGCTTATGTTTCTGCTCTTTATGGTTTTCATAGCGTTTCTTGGTTACTGCTTGTATATTAAACACATTCACATGAAATATGACCACATACCTGGGCCTCCGAGAGACAGGTAACGTTAACGATAGCTTAACTAAGTTAAGTAGGGCGTTGTTTAACGTTAAAGTTAAGTTAACGTTAAAGTTAAGTAGTCGTTGTTTAACGTTAAAGTTAAGTAGGTCGTTGTTTAACGTTAGTTGGCGCTTATGTTACTCGTTTCCTCCTCAGTTAGCTCACGTTAGCTAAAACAACAACAAGCATATTGACATTAACGTTACCCGACACTTTGTTTTTCTTCCACAGTTTTCTCTTCGGACATTCACCAACGTTTTTGAGGGTAATGAAAAATGGCGGAGTTGTACATGACACATTGCTGGAATGGTAAGCTCAAGCAATGTTTCATTCATATTCATCTATTCATATTGATAAAATTATGTAGTTAAATGTTTAACACTTAATGGAAAAATGTCAACTCAGAACAAACGCCATCACAAACATTGTTAAGTTAACTTGTTCCCAGGTAGCCAGGTACCACACAGCGTTACGCCACTACCGTAGACCCCCTATAGGCTGCTATAGGCTATAGCTAGCTAAATCCGTGATAATAATAAAGCTTAACGCTAGTTCACTAGTTTCGATATGTCTGTACCTCTTTGTTAATGCAGTTTTTTTATGTTTTTAAGTTGTTAACACTGAGATTAAAAGTTGTTGGAGCAAAGTGGTGGACCAACCGACTGACTAACAGACCGACATTGCTGACATCTCTTTATTAAACCTATGTGAGATTCTGTGTTGACTCAAACAATTACGCTGTTATTCCAGTGCTCCTGGAGATGAGTGTAATTGTATAAACCGAGGGAGGGTTTCCCGCTTCACCAGCTGAAATGAAGGCAGGCGGGATCTGACGTGTGAAGTGCATCTACCTGGTGTCTGGTGTCTATTTTTCAATACACCGTTGACATTGTGTACCCTACTATATATTAACTTGATAAAGATTCTGTCGTACGGGATGCAGTATGTGGACTCAAATGCAGACGACCAGGAAGCGGTATGAGGATGAAGTAGCCGCATGGCTACAGTGTTTATTGGGGTGAAGTAGCTTACAGGCAGATAGACCGGTAGGCAGACAGGCAACAAACAGGTAACAGGCAGGTAGGCAGATACAGGTCCAGGAATAGGAAATGGGTTACCAGCTGGCAGTGGTAGAAACCAAGCAAAGAGTCCAACAAGGCTAAACAAATCTGACAGGGAGCATGCAAAGTATAAAGTCCAAAATCCAGATACGGTCCAAGAGAGACAAAGAATCCTTACAAACAAACTCAACAAGGAACAAGGTACAACAAAAAATGCACACCACACACACACACACACACACACACACACACACACACACACACACTGAAAAAACAGCCACTTTGAAATAGCTGCTTCAAAATTAAGGATGAAAAGTGAGCATTTTCAACCACCAAGCCCCATTTTTAAGACATTGACTGCCACTGAGCTATGGAGCCTGTTATACTGCCGTTGTTAGTACAGTACGTATTTAAAGGTCAAAAATATTACAGGTATGATGACGTACTTACTATACTGGAACACTTAACGAACGACTGACTAACTTTGACTTCACTACGGACTAACGTTAGCTAACTGGCGGTACAACGTTACGGTCTATGAGACTTGACTTGCAGTAATGGCAATTTTCCATGTGATTTTGAGCTGGACTGCTCAAGTGCTTATGTTTCTGCTCTTTATGATTTTCATAGCGTTTCTTGGTTACTGCTTGTATATTAAACACATTCACATGAAATATAACCACATACCTGGGCCTCCGAGAGACAGGTAACGTTAACGATAGCTTAGTGTTTGTTAGCGATAGTGTTTGTTTTCTTGAAAACTCCCAGGTTGCGTTTGGTGTGGATTTAGACCTGTTGAAGAATAGTTCACCTTTCCCTAAAGCCATTGAGACATGCCTGAAAGGTCTGATATACTCTGTCAGAGACCGCTTTTTTGAGGTATGACTTCCAAGTTTGTATGTAGTTTGAATGGTGAAAATATTGTAAACTGTGTGAGATCCTAAAATCTTGCATTTCCAGTTTAAACCAAAGAACCGACCATTCATTAATGAAGTGAGGGACGCTTGCCGCCCGCTGCGTACAACTGGAGCTCAGTGGATTAATGACAGAAAGACTGCCATGCAAAACGGCGAGGATGTCCCCAAGGACATCCTCATGCAGATCATCAAAACTGCTGGCAAAGGTTATGGTCCATAAAGTTCATATTCGATTTGATTACATAAGAAGAAAGTTTAAAAATCCCTGTGTTGTCATAGGGTCATGGCAGTGGAGAATACTATAACAAATATCATTTACTTTCCTTATTGTTAGATTTGCAGAGCAGAAGTGCAAAGTTAAGCTACTACCTGTTCACAATCAGATACAGTAGAGTATGTAACTAGATAAGATAGGTCAGTTAATATGCATGTACAGTATAAATGAGTTTGAATTATATTTAAAAAATAAATAAAATAAGATGACCAGAATATTGGTTTAGTTGTTCAACTGTATTTTCTTATTATTCCAGAGGAGAGCATGACTAAAGAAGATGAAGAGTTAATGTTGGACAATTTTGTGACATTTTTCATCGCGGGTGAGTCTGTGTTGTTTCTGCTTTGATGTGTGAAATGCTCCAAAATAAAAAAAAAAATCCCAAATTGTATGGTGTGTTTAGGTGGACTGTCCTTTTAAGGACCCCCCCCCCTTGTGGTTTAGAGATAAAGACTACGATCACTTTAATGTGCGTTGTGTGTTGTACGTTTACTTCATTTGAAGGTAATGTTCTGATTAATTTTGCCATCTGTGACATTTTAGGGCAAGAAACAACAGCTAATCAGCTGGCTTTTTGCATCATGGAACTTGCAAGACATCCTGATATACTGGAGAAATGAGAACTAATAATGCCGTGCAAAACAGTTTAGTAATGTAGCTACTGAACGATTGAACTCTGAGGTGGGAGGCAGTACAATTTGGTTCAAAGTTTTAAAGTCGTGAAAACTCTCTAACTCACCTCTGCGTCATGTTTATCATGAACCGAAGTTTAGGTGCAGTGGGTGCATGCCACATAGGCCAACAGCTCAGTGTTTAGGGACCTTGCATACAGCATATGCATGCAAAGTGTAAAGTCCAAAATCCAGATACGGTCCAAGGGAGACAAAGAATCCTTACAAACAAATTCAACAAGGTACAACAAAAAATGCACACCGCACACACACACAGACTCACACACACACACACACACACTGAAAAAACAGCCACTTTGAAATAGCTGCTTCAAAATAAAGGATGAAAAGTGAGCATTTTCCACCACCAAGCCCCATTTTTAAGACATTGACTGCCACTGAGCTATGGAGCCTGTTATACTGCCGTTGTTAGTACAGTACGTATTTAAAGGTCAAAAATATTACTTACTATACTGGAACACTTAACGAACGACTGACTAACTTTGACTTCACTGTGGACTAACATTAGCTAACTGGCGGTACAACGTTACGCTCTATGAGATTTGACTTGCCGTAATGGCAATTTTCCATGTGATTTTGAGCTGGACTGCTCAAGTGCTTATGTTTCTGCTCTTTATGATTTTCATAGCGTTTCTTGGTTACTGCTTGTATATTAAACACATTCACATGAAATATGACCACATACCTGGGCCTCCGAGAGACAGGTAACGTTAACGATAGCTTAACTAAGTTAAGTAGGTCGTTGTTTAACGTTAGTTGGCGCTTATGTTACTCGTTTCCTCCTCAGTTAGCTCACGTTAGCTAAAACAACAACAAGTATATTGGCATTAACGTTACCCGACACTTTGTTTTTCTTCCACAGTTTTCTCTTCGGACATTCACCAACGTTCTTGAGGGTAATGAAAAATGGCGGAGTTGTACATGACACATTTCTGGAATGGTAAGCTCAAGCGATGTTTCATTCAAATTTATCTATTCATATTGACAAAATTATGTAGTTAAATGTTTAACACTTAATGGAAAAATGTCAACTCAGAACAAACGCCATCACAAACATTGTTAAGTTAACTTGTTCCCAGGTAGCCAGGTACCACACAGCGTTACGCCACTACCGTAGACCCCCTATAGGCTGCTATAGGCTATAGCTAGCTAAATCCGTGATAATAATAAAGCTTAACGCTAGTTCACTAGTTTCGATATGTCTGTACCTCTTTGTTAATGCAGTTTTTTTATGTTTTTAAGTTGTTGTTAACACTGAGATTAAAAGTTGTTGGAGTAAAGTGGTGGACCAACCGACTGACTAACAGACCGACATTGCTGACATCTCTTTATTAAACCTATGTGAGATTCTGTGTTGACTCAAACAATTACGTTGTTATTCCAGTGCTCCTGGAGATGAGTGTAATTGTATAAACCGAGGGAGGGTTTCCCGCTTCACCAGCTGAAATGAAGGCAGGCGGGATCTGACGTGTGAAGTGCATCTACCTGGTGTCTGGTGTCTATTTTTCAATACACCGTTGACATTGTGTACCCTACTATATATTAACTTGATAAAGATTCTGTCGTACGGGATGCAGTATGTGGACTCAAATGCAGACGACCAGGAAGCGGTATGAGGATGAAGTAGCCGCATGGCTACAGTGTTTATTGGGGTGAAGTAGCTTACAGGCAGATAGACCGGTAGGCAGACAGGCAACAAACAGGTAACAGGCAGGTAGGCAGATACAGGTCCAGGAATAGGAAATGGGTTACCAGCTGGCAGTGGTAGAAACCAAGCAAAGAGTCCAACAAGGCTAAACAAATCTGACAGGAGCATGCAAAGTATAAAGTCCAAAATCCAGATACGGTCCAAGAGAGACAAAGAATCCTTACAAACAAACTCAACAAGGAACAAGGTACAACAAAAAATGCACACCACACACACACACACACACACACACACACACACTGAAAAAACAGCCACTTTGAAATAGCTGCTTCAAAATTAAGGATGAAAAGTGAGCATTTTCAACCACCAAGCCCCATTTTTAAGACATTGACTGCCACTGAGCTATGGAGCCTGTTATACTGCCGTTGTTAGTACAGTACGTATTTAAAGGTCAAAAATATTACAGGTATGATGACGTACTTACTATACTGGAACACTTAACGAACGACTGACTAACTTTGACTTCACTACGGACTAACGTTAGCTAACTGGCGGTACAACGTTACGGTCTATGAGACTTGACTTGCAGTAATGGCAATTTTCCATGTGATTTTGAGCTGGACTGCTCAAGTGCTTATGTTTCTGCTCTTTATGATTTTCATAGCGTTTCTTGGTTACTGCTTGTATATTAAACACATTCACATGAAATATAACCACATACCTGGGCCTCCGAGAGACAGGTAACGTTAACGATAGCTTAACTAAGTTAAGTAGGTCGTTGTTTAACGTTAGTTGGCGCTTATGTTACTCGTTTCCTCCTCAGTTAGCTCACGTTAGCTAAAACAACAACAAGTATATTGGCATTAACGTTACCCGACACTTTGTTTTTCTTCCACAGTTTTCTCTTCGGACATTCACCAACGTTCTTGAGGGTAATGAAAAATGGCGGAGTTGTACATGACACAGTTCTGGAATGGTAAGCTCAAGCGATGTTTCATTCAAATTTATCTATTCATATTGACAAAATTATGTAGTTAAATGTTTAACACTTAATGGAAAAATGTCAACTCAGAACAAACGCCATCACAAACATTGTTAAGTTAACTTGTTCCCAGGTAGCCAGGTACCACACAGCGTTACGCCACTACCGTAGACCCCTATAGGCTGCTATAGGCTATAGCTAGCTAAATCCGAGATAATAATAAAGCTTAACGCTAGTTAACTAGTTTCGATATGTCTGTACCTCTTTGTTAATGCAGTTTTTTTATGTTTTTAAGTTGTTGTTAACACTGAGATTAAAAGTTGTTGGAGCAAAGTGGTGGACCAACCGACTGACTAACAGACCGACATTGCCATCCATAGAACCATGCCACTAGCATGGCTAAAAATGCATAAAAACTATGACTGTGTACATTATTGTCTTACATTCACTTGCAGGGACTGTTGCATGTAAAAGCACAATAATATTATTTCTTATGATGTCTAGTGTCAAAATGTCCTTTCCTCTTTAACATTTTTCGTGCTCCTCAATCTTGCAGACCGAGTACAGGCAAACTGTTTTATCCAGCAAGAACAATATTCAGCACGATAATCCCAACACTGGACATCAATATCCTCAGAGAAGTCTGAATAACTGACATTCTTTGGATGAACCAGACTCTACAAACTTTTGTTTATTTACTCATGTCCAGTAGGAGTCTTAATTTTCTCCCTCTCTCTTTCTCTGTTGATAATATAATCAAAAGAGCAGCAAACACAATATCTTCGGACACGAGAGGGGCCTGCAGATCCAGTAGTACTGAGGCGGCAGCCAGCCAGCCATAACAACATCAAACAGCCCCTAGCCTCCAGCGTTTACACAGAGCCAAGACCCTGGACCAAAAATATGATTGCTCGTTCTTTTTAAGATAAGAATGCAGACAAGCTAGAAGGTTATTGCGAACGATATGTACAGGTATGAAGTGGCCATAGTGGTAGTGCATGGACTGTTGCAAACAAGTAGTAAGAAAGTGGATGCCTTAGATCAGAATGTGAGATCTTGTCTTGCAGGATTGATGGGAGCAAAAATGAAGGACATTCTCATTTAAATGGGCAATACACATTGCATGTTTTGACACTAGAAACTAGAAACATCACAATCTGTCTTATTTTCCTAGCAAGTCCACAGTTTATGTTCTCAAGCAGAGATGGGAGAGTACTGGAAATCTGAGGAAACTGACAGAAGAGCACCACCTGCTGGTCACCATGACGAAGTACACAGGACTTTACAAATACTATTCTGCCTGAAACTTCAGCAGTGTTCTTAAAATTCAAAGCTCGATTTGTAATCTTATTCATAATGTTGTTCACCAGTTGTTGCATTTAAAGTTAAGCTCATAAATAGACCATCTTATTTTCCCAATTAACTGACTACTCAATTAATCGTTTGGTCTATAAAATATTAGAAAATAGTGAAACAACACATTTTCCCACAGCCCATCTTCAAAGACTTTGTCTAACCAACAGTACAAAACCCATAGATAGTTAATTTACTATCATGGAAAACAGAGAAAACCATCAAATAGTTACTTTTTAGAAGCTGCAACCAGTGAATTTTTTAAAAAACGAATAATAGATTATGAAAATGGTTGCAGATTAATTTTCTGTCCATCAATTAATCGATAAATCAACTAAATGTTTTAGCTTTAACTTGTGATCAGTTGATCTGCAGGGTTATATATAAGGATTAAATCACAAATACATCAACATAAACAAAAACATTTTTGGTTTGTCCTAAATGAATCATATTTTACTTTCAGACTCCCTGTTTCAGCGCCTGGTTAAGTGGTCTGAAAAATGTGCTACATGTATTTGAACAGAGTAGCAGTGTAGATTTGCATTCCCTCTCCTTTTCATGTTGGTAATTCCGCCCCTCACACTGTGACTCTGAAAAGCTTGGTTTACCATGTAAAAATAATCCTATAGTGTGTGTATATCACCACCCACATGTTGAGATGGCGCTCAGATTAGCGTGCTGTTCATTGCTTCCAGCTTCGTGTCAGCCTAAAGAACGTTAAGTAGGTGAGCGTATGACTTTTTGAAGAGGACACGTTGAGCTTTTTGGGGTTTATTGGTTAAAAGGACACCAGTAGTGTTGGATTACCAAGAAGACTGCACTCGCATTTCATAGCTATAATCAGTCAGGAATATATATTTTTTTAATAATTTCACCATATTTCCTACAAATAAGATGCTGTACAGGGAAATGCATCAGGGAAAAGGTCGGGATGCTTAAAGGTAGTTCTTGAAGAACAATGCAGTCGATAAAAGTCGATCTAATTGTAACTGTGTGGTGTTGTGTACTGTAGCGTGATTTTTCCGCACATATGTCCTTTATGTTTGCACTGATGTTGTGTGTGGTGTACTGTCACAGCCATTCCATGTCCACTGAGATTAATTTCACCAGCCTAGCTGTGTGGTAATAAAAGAAACTTGAACTTGATAAAAGAAACAACATAGCTGTTTCTAAATCAGATTTTGTGCCTTTTGCGCTTACTTTGTCACAGCCTTTGACAGCAGAATGTGTTTATGATGAGCCAATATATTTACACGAGCAAACATAAGTGCGCACTGGATTCACAATGCCCATCTGCATCACTTAACCAGTCACTTCTGTATGCATCTCTTTATTAAACCTATGTGAGATTCTGTGTTGACTCAAACAATTACGCTGTTATTCCAGTGCTCCTGGAGATGAGTGTAATTGTATAAACCGAGGGAGGGTTTCCCGCTTCACCAGCTGAAATGAAGGCAGGCGGGATCTGATGTGTGAAGTGCATCTACCTACGTAGATGTATGCTCTGATTGGCAATATTGGACCTATTTTCAGTCATGGAGGAATTCCCTTGTCCGTCCGTGTTGAAACTGATTGGTGAGGGATGAACTCTGAGGTGGGAGGCAGTACAATTTGGTTCAAAGTTTTAAAGTCGTGAAATCTCTCTAACTCACCTCTGCATCATGTTTATCATGAACCGAAGTTTAGGTGCAGTGGGTGCATGCCACATAGGCCTACTTCTGCTTCATTAAGAAGGCACAACAGCTCAGTGTTTAGGGACCTTGCATACAGAGAAAGTTAGAGCTAAACTGGTTTTTGTGTGCTTTATTGTTATGCTGTATACTGGTGTCTATTTTTCAATACACCGCTGACATGGTGTACGCTACTATATATTAACTTGATAAAGATCCTTACTAAACGCAATGAAAAAACAGCCACTTTGAAATAGCTACTTCGAAATAAAGGATGAAAAGTGAGCATTTTCCACCACCAAGCCCCATTTTTAAGACATTGACTCAAGAACCTCAATCGAGTTCGAAACTTGTCTGTACTAAAACCCGACTGTTCCTGGTGATGGCTCAGTGTTTAGGACCTCATTAGCTGAAAAACACTAATTGTATACTCTTAACACTCTTCTGGACCACCAAGTTTTTGCTCAGTGGACATGGTTAGGTTGTCAGTATGAACAGTTCCATAGGAGTATAAAATTTAACTTTGCTATAACATGTTTCATTTTTCCTCTAAAAAAAAGGTGTCTGACATGACTGGCATGAAGAAATCACGTCAACTGATAAAGTCTGATTAAGACTATATTTCTCACATAAAAACATCAGTTTTCCTGTTTATAATGGTTAGTAATGTAAATTTATCTAATTGTAAAATTATCTTGCCTGTAATATAGTGTATTATATTTGATTTGCTTAGAACTTCTGTTCCTGTGTGCACTGACTTGATAGTGAGCAGCTGTAACAAAAGAGTTTCCCCTAGGGGATCAATAAAGTATTTCTGATTCTGATTCTGATCTGAAACTCTGACCATGCTATTTTCTATGGTCATTATACTTAGTACCATACTTTCTTATATTATATTTATTTATATTTATTTATTTTGCTGGTGAGAACAACCAGGAATGTCTATTGTTGAATGTCTAAATGTCTATTCTGTATACATGCTGTTGCGAACAGTTGCAAACTGCCCTGACAATATGGTTGTAAAGGCTAGCAGGCTACAGGCGGTACAGGTATGATGACATAGTTACTATACTGGAACACTTAACGAACCACTGACTAAGTTTCACTTCACTTTGGACTAACGTTAGCTAACTGGCGGTACAACGTTACGGTCTATGAGACTTGACTTACAGTAATGGCAATTTTCCATGTGATTTTGAGTTGGACTGCTCAAGTGCTTATGTTTCTGCTCTTTATGGTTTTCATAGCGTTTCTTGGTTACTGCTTGTATATTAAACACATTCACATGAAATATGACCACATACCTGGGCCTCCGAGAGACAGGTAACGTTAACGATAGCTTAACTAAGTTAAGTAGGTCGTCGTTTAACGTTAGTTGGCGCTTATGTTACTCGTTTCCTCCTCAGTTAGCTCACGTTAGCTAAAACAACAACAAGTATATTGGCATTAACGTTACCCGACACTTTGTTTTTCTTCCAGTTTTCTCTTCGGACATTCACCAACGTTTTTGAGGGTAATGAAAAATGGCGGAGTTGTACATGACACATTTCTGGAATGGTAAGCTCAAGCGATGTTTCATTCATATTCATATTGACAAAAGTATGCAGTTAAATGTTTAACACTTAATGGAAAAATGTCAACTCAGAACAAACGCCATCGCAAACATTGTTAAGTTAACTTGTTCCCAGGTAGCCAGGTACCACACAGCGTTACGCCACTATAGGCTGCTATAGGCTACAGCTAGCTAAATCCGTGATAATGATAAAGCTTAACGCTAGTTAACTAGTTTCGATATGTCTATACCTCTTTGTTAATGCAGTTTTTATGTTTTTAAGTTATATATTTATATATATGGTACAGATTGACCTGTATAACTGTATTATTTGCAATTCAAACTTATAATTAAGATGCCATTTACAGGGCCGAGAAACATGGTTCTGTTTGCAGGATGAATATTCTGCATTACGTTTTAGTCTGTGTGACCTGTCCAGAGGCGACCAAGGTAAACACAGCATCTTCCAATAGTAGCCTATTTGTGTAACCATGATTGCATAAGCATTGCCCAATAACCAGTGTAAAAGTGCACAGATAGACCTATTTTCATGGAGACCCTTGCAAAATAAAAAACTATTGTCATTTTTGGTAAAATTGTATAAGCATATGTCTTGATAATATTTGCATTAAAAACACCTTGTCTTTCAATGTTCCCTTTTTTGATGGCTTTTTCAGGAAATCCTGATGTCCCCAAAGTATCCCAAAGATAGATATCTTCACAGCAGACTCTTCAACCTGTTTGGTCAAAGGTAGTTTACCAGACTGTCAGATTCACTATACTGTTCATACTGTATACATTTCAGTGATACTGCATCAGTCATTGTTGTCAAACTGGCCTAGGAACAATTTAGCAATAATAAGAGGAGGAGGTGTAATTTGTCATACTGTCAAGTAATCTTGGCATGTTTTAGGTACACTTGTTAGTATTGTCAGTCAACAAAGTCTGGTACTCAGGCAATGACAACCTTATTTTGCTATTTTGAAAGTATTGTGTTCCATGTCTCTCTTCAAGGTTCCTAGGTAATGGTCTGGTAACAGCACAGGACCATGAACTGTGGTATAAACAGCGCCGGATCATGGACCCTGCTTTCAGCAGCTTGTGAGTTTATTTTATAATTACAAAGAGACAGATTGAAGTATCAGCTCAACCTTTATTTTATGTCCTGTGTTTGCAATCATTGTAGATTCTGTTCAGATTGCGGGTATCTTTTATCTGTTTCTTTTGGACAACATAGTCCAATTACAGGATTTCTGTGGAGCTTTGCAAGTATGTCCTGGCCATGCTAGTCCGCTGTCTAAAACTACCATTATTTCCAGGTATTTGAGAGGTCTAATGGACACTTTCAATGAGAGGGCAGAGAAGCTGATGAATAAACTTACTGATGTCGCTGATAACCAAACAGACGCCAACATGCTCCACCTAGTCAACTGTGTTACCCTTGATGTTATTGCTAAGGTATTGTGCTGTAGTCTGTTTTTCTTGAATGTGGCGAAAGCACCAGCTTATCACAAGAGTTCATCTAATCAAGTTGTAACTACCTTAGTATATACGTATGTATGTGTTTGTTTTCTTGAAAACTCCCAGGTTGCGTTTGGTGTGGATTTAGACCTGTTGAAGAATAGTTCACCTTTCCCTAAAGCCATTGAGACATGCCTGAAAGGTTTGGTATACTCTGTCAGAGACATCTTTTTTGAGGTATGACTTCCAAGTTTGTATGTAGTTTGAATGGTGAAAATATTGTAAACTGTGTGAGATCCTAAAATCTTGCATTTCCAGTTTAAACCAAAGAACCGACCATTCATTAATGAAGTGAGGGACGCTTGCCGCCTGCTGCGTACAACTGGAGCTCAGTGGATTAATGACAGAAAGACTGCCATGCAAAACGGCGAGGACGTCCCCAAGGACATCCTCACGCAGATCATCAAAACTGCTGGCAAAGGTTATGGTCCATAAAGTTCATATTCGATTTGATTACATAAGAAGAACATTTAAAAATCCCTGTGTTGTCATAGGGTCATGGCAGTGGAGAATACTATAACAAATATCATTTACTTTCCTTATTGTTAGATTTGCAGAGCAGAAGTGCAAAGTTAAGCTACTACCTGTTCACAATCAGATACAGTAGAGTATGTAACTAGATAAGATATTTAAAAAATAAATAAAATAAGATGACCAGAATATTGGTTTAGTTGTTCAATTGTATTTTCTTATTATTCCAGAGGAGAGCATGACTAAAGAAGATGAAGAGTTAATGTTGGACAATTTTGTGACATTTTTTATCGCGGGTGAGTCTGTGTTGTTTCTGCTTTGATGTGTGAAATGCTCCAAAATAAAAAAAAAATCCTAAATTGTATGGTGTGTAAGGATCTCCCCCCCCCCTTGTGGTTTAGAGATAAAGACTACGATCACTTTAATGTGCGTTGTGTGTTGTGCGTTTACTTCATTTGAAGGCAATGTTCTGATTCATTTTGCCATCTGTAACATTTTAGGGCAAGAAACAACAGCTAATCAGCTGGCTTTTTGCATCATGGAACTTGCAAGACATCCTGATGTACTGGAGAAGTGAGAACTAATAATGGCGTGCAAAACAGTTTCGTAATGTAGCAATTGAACGATGGTTTCTTCAGTTGTGTTTTTATTTCTCAGAGTAAAGAAAGAGGTGGATGATGTCATTGGGATGAAACAGGACATTAGTTATGACGATCTGCGGGAACTGAGCTACCTCTCACAGGTACATATCATGAAGTTAGGTTATTATGGTTCCGCTCATTTTAGGAGTGAAGCATGTGAATCCATTGTGAAACGTACTCACATATTCATTCATTCATTCACTGACTAGATTGGCTTCTTCTCTGCAATTCTGCTTAAATGTGCTTAAATGTATTTATTATTTTTTAAGCAATCGACCCAAGATGTGCACCTCACACTGTAACTTCCCCCCAGGTGCTAAAAGAGACTCTGAGGATTTACCCGACAGCTCCAGGCACATCTCGTGATGTACTGCAAGACATTGTCATTGATGGTATCCACATACCTGGAGGAGTCACATGTTTTGTGAGTCATTCACTTTTGAGTGTGTTTAAACCTCTAAAGCAGGAAGTGTGTGTCCGGAACCAAAACTGTTTTACAGGGTGTTTCTGTTTTATATACAGTACGTAAAGGGCAATGGCACCTATCACTTAAAAACACACACAACAAAACAAGACTTTTTTTTTTTTTTTTGAATACTGACAAAGCATACTATCAATATGTTCAATAAATGATTCTGAAATTCAGTTTAGCAGCTATCTGACTGGGAGAATGGATAAATTCTTCAAGGACCCGCTGACATTTGATCCAGACAGATTTCACCCAGATGCTCCCAAGTAAGTAGCATATAATTTTCACATAATGGCATGCTTTATTTTTAGTCTTAACACATTGGAACACTGATCGTTGTCCCAGCTAAAAGAAAGAACATGGTGTGTATTGAGTGATGCTGTTTCTTATCTGTTTTACAAGGCCCTATTACTGCTACTTCCCCTTTTCCCTCGGCCAACGCTCATGCCTGGGACAGAACTTTGCTCAGGTGAGCGGTGACAGTCATAAATAATCAACACAAACACACACGAAACTACACATGGAGTTAGCTCAATGGGTGGTGGGGTGATTGCAGATGGAGGCTAAAGTGGTGATGGCCAAGCTGCTCCAGAGGTTTGACTTCACCCTTTGCCGGGACAGACCTTTGACATCCTGGACACTGGCACGCTCAGGCCGAAGAGTGGAGTGGTGTGCTCTGTGAGACACAGGAATCCCAAGACATAAATGGTCATACAGCACCATAACATAATAATAGTCTATGTGGTGAAATTGGGTTATTGGGTTGTTTAGACTAGCTTACTGCCTGCAGCGCTGTACTCCTGCCTGAGCCAAAAGCGTCTTATGCTGCCAAGTTGTTTTATTATGTTTTCTATTCATTTTATTTAGCCTTTGTAAAGAAAACAGTATCAGTGATGCTCATTTTAATGATATACACAGTATATTCACATGAAGTTATAATGATGTTTTTATAATTTCCTAACCATGAGGATACGGGGAGTAGGTTATCATTAGCACTTTAATCTTGGTGGAACTAACCCTTTAGCTCTGCGTAGTTGTTCTTCCATACTCGCTGAGCTTCTAAACTCTTAGAACTTAAACGTTTGTGCCTTTAACAATAATAATAAAAGCTGAATTTACCATTTTTACACAAATGAAATCAAACCACAGAAGGAAATGATCAACTGTTTTACACATTATTTTACGGATGTAGAAATAACTTGTTATTATTTGGTTGTTTTGCACTTTAATAAACTGATAATTGATTTAATTCTTGACTATCTGATTTTATTTCATGCTCAGTTTGCTGTGCAGTGATTTTCTTCATATACTCAACTTGCTGTGTTTTTGGCCAATACTGACAGTGGACACAGGGGGGCGCTGCGACCTTGCAAAGAGATCTCAAAAGCACCTGTTAAACTACACTTTTCAGAGAATTAACACTTTCAAAAGTTGACACTCATCTAAGCTTCATTTCAGGAGTTTGTTTTCATATTTTTTTATATTTAAGATGAGTTTTTTTAAGTGGTGGTTTTGTAGTCGGAGGCTGATGTCAATAGGCTGGGTTAAAGTCATTTTTCATTTTGAAATAATTAGTAATTGGGCCAATTATACAACAGCTTTTTTGCTTAAAAATCAACAAAAAATCAGCTAGCTTTTACTAATAGAAGTCAAACAGTTAAAGTTTAGAAATATTAAAAGCTAAATATACCACACAAAAAGCTTCAATATATGCATGTTTATTAATGTAATAACATATTTGTAAAAATAGGTGTTCTAAGCTATAGTCTAGTGCTCTTTTATTATGTTAAATTAACAATATGTTTTTCTCAGCCCTGAACGGCTCTTACTGTTCCTTTAAGAGGGCTGAGCCTGGGCCTCGTGACGCTTCACCGCACTCCTCATCTACCTGCTGCCCACTCCTCTCCCACGTCGTGATTGGCCGTCTTGGCAGAAATCCTCTTGAATGATTTCAAACCGGAGTGTGTGGACACGCAGGAGGAGGAGGAGGGGGTCTACCGCTAATTCCGAGCTGGCAGAGTGGAAGGGCTCAAATCCTCCGTCCGCCAACACACCACCTCAGCAAAGCGGCTTATCCGAGGAGCATTGTTGACGGTAAAACGCGTTCAGGAGTGCACCGCCGGTAAAAACAAAAGTGGGCTTTTAGAGGTGTCGTGTTTACGCGAATTATCGCCTTTTAAGTCAAATTTGCCTTTAGTTAATATTAAAATACCAATTTGTTGCGTTTTCTGTTTACCTTCCTTTGAATGGAGCGATGTCCAGCGGAGACGGCGCACATTGCGATGGGACGCGGTATGTTGTGCTGACAGGACTCGGCTCCGGGGACCAGGACCTGATTGAAAATAACTGGTAATCGATTAAAAACCATGTGTTGTCGTTTATGACGGAATGTGAGTATCAGCAGATTCATAAAGGATTTTCCTTTAAAAGATTAGTGAGGGCATTCAGTTCATGCACGGGTTGCCATAGCATCACATTAATATTTTCCTTTTCATGATCCTGCTGAAGAGGAGGGCATAACGATTTTTTCACATTTTGGACAATGTATTCCTTTTTTAACACAATTCCGCAACTGAGGCTTGGTTAAATGACTTTTGACAGTTAATTTCAAGTCACCGTTTAAACGAACTGAGACTCACAGCCAAGACAGCCATGGCTAAAAATCCGTCCGAGGGACCGAAGGATGAACTGAGCCGGCTGACGGACGAGGATCTGCTGCGGTGCAGCAAAGAGGAGTTGGTCCGGAGATTAAGGAGGGCTGACAGCGAGAAAATGAACTTGATGATCGACCATGGCAACATGATGAAAGACATCAATCGGCGGCTGCAGGTGCACCTGCACGAAATCCGGAGTCTGAAGGAGATCAACCAGAAGCTGCAGGACGACAACCATGAGCTCCGGGAGCTCTGCTGCTTCCTGGACGATGACCGGCAGAAGGGCAAGAAGCTGTCCCGAGAGTGGCAGCGCTTTGGCCGGTACACTGCCAGTGCCATGTGGAAGGAGGTGGGTACCTACATGATGAAGCTGAAGGAGCTAGAGGCCAACCAGGACACCGTGCTGAGGGAGAACTCTGAGCTGAAGGAGATCATCCTCATGCTGGATGAGGAGAGGAACGGAGCAGGGTCCAGGAGCTCCATAGACAGTCAGTCCAGTTTAACCAACCTGAACGGTGGCACCGGCACCATCAGGGATGTTGGAGACGGGAGTAGCACGTCCAGCACTGGTAGTGCTGGTAGCCCCGACCACCACAATCACAACCACATACACAAGCCCACCTCAGAGAACAGTAAGATAGGCCCCACCATGAGGAGGTCCATGGATGACCTGTCAGCACCGCACCATCACAGGAGCATCCCCAATGGACTTAATGGTGAGTACACACACTCCCTCCACCTGTGGAAACACACCTGGCTGTCTTAAGCCGCATGCAGACTTCACACAGGCCCCACAAGTTGCACATCCTAGAGTCCAACCAATCAAACCAGAGATTAGTTCCAAAATAAAAGCTTTTTGGCCCTGTGCACTTACATTAAACATTGATGAATTGGCCCTTTTTTGATTTGATTTTATCTTTGAAGTTACTCTCATGGGTTGGGATGGATGGCCAAAAGTTATCCCTGACTTAAAAGATCCCCAGACAAGGGACACAAGTTGTTGCCCTTTTGAGGCCTCTTGAAATTATAGTTGATTTCTCACAGAGTTCAACCTCACATCTTACATTGTGAGGTTGAGCTCTCAAAAGACACGTACGCCACTGGCCTATTACATCTGTATTCCTGTTTCTTGGGTTCATTGCTCATGGATAATACAGGCAGGATGTGTTGCGTAGTTACCATGTGCATGTGATTGCACTGACAACATATGCTGATCAAAATTGCTGTGAAGGATAAAGCTGGGGGGTCTTGGCTTAACCTCACTGTAAAGTCCTGATTGGGGTGATTATAACACACACACGCACGCACACACACACATATGCACACGCAGCATCCTTAAGTGGCCTTTTCAGTCCCACACTACCCCATCATGTCAATCTGCACTGATTTAGGTCACTGCACTTGTGGTCCTCAAGGAAGAGGACAAATAGCTTTTAGAGGGGGCTGAAGCAAATTGATGTTGCTGATTATCATTATTGTCTTTGGTTGTGGAAGAGCACTCATGTCTGCTTAGTGCCCGTTTGAAATGCATGGCATGGGACCAGAAATCAATGTCCCTGTTCTAAGACCTAAATACACGGCTGAAAGCTTCGAGCCGGGATGAAAATGCCCTGATGGAACGGGAGGACACTAAGCCTCGTTTAGCTAGCACATGGGCTGATAACTCGCCATGATCTGTTTGGCGAGGGAATAAATTCTGTTTCATGGGGAAACAAATCCCCATTCAGTTGAAACTTTATATATTTATTTTATTTTACCGTGATTAACAAGGGCAGGGCAGCAGCAGCACGTAGAAGCTCAAAGCAAGCAGCTTCAAATCAGATCACATAGGTCACATGTTATTCATCTGACATTCCTGGAATTGTGGACTGTGTGAACCGTGAAGGTAACAAATACAAAAGGATGGAAGCATGCATGAGAGAGAGCTCAGGGAGCCCTTAATCCGGAAACACATACACTCACACACAATTTTGGGCGGTGTTTGGCTGTCATTACGTAACATCGATATTGTGTCTGCAGCGGCCCAGCACCTCTCTAAGCCGCTGTTTCGCTAGATGTGTGTGACATTGTGTGCCCCTGAGGTTCTGGCTCAATGTGTTCATCATTGTCAATGACATACAGACACACACACACACACATGCGAGAGAAGGTTTATTATTTCATTGTTAAAACCAATGCATTGGTAATGAGACTGATGCTACCTAGTCCTAAACAAAGCTGAGCATCACAGATCTTTCTGGCTTTTACATAAACAACTCCATGCGGAAAGAAACAGAGCTACTATTGACTACTGTTGTGGTGTGAAATAACCCAAGATGGCAATCGATTAAAAACAACAACAAAGCAATACTACATTGATCCCTATCTACTATTACACACAAGTTGGATGGCTGTACCCAGGAGCATTCAGATGAAACACCTCTCAATGAATAAATCTCAAAAACCTGCTTGAATAGAAAATTTAATTGCCTGCAGGTCGACACTAGCTTCAACAGGCCTGACTAGTAAGAAAATGGTTTTCTTAACCGGGACAGATTTACTCAATTGGCTGCTTGAAATCCGAGTGGAGTGACCATGTTGTGAGGTCAGATCTGGCCACGGTGTGAGGTCTGCAGAGTGACTTTATTTAATGCTGTCCAAATGCCAGTGGCTCCCCTGGGCATTTAGGAGACAAGCTTGAGGATTGGCGCTCAAGTGGTAAATGAACAGCATCTGTCCGGTGGCCAGACACACATACAGATGGGAAGAAGAGGAGGAGGAGGATGAAAGCGTTTGGTGTCCTGTCCAACCGACCAGTTGTTTCAGCTAGAGGCTTGTGTTTCATATCTTTTCAGTCATTTTTTACATTCTTTCATCGTTTTGGTAAATCTCAAAGTCCATCTCTTCAGAGGCAAAAGAGGCACTGGAGAGAGGAGTGTATGAAAGGGGGGCCCAGCAAAGAGCCCTCAGTGGGTCTTGGGGGGGTTGGGGGGAGTGGCTGAACTGGGGTAAGGGGTTGGCTGCAAAGCCTGGGGGTGGAGTGGTGGGTTGACTGTAGGAGGGCATATTGAGCTCAAAGGAGGTTGGGTTTCGGAGACATCCTGCTGTCTTCTTAATTGAATTTCTTGTGCGTAGACATGGCTGACAACCCCCCCCCCCCCTTCTTTGGTGATACAGGCAACACACACAGACGCGCATTCTGTGTGTGTGCATGTTTACTTGGACAGTGTGTGCGGTGTAGTGTGTGAGGAGTAGCGAAGGCTTCTGTTCTCAAGAAATAAAAAAGAAACAACAGCAGGGGCTACATTGAGTACCACTGTGTTTCATAACCAATAATAGTGACTTCTATTTCCAGACTAATCAACGTCTGCATTCGCTTTTGGTGGTCTGGAACCCAATTCCAGTCAAAGACCGCCTGAAATATGATGCTGTCACAGAGAGCTTGCATTAGGCTCCCCTATAGTGCCATACAGACTGAGCATAGTTGTGTGAGATTGAGACAAAGTGGCCAAGCGAGAGCAGCAAAGTGCTGCCTTGACATTGTCCAGATGAACTGATAAAGATCCTCTCTGCAATAATGCTTGTTGACCTTTAACAGACCCTCACACATTCTTCTGGCCTTTTAGCTGCCAAATGGCTTTAAAGGAACAATGTTTCTAACTCAGCAGATAAAGTGACTCCAAACAAGCCAAAGAGCGAGGTTTCTCTGACACAGAAAGGAGGAATTATCCGACCCCAGGCTGACGTAAACATATTTTGCTACTTTTACTGCAGTTGATGGGACAGTATAGCAGCTTATGTTGTGCAGAGGACTATATTTTTCATTAAAAGCGTTAGAAAGTGGTCCATGTCTATAATGTCACCAATATGATTGACTTGCAGTTTGAACCCGTCAACGTATAAGAAACTGATGCCATTTGGCTGCCGTACCCTTGGTGATGTGAGTAAGGTGCCATGGACTGACACATGTAAACTAATGCAAGGAAATAAAACATGCAATAAATAAAACATTGATTTAGTAAATGGGTTTTAGTCCTGCTGTGCAGGGACAACTGGGGCTAGTTCTAGCACATTTATGCAGCCACAGTGGCTTTATCCTTCACTTTCACACTGACTGTTTGTTTTTCCACGTGTGCCAGAGGCCAGTGAGATGTTCAATCAGGCCCGACTGCTGGAGACGGCACGCTAAAATAGTGGACCTTCATTACTGAAAAAAGTTAACAGTAGCCTCTCCCTCTCCTCCTTTAAACCATAACTAAAGGCTTGGTCATACTAGCATTTAAAACGGGCAAATTTAGCAGTGAAATCAATTTGATTTCGCGGGGGTAAAATAAATCTGTGTGAATTTTTTCACGTTGAGCTCGACATTGGTGAACTTTGAGTCGCTAATTCATGCTGTTGACCAATAGCAAGCTGTCAGTGCTAACATTTGAGGGAACAGAAAGCTACGGAGTCGAAAATGGAAGAAGCTATTGTAGCTTATTAACTGTGTTGCACCATCTATTTTTATTTAACCTCCTCTGTTGCAGGACAAACTGCTCCACAAAAGAGGCATGGTTTGCAGACAGTTGCAAGACAGTAGTATGAATGCGTCTTATGATAAACTGAATTTATTGTCCCTAACTGACAGTTAGCAAGCTCTTTTGCTTGCAGAAATTTGTTTCCCTCTTCAATAAAATTGTTTATGGAATAAAATGCAATGGTGCACAACCCTGAGAGCAAAACGCTAAGAGGCGAGTAAACAGCACAGTACAGAGAAAATAGAAAGAAGGTCAGCGAGCTATTGTGACTGGCTAATGCCACAAATTTGTTGTGAGCAGTTTCGTGTAGGAGCTATTTTTACTGATAGTTCCTACATGAAACTGCTCACAACAAGGTATGTGGACTATCTTGAGTAACCGGGTGATGATTTCTGGAAAGAGACATTGCTGTTGAGTTGTTCAAATGTATTGTTTTTTTGTTTTGTTTTTTTTTGGCGCTTTGAGCATCACAAGCCGAGTGCCATATAGTCCCATTATATTCCAAAAATGCAGACTTCTCTACGGCCGATATCTCCAAAACTCGGCAACTCACACCAAAACAATCCAGATGGATAAACAGCACTACAGTTAAGAGGGAAAATATGTATTTTTGATTTTGGGGTGAACTGTCCCTTTAATACTTTGCAGACCTCATTACCATGAGTCTGTCAGTCCACTGCGTGTGGCTCTCAGAAACCAGTCGGATAGGTTAGTGATTCACTGGAGATTAAGACCTGTAAAAGCTTCAGCAGAATGCAGTTATTTGAATTTGATTTATGTTGTTCTTGCACTGGCCTCCTACATTTTTTCTCTCGAGTAAATTGTGATGTTCCTAAGAAGCTTTCCTATGTTTAATCTACTGTGTTGAGTCACCCTGTAAACCCACTGTATACCCACTTTGGCTAAGATTAGGTTCAAATTAGTCCTAATTAACTCACTGAGAAGTCATAAAATTCCGTGTTTAAACTGGGGTCTTAAATACCTGGCCTTTCTATGTGTGTCTTAATATATGAGGTGCCACAGTGAGTGTGAACTCTTCACCCTTCTAATTTAGAGGCTTTTCTCTCTCTGTGTCTGGCTCTCTTTTCAGTTTCCTTTTCTTTTACCCTTGGGGAGTGACGTGACCTAAAAACCAGCCCTCCCAGTTGGCCACCAGTGTGTGTGCGTGTGTGTGTGTGTGTGTGTGTTTTATCACACTAACGCAAATGAGTCAGTGCCTTGATATTCACATTCATGTGTGACTGAAGCATTTGGTCGTTTTCCCTCTGAGGTGAATTATCAATAAGCTTTAAAAGTGAGATCACACATTTCTTACAGTCTTTAATTGAAGATCTATTGGGGTCACTTTTTATGAGAAAGAATCAAAGTCCCTGTTTACTTTTTTTTGAATCACTGCAAAATCTCCGTAGCTAGTTTAATTTCTTCAAAGAACCAGTCAGGCCTTCGATCACTCTTGTGTTTTTCTTAAATAAACATCAATCAATCACAGCCTGCTAAGTGAGCCTTGGCGTTTCTCTGTGTGAGCTCCTTTTCTGGTTTCAAAGGAAACCGGAGGATCAACAACACAATAGTGTTTTCCTCTCAGCCGTGGTTTCAAGTCATTGTGTGACATGTCTGGGGGGCCGAAAAAAGGGCGTCTAAGCAGGAATAGGATGTTTCTGTCACTGATATCCTGTTTGTCCACACTCTGATTCATGTTTCTGTGTTCCAAGGCGCTGATTTGGTTTCTTGTAGCCTCACCCAAATGGTTACATTTGTACTTTTCTCATAAAGGGCATAATCAAAACTTAAAAAAAAAGGAAGAACAAGAGCTACTCTTGGTGACTAAACTGAAATTACATCTCTAAGATTATTATGATTGTGAAAATTAATAGGATCGCATTAGGTCATGTTAAAACATGCAGTAGCCCTTTTTGATACCTACTATTCCAAAAAGAAATACTGACAGATAACTTGCTTCATTGTTTAGTTTTGTAGTTTGCAAATTACTCCCAGAGACATATTGAATTGGAAATTTTCTTTCCTCGGAGCACAGCACGGGCTCTACTTGCTCTCTCTGGCTTGCGTTTCCCAGCACCCTGTCTGCCTGTGTGAGGCCTGGTCGGCTGATAACACAGATAATGGAGTAGAAAAACACACACATGGATACGCACAGGAGAGATTGAAAGAGCCACAGGGGGAACTCTCAGCTGTGTACTGTTAGTGAAAAGCCAGCCTGTCAGGATGTCCCACATTCCTGGATAAACAAAAGAGGAAGTGGGTCTCTCCTCTTAGTGACACAGCAGGAATGAGACTGCATGGAAAGAGGAACTGCAAGATGGAAAACGAAAGAAAGCGTGCGTCTCTAGGTCGCTTTTTTTGAACTTCTACCTCCCCGTGTTTCCTTACCTGCCAGACTTCACTTCACCAGTCTTTCCCTCTCCCTCCATCTGCATCCATCTCTCTCTCTCTCGATTCCTGTGAAACTGCTGTCTGATCCTCTGTCCGTTCATTCCTATCAACGCAGCACCCAACAGACAGAATGAGGTTATAGAGCCAGCATGAGCCTTGCACACACACACACGGACTCCCTGTAAGATCTAATGCTAAAGCCTGTATGTTTTATGTATGTGTGGTCGTCACTGACATCTTCAACTCATACCTACCAAAACAATATGTTATCTTACAAATATGAAGGCAATTTCAGCCACTTATCCCAGCCTTCCTCTCTCTGTGTCTCCCTCTCAGTCTATACTGATCTAAATGCATGTCCTTCCTTTCTGATCATTGGGCAGTGGGCTGCTGGAAGGGCTGGGTTGCTCAGTCGCCTAGGCAACAACAATGATCAGTGGGGCGAGTGGACGGCGCCCACGCCTAGCCTCAGAGTCACTGAAGCGGAGGGAAGTAAGGGGGATGGGGATAGGTTTGGGCATGGTTGGCCTCCATGCTGGTTGACCCATGCAAAATGATGCCAGCCAGAGCGAGGTCAGCTGTGTGTGTGTGTGTGTTTTCACTTGCTGTTTCCAAGTAACTTACTCATAAAGGACAAACAGGGCGTGGTCCGAGTTACACACTCATTTTTAAGCTATTTGTAACCGGCTTTGCTATCAGATATGGAAACCTCACTTGAGCATGGGTTATATATGAAGCAGATAATTGTACCTGGTCTGAATGGCCGGGGTTTTCCAATATGGAATACCCAGCTAGTTGAAATGTACTAAAATACAGAACTAAAAAATCTAAATCAGAGTTCAAAATCTCCGTCTAAACCAAATTGTCTTTCTTTTTTGTGAAACAATGTCTGTGTGTGTGTGTGTGTGTGTGTGTGTGAGAGAGAGAGAGAGAGAGAGAGTAAGTTTATATGCTTTTTTTTTTTTAATTTTGGCATGGTCATGTCATCAAAAAGTGAAGTGTGTGAAGTCCATAAAGTGACTCACTAGCTGGCAAACTGGAGACAGTTGACTGCTACATCCCCCATCAAAATACACACATCCATGGAGACACACCCAAGTGTCCATGTATGAACCTGCCAGGATTCACCCAAAATGGATTTTAAAGATGGATACATATAGATATAATGTAAAATAACAGACCCACTCTAATTAGCATTAAACTGAATATGCTTTGCTCCTGTGCAGTACAAATCTGGGTATGCATCTCTTATAATGTTGAGAAATAACATATTTAACTTACACATATTTCCTAACCAAATAGTATAGTGGCTAATTTGAAATAAACTCTCCTCTACAAGCTGGGTTGTAAAGTGCTTGTTCTCCACTGTAGAAGGATTTATCAAAGGTACCGTCCCTCGCTTGTCCTCTGTCCCATTGTCAGCCTGTCCTTAACCAACTAAAGTTGATTTTAATGACCGGTACTGCAACCCTAGCAAGACCCACATTGATCTGTGTTGTATGTCAGATCTAAACAACTGATTTAAGATGCAAACGAGAGACAGAGGAGGGGAGTTCGAATGAGTACACAGTGACAAAAACCCATCTGGGGTTGCACCATAAACTCACCATCAGCAATTCGATTCTGTCTATGCAACACACCCAGTGACCTTCGACAGTGGAACAGTCCCAGGTTACCAAAAGTCAGCAACTCCTAGACAGAACACCTCTTCATCAGCTCCTTTCGAGGCCTGGGAGGAACAAGGCGTTCATCTGGATTTTCTGCCTGTCAGCTCTTTGCTTTTGGTTGCTGTGACATCGGAGACTTGAGTCAGCAGATTTCTTCACCTTGCTTGCATTTAGATAGCGCTGTCACCTCAGTCCAACATGTAGTTTAACAGTTATAGATTTTCTCTGGTGGTTAAAATGTGGGCATGGGGCCACTTTTGGTGGGTTCCACATGGAATGGCTCATTAGTTTTCAAGTTGAGAGACATAATTCCTCATCTGGAATTTGTGCAATAGCTGACTGGAAAATCTGTTGCGCTGTTGCAATAATGAAATATTGAAGCACTTGATTGGTTGCTTAGATGATATCAACTTCACAGCATAGTTGGGACTTACCATAACTGGAGCGCATGCAAAAAAAAAAAAAAAAAAGTGAAACTGGCGGTGAGCCCTCTAGATGGATGAGATAATGTGGAGTTTTGACGGTCGGCTGAAGCATCTGGAATGAATTGTACAGTCTCAACACTGTTGCTCCATCCTCAGGAAGTTATTTGGGATGGTTTTAGGTAACCTTGCTCTGCTAATTTCCTCTTGCAGGTCAGTTTTAAGTGCCAAGACTGGACTGCGTCACCTGGGGAAACATGTATCTGTTTTGGTTTCGGATGGACCTTGAGACAGACATTTCTCTTGACTCGTTCCTGTCACTTAGTTGAAACATTTGGATGACAAGTGATCAGTCAAAGGGGATTATGTGTGTGTTTGTGTGTGATGAATGCAGAAATGAGATGCTTTATTTTCTAAACATGTAAAGAATGAACTGATTTGGGAACATATGAGTGATATTTTGTGTAACTGCCCTCCTCCTCTCCAATAATACACCCCCCCAATTAAGGCCACTGTGGCCAGTGTAGCCTATTGTTATCCACATAATCTTACAAAGAAGGTGGAAAAAGTAGTTTCCTATCTGTCCCTCTGAACTTTAAGAAGACTTGGTGGGGGCCTTACATGAAGTATCTCTTTACATAGCAAAATAAGGAAGCAGCTACACAGTTCATGAAAGAAAAGGTGAGTTAACATTTGTTCCAAGTATCTGGACAGTTTCTTCAAAAATGGGATGATGTTTTGCTTTTACCAGATAATAGCTTCCTTTGCCACTAGCCACGCTAGTGTTATCGCCCTAGGGATGGCAATGTCAGTTATTCATCAGTCCACCTCTTTGTTCCAGACTGAAATATCTACATAGCAACTATTAACAACTATTGGATGGATTGCCATGAAATTTGGCCTTTAAGTTGACATTACTGGTCCCCGGAGGATGAATCCTTATGACTTTGGCGATCCCCGACTGACCTCAACCAAGAGATCGGCTGACTGCCTTCAGTACCAAATGAAAAACTTGAAAAAGGCTTTGATTAGAGCTGCGATAATGATCTGTATAAAGATGAAGCAAACGCTAGAGCAGCCACACCAGTCCCATAAATAACTAAATGTATTCACAAATGTTTTAACACTCATTCCCCAGGTGTCTCCTGCTGGGTACAAAACCTTTCACCTTGTGCTTTATTAGGTAAAATATTTAAAGAGGAAATTTGACAGCTGAAAAGTTGGTGAGTCACATGGGGAAGGTCAGAGGCCAGCTTAGAAATCTCTGCTGTGAATACATCATCAGTATTCCCCTGCACATTAAATATTTATTTAAAAATGATTCATCTGTTTTTATCAGAGTCCCAGTCGTGCTGCTCATGACAAATACTCGCCGACAATCTGATGGCTGTTGAAATTCCATCAGAAACGTATTAAGACCACCCCACTTAACTGGGCTTGGCCTCAGATTATAAGGGCTGATCAAAGTCGTTATTCATTCGACTCCACTGATGTGGCTGTCACAATCATAAAGCGCTTAGGTGAAAGCTGATCATATGAAAATGCTGGCTCACAGAAAGGGAGTTTGTCTGACTAAATCGATGACTGGCAGCCTTGATGGATGAGAGGGAGAGGTACAAGTACAAATGCATTTTATCCTTTCATCTATTTGCATTTATTTGACATTCATGGCATTGGAGGATATCTGTGCTGGTATTAATGTTCGTGGAACAACCATCAGGGATGGCCACATGATTATCTGAAACTCTGGAGTTGTTCCTGGGTCTCCCTCCGATCCTCTTTAACGCCACCAGAGTTAGCTCTGGGTTCAGCAGATGTACAGCTAATGTCTGATCACACACAGGCTGCTTGGCCACAGTGTTTGATCTTAAAAGGGGATGTAGTGGAGGTTGATTAGATGGAGAATAAAATGAAAGTGGGGATAGGGGGACTTTGGTTTAGGAGTGTTTTGATGGAGGATCGAGGGAAGAGATGGCAGCCTCTCTTGTTTCTGTTGCAGTCGGTTTCTGTCAGGACGGCCATTATGACTTCCTACGGAGTTGGTAGGTGTCATATGAGGCAAATGGAGCCAGTTATTCATCACGCAGCATATTTCATACTCTTCTCACTCACATGCTGAGAGGAGATGACACTTCTGACAGTCAATTATAGGCGGCCCGTTTCTCCTCTCCAGTGCTGTGGCCTCTTCAGTTACGATCTCACACTGCTCCACTCCTCTGCTGCTGTTTTTGGGAGAGTTCAGCATCAGCACATTTTGAATCAGGCGTTAGCTTGCAAGGCAGCAAAGGTTGGTGAACACTAGAAGTGTTACTATAAGCAGATCGTAATAAGAGTATGGCTGCTTTAAAACATAAGTTGAATTAAATGCATTATGATATGATAATCAGAATGTTCAAATATTACAGGGAGGGGGTGATACTTGCGATTGATGGAAATGGCGCTGCAGCCGTGACATTTTCAGTGATGTCTGGGTGAGGTTAGACTGATGAGTGAACTCAGTGAGCCCACCCACGCGTCGCCTCACATACACACACAACTGCACAGAAAAATCTCTGAAATCTTACCCATTTCTTTGATGATTCCACTTTGACATGTGGCCGTGTCTGTAGCTATCATCACTATTTTTGATCTCAATCTGCAATATATTAATTGAGTAACAAAGCCAGCCAAGATGGGTTTCCAGTGATGTTTTACAGTGTGTTACCTCCTATGTATCTTCTCTGTCTTGCTCGCTCTCCTCTCAGTCAACAAAAGATGTAAGGGGATTAAACCATTGATGTTGTAGCTCTGCCGTGGCTCTCTGAAACATGGCAGAGGGTTTGGAGGGGAGGGCTTCTCCGTTAAAAGGATTTATAGAGTGGGATCCAGTGCTGTATCTCTGCCCACCACTCTTTTAAATACATGGCACGTAGCCCTGCGTATGATATGCACTGTATGAACCGAGGCACCCTTTAGAAGACATAACGGTGTTAAATGGCATGCGCACTTGATAAAAGTGCCCTTATTAGGGTGCAACAGGGTGTCCTAACAGGAAGTAGAAGGATAAATGTAGGGATGGGGTGAAAGTGTCTCCTAGGGGGTTGTTGAGGAGAACCTCTAAAAGAAAGATGCAAGGTTGAAGATGCAGGAGCAACAGAGGACACTGCAGAGCAAGCGGCTTCTCCTTTTGCTTGTTGCTAGGATACTATGCCCTTTTATTCAGTATTATGGGGTGTCCTTTACCGCGCTTTCTCAACACAGTGGCGCCTCCTTTAGCCCTGTGGCTTTCTACTGTACATCTCTCCCCCTGCTTTTGACAAATTCAAGTTTTATTCTTCTAAACAAGTTGAATCTTATTACGGAGGAACACATCTAGAGCCATGGATTTTCTTTTCTGACGGAAAAATGTGGACCTGTAGGGCCTTCCTGTAGTCAGCACATGTACAACAAACAAAAACAGTAGGCATTACATGAAAAAGGATGAAGAGGCAGCCTGTTGCCATGTGCTACCGGTTAGTAATTCTCGAGACCCATGCTACATATAGTGCAGTATTTATACTACATGGAACAAGATGAAAGGTACAGTGTGAGCAGTTTCCATGCAATAGTTAATAATTGACCGTTGGATGAGGGAATAGTATCATAAAAGCCGCCAAGTAGAATGAAGCATGGAACCAATTCCTATTGTGTTGGTGATGGTATTTACCACAGTCATGGCAGCGAGGTTCACCAAATGGGTGGAAAGGCTGACGGAGGAGGTTTTCAAGGAGCCCACATTAGTGGTTGTCAGCCGATGTGGGCCGCAGAGAGGGGGGAATCTGGACAAATGAGGAGAGTTGAGAAAAATGTGGCAAAGGAGGAGGTGGGATGAGGAGAAATGGATGATGTTTTGGGTTATGGAGGGTTTGGGAAGGAGACACGAGGAGGGAAGAAGAGAGGAGAGAGAAATAGGAGAACATGAAAGGTGATGCAAAGGTGAAAATAGCCGAGATGGGGCAAAAAGAGAAGGAGGAGGAGCAGGTGAGAGGGCAGAAAAAAAGAAGAGCCTATAAAAGAGGAGACGATTAAGATGGAAAGGAAGATGCCACTCATCGGAGGCACAGCTGGAAATTGGCCATCCCTGAAACCTCAGCTGCTGCCGCTGAGAGGTTAGGTGAAAAAAACCCTTAAAAAACGACAAAAAAGACTGAAAGGCCAGAAATATCACTGCACCTGCAGAGCGCTGAAAAATGCACACTACTGAGCACGAGATGAAGACTTGCAGCCGACTTTTCATACTTTTTATTCTCAGAGAAGTAAATATTTCAACAGAGGAATCCGTTTTATCTCCACTCACACAGCTGCTATCGCTGTGCTTTACATTTTGACTTATAAAAAAAGGCTTGCAAGGTATGTTTTTTTTGTAGCCTTTTGGCTACACAAATAATTTATAAAGAGTTTTTTACTCAAATAACTGATTCCTGATACTTTCATCTATCAGATACTGGAAACCAGGGAACTCAAATGTTTTCTAGGAATGCAGGGAATTAATATTGTTGTCAGTACTGACAATTTGGCTCTGCTTTATACGTGATACATTGTAATAGTACAAGTACATAGGCAGACATACTGAATACTCCCTCTCCACATTCCAGTCGGCAGCCTAATTCAACAAACGCAGTGCTATGCAAATCTCTGTTGTAGCTGTGCTTTTATACACTTTCATATTACCGTCAGTGTGTTTCATAACTCATCCAACTTGGAGCGTTTCCAGCTGCCTAAATGCTTTGCTATCAACACATATCTCAGTGGTGGTCTGAAGTTGACTTATTTACAGTTTTGCTATGAGTTATGGATTTCAGTTTGAGATATTGAATGTAAAATTGTGATTATTGCAAGGCTGCAGATGTTAATGGCTCTTGGCTGGGAACTTGAAATTTCTGGGGAATGAGAAGAGCATGCTGACAGGAACTTAAGATAAAAGGTAAAGTGAGCGTAGCGTATTCTCATTGTCGTAATAAAAACAGTGAGTTGGTTATGTAAGTCAGGTGTCGGCCTGTGAACATGCCCTGTTGAACTGCCTCATGGGATTCCACATGTGGAAAGAAAAAATGTGAGATGAACTCGAGTTCATGTTCCACAAGGCGAAGAGAGAGAAACGGGACATTGTTGTCTTATTTACACATATCAGTTCATGGAGCAGTATTGAAAAAGTACAGTTTATGTTAAACATAACTGTTATTAAAAGCAATAATTAAGTTAGTGAAGTGGATAAATATGCTGACATCATTCTTCAGCCAGCAGCATTTTACATTTTAATAAGCCATTATTGTGAAATTAAAAAGTAAGGCTTGCATCTTTCTTTTTGGTCACCGTGCTGACACCACACAGATAATCAATAATCCATGCATTCCACATTGCATGGGCCCAGCACACGTTGGGTGAAAGACGGTTGAACCTGGACAGGCCGCCAGTCATCACAGTGCTGACACACAGACCGACAGACTAACACATTCACACCCACGGGCAATTTAGTTAGCCTTACCTGCATGTTTTTAGAGCAAAGGAAAACTCTAAACGGAAAGGCCTCCACCATTTGAAAACGATGAATTAAGTACAATTTTTAAGCAAGAGATCTTGTGGACAAAGAGCTAGCATATGTTTCTGTTTGCTGATCTGGAGCTTTTACAGTTTTTCAGATGATTTAGAGGTTTGATAACCCTCGATTTACAAAAAGGCATAAATGACTAAAGGCTTGTTTAGAGCAAGTTAGCACTGATTTAGTGTCCCTACAAATTCAGAATCACTATTATTTAATTATAAATGTATTAGAATTTGTCCTTGTTTAAAATCTCCACAGACAGTATATTAACAGCCTCTCCCTCCCTTCTGCCTTTGTCACACTATCTCTTCATCAATGGCTGTTTCCTCTACCAGTTTCTGTCAGTGATTTCATTTTGGCCCTCGCTCCGTTTCACCATGGAACTGTTAGTAAGATCCAGTGAGTCAGAGGGCCCACCTGGTCACTGCTGGCTCATTCTGATCTGTGTCACTCACAGCTAATGTGAGCTGACACAGCAGCTTCCAAAGGACAGCTGGCTCCGCAGCACACAATGGAGGCCATGCAGTGTCCATCCAGCTGCGCTGTCCAAGGTAAAGTTAGTCTGGCTTTTGCTGTTGACTCATCTCTAGTGCCTTTTGACTGTGGTTGCAAAGGTTGCCTGACTTTTAGTAGACAGACAGCCTCGCAGAAAAGAAGGACCGGGTGTTAACTTGGCAAAAACAGTCGCAAATAGTACAGTTTTGAGCATTAGTCATCCAACATGGATGACTAATGCTCAAAACGTTGACGCATATTGTAATATCACATATCATTAAATGTCTATGGCCCTGTTAAGACCTGGTATCTCGGATAATATCCAGACTGTGTGTAGATGCAGCTGGGACAGGTTGCAGTTCACACCTGACATAAAAATGTATCTTCAAAATAAAATGAAAATACTGGCCGACAGTCATTTTTGGCCAATGAATGATGGTGTCATGTTTTGAAGTTAAGAGTTAAAATTCATAATATTTGATATATTAAAGCAATATATTAGTTTAAAGGAATGTGTGGTCAATATGTGCCGGTTAGCTTAGCTTAGCTTAGCGAAAAGACTGAAAACAGGGGGAAACAGCTAGCCTGACTCTGTCCGAAGATATCAGCACCTCTTCAGCTCACTATTTAACATGTTACATCTTGTTTTTTTTTTTTAATCCATACAAAAAATGAAGTGTAAAAGCGACAATTCGCCATTTTTACATTTACATTTCTTGGCAGGGACCATTGCCAGGCAACCAGCAGAGACTTAAGGAAGTTACTGGTCTGCAGATTTTTATTCTTTTAGACAGAGCCAGGCTATTGGTTTCCCATTGTTTCCAGTCTTCGCTAAGCTAATGAGCTGCGGGCTGTAGCTTCATATGTAGTGTACAGACACGAGAGTGGTATCAGTATCACTATCAGTATCAGTCTTCTCTGTCTGCAAGAAAGCGAATGTGTATTTCCCAAAATGTCAAACTATTGCTTTAAGGTTCACAATCAGTATATTAGTTAACAACTAACCAAGCTAGCTAGATTGTGTCTACTTGAGTGGGCTGAATGTTGCTTCATCCAACATGATGGTGATGGTCTATAACCAAATTGTTAATTTTGGACATCTTGAAATAGTCCTTTTATGAAGATTCAGGACCGGTTTTGAGGGATTCATCAAATAAAATGTCCTCTGTCTTTTAAACTAATTACCCAGTAGGAGTGTTTTATTCAACCATCTCCTACAGTTCAGTGGCTTTGGAATCCAGTGGCAGCATATCAGCTTCAGCCACAGCTATAATTTTCCAGTCACAAACAGTTTTATTTTATAGTTTGGGAGCACATTTTGCTGTTTTGCATTTCATTTATGGGACCCAGACTCCAAAAAATCTTCAAAGTCTGCGGCTGTTAGATTGATGAGGCCGGCTTATAATTCTGCCCCGTCAGAGGATGTCTCAAACCCAACTGCATCTGCAACCACCCTGCTGTGTAAATGATATCCATGCATCATAAAGTGAGAAACTTGAGACTTGACGACCTGATAATGGGGTGTCAGGGAGGTCTAATATAATAAAATTACCGGTTGATGAGTTTCCATTAGGCTTTATGAGGTATTTATGTGTGTGTGAGATGGAGTCCCGCTGTACTGTAGTCTTCATCAGATTGATTCAGGGCAGGTTAACCAACTGGCTATAAACCAATAGTCTCCTAATGGAATTTGTTCCCCTCATTCTCCCTTCTGTGTGTGTGTGTGTGTGTGTGTGTGTGTGTGTGTGCGCGCATTTGCCCCCCCTGTACAAGCTACACTAATAAACCTAATGGCTATAAAGTCAGAGGTGGGGTTTAGGCCTATTAAAAGGATGGACTGTTTCAGTGCTGCAGTGGCAGTTATGGAATCTGGACCCTTATGATACCACAGCACAGTGTATAATGACATTTAAAACCCTCCCTATGCACTGCGCTACCGGATATATATAATGCCATAATCCACTCCATCATCCGATCAAATGTAATGCCCTCATTTTTAAACTTGTTTTACACGGGCAGGAGCTGCAGTTGTAAATGTCATTATTGCCCTAAGGGTGGAAAAAGGGTGGATGTTTGTAACAACGCTGCTGGATGAAGCCATTCATTAGCTGCAATTAAATGTTTACTGGTGTGATTAATCTCTAACATGATTGGAGCTGTATTAGGTTGAGTTGCAGCTTGTTTTATTGATTGTATACTTTGAAGAGCTCTCACACACATTCTGCCAGTACGCTGTGTGTAGGTGGGGGACAAATTATTATTTTACCTTTTAATTGATGCAGTCGAAGCTAGACAGGAAAGGGGGAGAGTTATTTTGTTATTTTTTCATCCTGGTGGTCAGGACCCCTCAATGGGTCGCAAGATAAATCTGGGGGGTTCCAAGATGATTGACCTTATAACAAAGCAGAGAAACAGTGAAGTACTTTTGTTGCACAAATTTTTATTTTTTCTGACTTTCCTCTAATATTTGTGGTTTTTCCTGTGAATTAATCAAATTTACCTCTACAAAAATCAATTATTCTGTGAAGGAAAAATTGGTTTGCTCATATACATAGTAAACTGTGTGTGCCTTGCGAAAGGGATTTAGTTTACAGTAGTTAAGTTTCCATCCAAATGTAGTGCAAATTTTAACTATTTCCAGAAAAGTCAGCTAAATAAAATGTTAATTAATGTGCCTTTCCATCCACAGTTCCAAGACAATAATCCATTATTTAGGTAGAGTAAATGTAATAGCTACATAGCCTAATCCAAATATTTTACCAACCTGTCAGAGCAGTAACGTGCCATCTGTGTCTGCCCTCAGTCCTCTCTCAGCGCTCTCCAACAAGGAAAAGCTAAAGCTACACCAATGGTTATCCGTGTTTAGTTTCTTTTTTTATCTGGAGCATCAGACACTTTTCTTGGACTCTTCTCAGGTTTTATTCCTATAGTTGCTATAGCCTACTTGTCACTACAGTTGTTCCAGAGACATGTAGAGAGAGAGTTGCATCAGCTCAGTTCAATTTCAATTCAAGTATCCTTATTGGTGTGACTGCATACAATACAACAATCCACTGGACCCTTATTTTTTATTTATTTATTTATTTTTTACAGCAATGGCAGATTGCGGAGCTCTCTACATGACTCTGAGTTGCTCCCTGCTTCCGCTCTGGCAAATCAAATCAAAACCAAACCAATCATTGCTGGTTGGCGTAAAACGCATCATTACCTGTGCGCCAGCGTGTGAATATCGCCACAGACACCAGATTTAAAAACCCTGTGCACTGCGAAATACAGAGAGATTTTCCTGGCGGTGATAGGCTTAATCAGCATTGTGCGAACTTGTTTGGAATGTAACGGATGTATACACAGACGTTATATGTAAAAGTCCTGCACTCTAGCTTTAATTTGAGGAACATTACAGTCTCCTCATCGCTCCACACAGATCTGATGTTTTCGCCTGTCACCATTTTTTGTTACTTCAGTGACAACTGACGTTTAGTCACATTTGTCATGGTTTATTCGCTGAGGCTGTTTCCATTGCACTTTGTCACATTTTGTTTTTATCGATACACCAACTTATCCCCGTAGCGGGGAGTTATGCGCAAATTGAAAATGTGCATAAACACAGGTGGTTAGAAACACACTTAATGATAGGAGATAAAGAAAAGAAAATCGTCACATTGGAGAAGCTGGATGATACAAATGTTTGGCAACCACAAATTACTTTTGACAATTAAGTGAAATTGTTGGAGGGCACACTGTGTCCCAGGTCTATTTAAACTGGAAAAAAATTAGACAAGATTAGACACCTTGGAAATGCTTGGCAGCTCCGATCAAACAGAAGACATGTTAAGAAAACATGTTCTTGGTGCAGCCCATCTCTCAGCCCAGCAGACCTAATGTTTACATGTCGGGGCTCGTAAAGTTTACCTCTTGAAAGGTCACTGGCATTTACGCTCACTTGACTCTTCCTCTCTGTGATGTTTCACACCTTTGACTCCATCTTTCACACTCACAGACATACATAGATGCACATGTGCTTTTCTCTGCATGAAGCTGCTTGCCGTCGGCAGTGTGTGCGCAGACACTTGGAAGATTAAAATGTTATTTTGCTGCTGCTGCTTCTTACAAAAAGATTATATGTTTTTAGGGGTGGGGGGGTTGTTAGCGCCATGTCCCTGTTTGGATATGTTTCAGACTGTTCTGACCTGCAGAAGAGGGTGAGGATGTCTGCGACTCAAAGCCAGATACATAGGTCACTTTACGCCAGTAGGGCAAAGTGATTTTGAGTTCAAAAGTCACTCAGAAAACTCCCAAGGGATAAATTCAGTGACATGGATAATGAGTCCCGGCTAGCCTTGTTTTCGTTTGTATTGGAGACCTGGATGTAATAGAATTCCCTTGGTTATTATGCCTTTTTCTGTCCTGTCTGCACACTATCCCTTGTCTCCCTACCCCTACCGTACGTACATCTCGCTCTCATTCTCCTGTTTCCTTTCTAATGGCCTCTTTGCCGACAACTGTGGAGCACTGTCGCCTTCGCTTAGTTTCACCACATCTCAAAACGCTGTTGTCAGGGCGAGTCAAAGGCTATGGAACTCCAGTCCAACATCAATCCAATTTTAGCCATGGTTGGGATGGGATAACTGTCTATCTGGGCAGCTCTTATGTAAGATCTATTTCTCTTTGTGGCAATTACTGTGCTAATAGCCCTTTCGGTGATCCCTTTTATCCGTCAGTGCTCGGTTAATAGTTGGTAAAGCTCCAGATGACACCATTGAATGGAGGGGTTTTTGTTTCTCCGAGTCGTTTCATTTGAGAGGCTTGTCCTCGTGCTGTTAGAAATCTCTCCATTAATTTCACAGAATATGCAATTACTTATATTGTTTAGGTTACATTAGAAGGTTATTCTTACTAGAGTTCTTTTACAGAGTCATTTGTCTGATGTCTTGCATGTTGTCACAGGTAATGCTTTGTTTAGACATATAGTCAACCAAAACACCAGAGCAAGATAGATTTTGTCAGCACAAAAGTAGAGCCACAAGTTGAATCTTGCCTGCTTCCCCTTTCTCTCTGATTTGCATTAGAATAAAATCGGAGGCGGTTATTATTCATGTAAACAGTAATGAAACCACTAGATGATGTCACTGGAAAGAAAAGGTTATTTTCTCTGGATTGGAAGAAGCCCCGGATTGCAGATTGCATCAGAACCCACATGGCAGATGGGATTTTCAGAGGCCGATAATAAAGGGGTTTCAGGGTTATACTTATTGAAGGAACATTCTCTGTATTTTCCATCTAACTGCTAGCTGTTCGACTCTGCATACATAAGCACAACCTTTGCCAGCTCAGCAGTCAGTCAGACAGGCTTTTAAAGGAACGGAGAGGCATGCAGATTTATGCAAATGAGGTTGCCATGGGGTTTGTAGTGGTGAAACCGTGGTAACGGGGAGAGGAATGAGGTTAAAGAGGGCCATGGGCTCTGGGAGGATGTTCTCTACCCACAATGCCCTCTGGTATTTGTTTACACACTGCGGTGAGTTGTGGGTTGTGCGAGGTAAAGCCAGCCATCTCTTAAGCATCTTCTGCAAAGCCTTCTATGGGTATCATGTTGATGACATCCAGATGTTTATAGGCAACATATCTGTGTATCTGTTAAGTTAAATTGTTGTTTTAGTTTTGTTGAAAGGGGCATGGTTTAACTTGGTTTAAAGTTAACCAACAAGTAAATATTCATAATTCCTGCTAGCAAAACAAATGTAATCCCCACAACAAATCATCCCATCTAAAGAGCGTGTGTGATACTGAAATGTATTTAAACAAGAGGGATTGTGCAGTTTTGTGCACTGCTATTTAAAACAAATAAGGGATAAGCACTGTAGCATAGTTATTCCACAGTGATTTGCCACCATGTTCTTCTACGCAAGCAGAAAATCTAACTGGTTGACTGATCTAGGGGAATTTAGTGTCCCATCCCTGAATCAGTCAAGAGTTATGACCCTTGACTTTCAGTGTCAAGGGCCATGAGTGTCACTGAGTGTGACATAGTGAGTGAGAGGCTTTTTAGGTCTTCTTGGAATAAGAAAATACTGAACAGAAGATATTGTTCACTTTAGTCTTAGTACACCCGTACCAGATGGCTTTCATGGACTCCATTTTAGTATTTACCCAGTAGCTCAGGCTCAGTATAGCATTATACTCTAGTCAAGGTATGACCCATTACAAACCTGCTCTAAACGTAGTTTGGGTCCTGACTTTATTCTGACTTTATGGTAACACAGGGTTGAAAGATGGTTAAGAAAGGTCATCTGCAACATAACGTAACATATATGACTGGTTTCCCGTAGACAAACAATAGCTCATAGCTAATCCATCTTCAAATGTCACTAATCTTTTCTGTTTTGTTTCACAATGAATAGCCACCATACGCACACAAGGACAGTAATTAAGGGTGCAGACCAAATATAAACCCACTGCTTTGATTTCATGGGATTAAACCCAACTGGCTGCCAGATTGCCATTCTTCTAGCCTAATCAAAAGATTAAGGGCATAGGGCACTAGCTTTACAAGAGGCCCGATCATCTACAAAACAAATAAGCTGTGGCACTGCTGTTTGATTGTTATTTTGTGGTCGAGCAACGCATTTTGTTTAAGTTTTGACAAGCAGGGTCCGAAACTAACACCCGCCAAGTGTCAAATGCGGGTAGTCACGTAATAACAAATAATGCTGACAGTCTCTACCGCGTTTTGGTGTCATTTACGGTGCGCTGCTTCTGTCGTGACACTACCATATATGTTTTACTCGCGTCTAAACAGTGCCGCGAAACTGACCGTCTGGAGCGCTCCTAGTTTCGCGGCACTGTTTACCGTACAGGACATCAGATACTCTGCTAAACTATCACTTGCCGCCGGTCTGCTGCTGCAACCCGGTATCACGCCAAAGCGTTTAATACACACGCCGGTCCACTGTGGCAGTGTCACATTTTGCCTCGCGTAGGCGTGGCAGTGTCACGTTTTCAACACATTCTCATTCCGCGGTCAAGTTAGCAATAATAAATATGCAACGTCTGGTTAGACTTTCAAAATAAAGCTTGCTGAGAAACATTTCAGGTGACGGTTGCAGTTTGGTTAGGTTTAGGAAAAGATCATGGTTTGGCTTCCTTAAAACAATAAACGTTGACTATTGGTTTCACACGGGAAATGAACCCCGGTCTTCTGTGTGAAAGTCCTGTGTTTGACCCATTACTTTTATATTTGATCCTTAAGTACATTTAATTGCAAATACATATATATATATATATATATATATATATATATTAAAATAATTTAGCTTGAATGTACTGAAACAAATATATATGTATTATATAATAATATATATATAATATATATGTAGTATATGTGACGCAAAAAGACAATTTATTATTTATTTCGGTAAAAAAATATGCTTGGCCGGTGGATTTTTTCACCAGTCCCATTGGCCGGTGAGTCAAAAAGTTAATTTCGGACAATATTGACAAGGTTTTTGACAAGTTTTCCATTGTCACACAAATATCCCTTAATAATGTTCACATAATGAGTGAACGTGTTATTTTTAAATCACACATTAACACATTGGCTCATACGTATGTGATCACAGACGCGCACTAACATCGCACATACACAGACACATTTTCAGCCAGCCGCACAGAGCTGCAGGCGTGTGAAGGCGTCCGCTGACCCTGCAAGGGTGGTGACGACGAGTGGAGGAGACAGGGGAGGGACGCATCACTTTGCTGGACAGGATGTGTGATAGCAACGAGACACACATCTGTGTTACTGTCTGCTGGAATGCCTATAAATAAATGAGTTCTCTCTCTCTCTTTCTCTCCCACTAAGGATGTTGATATACTGATCAATAGCTAGACATTTACACAGATTTACACTGGTCTTCAATTTCCACTCAATAGACAGTAACAGGCTTACATTGTTAAAGTGCCCCAGCTGACCTCTACACAACTACATACATAACATGCTGTGGTTATTGTGTGTAATTAAGTTAATAGTGATTTTTCATCAACATCTCCCTGTTTTATCCAGACAGATTGATATATGTTAGGAAATATGAGAGGAAATGAGGTTCAGCCTGGATGCAGGGAGCAGGAAACGGGAACAGTGAGCACCTTTTTTGTAATGTGTTTACACTGAACTCTTCTGGACAAATGGGGAAAGGATTTAATAATATCTCTGTGTGTGACACCCCATCTAAGTTCCTTTACTGTCTGGTTGAGAAGCTGGACCATAATTTCTAGGGAATTTCCACTGCAGCAACTTTCTCAGGGGATTAAGAACTTTTTGAGGAACTCGGGAACTTTACCTGCGTTTCGACAGAGGACAACATAATATTGAATTCCGTACAATATCAAATAAGTCCCTGGTCTGAGGGTAGCACTCTCTGACTGATTAGACTTGAGAGGCTTTTGTCAGGTAAAATTTCCATAGTCTGACCTTGGCTTTAGATTAGGGCTGCAATTAACCATTTTTTTCATTAGTGATTAATCTGCTGTTTATTTATTAATTTTATTAATAAAGTTGTTCCTTATAGTACAAGTGTTGGAGTTTTGACCTCTTCAGACTTTTCCCCTTCTCCATGCACCTTGGAAGTAATGACTTAATAATTGATTATCAGAATTGTTGCCAGTTATTTTTCGGCGATCGACAATTCATTTTCTGTTGTTTGAATGTAATTGGTTAATCGACTAATTGCTTAAGCTCTACTTTAGATTAATCCAAGGCATGAAATTTAACTTTTTTGTTAAGGTGCTAATTTAAAAAAAAAACTGGTCACAATTGAAGTATTACTCTTTAACAGTGAACACACAGCTTGTAAATTCAGTATCAGTATGTGGTCAAGGTCCAAGGTCCCCTCACAGCCAATCAGCAGTCTTGTTTCCACTGTCGGCCCAAACAGGGCTTCACAAAACTATGATACTGGCATTATACACAAAAGTGTACTAAATATTTAAGCCACTAAAAACTCCTGAAGGCAAAATCTCATCATCATATGGTCTGTTACTTCACATTAGTGGGAAAATGCATTCAGTGCTGAGTTAAAACCTGACTGAGCAGTCCTTGGTTGTTAGTAAGCCTCTCTTGGCCTTGCTGTTGACAAGCGGCAAATGATTAAAAAGCTGATTTCACCTGGTCAATGTTTGAAGAGTTGTTGATACACACACAAGCCGTCCCTTTTGAAGTGTAATCCATTTGGCACTTTAACTTTCACACTAGTCACTTAGCATGAGTTGTCTCTCTTCAAGCATAAAGTAATATTGTGCTTTTTTCACACGCAGAGACACACGCTTAGAAACATTCACATGCACATGAAAAAACATGTCTTTCTACACACACACACCAGAGAGTGCGTGGGGAGGTGAGGCGCTCTCTCTCCCTTAGAGCGGGTGCCATGTCTTGTCAGATGGGGTTAGCTCCCCGCCAGCTGATGAGCCAGTCGAGCCTTTGAAGCCCTTCCAGGGGCCCGTGGTTTACGTGCTTGGGTTGCCAGGTTCTGCCATCCTCCTCATTAATGCAGCATGGGTGCCCACTCAACTTGTTGGTCTCTGTTCCTCCGGTCGGCTTGCCCTGGCTATGACCGAGTGCTGGGCAGCCAAGCAGAGGAGGCACACACATGCACACATAGACACACGCGCTGGCATGCTGGCCAAGCACATGCATGCATGCACACACACACATACAGTTAATAAAGACACACAAGAAGGGTTGCAGGTACAGATGCAAGTGCGTAGGTGCATTAGACCCATGCAGAAATGCAATACATAACACATACCTTCCTACACCTGCACATATGCACACATCATTCCTCTGCTCTTCTTTAGAGTGTGTTGGTTGGATAGTAGAAAATACAGAACACAGAGCTGAAACAATTAGTCGATTAGTTGAAACCCCTACCCCAAACCGCAATTGTCCAATCATACTATAGCTTAGCAACCATAACTAGGCATGGCAGGCCTGTCAAGCTTTGCATTCACAAGCTCTTCAGTGTTAATTTTCCCCAGACTCATTGGTTAGTCATCATCCTTTTCTCTTGTAAAAGTGAAACATACTGTTTTACATGGTTCTCTTTTTAAAATGAGTCAGCTGGAAACATTAGAAAGTCAGCTGGAGATGGTGTTTTCAACCACCTCACAAAGTTAGCATTAATGAGCTAGCTAGCTACAGCTGATAAAACGGTTATTATTTTAGCTGCCATTGGCTAGAAATGAGACAGACAGACAGACAGAAAATTGCTCTACAACAATTAATATAGTTAATTAATTGTTTAAGTAATTTATCAGTTGGTCAGACAAAAACAAGCAACTGCAAGCATCACCTTGGGCTCTGGGTAGTTGTGATGGGCATTTTTCACTATTTTCTAACATTTTATAGACTAAACAATCATGAAAATAATCAACACGTTAATAAGTAATCAAAATAACTATTATTTGCAGGCCTAATGTAACAGCAATCAAACTATTCCTTTCCCTCAGACCCGGCTCACCTGACTGGCACCCAAGTCTGACTAGAGGCAATGGTGCCTCTCTCCTTCTTTGTTTTCCTTCTTCACATCCCTTTTCCCTCTCTGTTTTTCTTCTTTCCCTCCTTTTTTCAGTTTTTAAGGTGGGGCCTCAGTCAAATTCTCCAATTTTTCTAGAGGTTTTTTCGAAGAGATGTTGTTGTATGATAAATTAGACTTTCTGTAGCCAGTGAGGTCCGATTTCATGGAATTCACTGTACTTTGACTTGGGTGTTGGTGCAGAGAAAGGAGAGGGAGACTGTTTAAACTGTTCCTGCTCTTTCTTCAACATCTTGAGGTAATTGACCCAGCCTCCTGCTTTGAGTACACATACTCACTCACACACACACACGCAGTATAATCACAGATGGGTTTAAAAAAACCCTCTCTCTCACAAACCCTCTCGTTTGCTCTCCTTCCCACACACACACACACACACACACACAGTCACCTTAGACATCCATGCAATCCACATGCATTCCCCATCTTACAGAATCTATACATAAGCACTCATTCATACTCCACACACACACACTCACATCGCTGAGAGAATATCCATGTCTCTGTGCTAAAACACTGCGATACAGCTGTGAATAGGACATGAAAGCCAAAGCCAAGCCAGGAATAATAAAAGCAGAGTGATTTCAATTCACTGCAGGCTTCTATGAGCCATGGGATCTGACTCGAAAACATAAGGGAAGCCTGGTCCTTTTTACCCATACAATTTTACCAAAGCTACTTTGATGTAGCAAAAACCTTGGAGTCAACAGCGTGGAGGCTGGTTTTGCTCTATTTGTAAAATTCCTGTCAGTCTCAGCTAAATGCCCAGTGTAAATTTGTACACGTGTGGTTTAATTTTATATCAAGCCATCCTAATTCTTGCAGCACCCCCTTAACCAGCATGCCTGACTCCATGCTTTACGCCTGTACTTCCTAATTTGCTCCAAAATGAGTGGCCTGCCTTGACCTCCAATAAACTCAGTCCCAACCAATGCCCCATACTGGGAAACATATATATAGGGAGAGCGTGACAGAGAGAAAGAACAAATGTAGAGATGGAAAGGCAAACTACAAATGTAAGGAAGAAACTGCTATTGAAAATAACCCAAAATATTTTAAAGTATGTTATCCAAAATCAAGCATATAAAGGACCATACCAGTGGCTAATCATGTTTTAGCCCATTTACTACTAATCACATATACTAATCACATAAACACAGTTTTTCAAACACACTTTGAAAACAATGTTGCTACAGTTAAGAAATGTGAATGTGTTTTTTCTACCATTCCAGGAAACCACTGGTTTCCATTCATTTTTGTATGATATTTAAAGGATAAGGCTGGCGGCATTCTATTTTTTTTTTTGTCATTCTCAACAAATCCCATGAAAAGACCAAAGCCAAAAATGCATAGTTTCTGAGTACTTTCTGACTTCCCCAGCCTGTTTATATCTCTCAGCCCCAAGCCCATTTGTTCCTAATGAAGACCTAAATCTTTAAAAATGGCTCACAAATATATACTTTAATTTTTACAAAAAAGCTAAATAATTTCCTAAAACAGCTGGGCATTGTCGTTTTCAGCAAATGTTACTCAAATAGGAGTAAATGTGGGATTGACTCAGTGTCCATGTTCATTGTCTTGAAAGAGCATGTTACCCAGTGCAGCAGTGTGGCTCATCTGTGTTTTTAATAGTTTTTGAGAAACAAGGCCTATGGCACAGGAATAAGATGGCTACACAATTCATTGTTTGTTTTGGTCTTTTAGCAGAGGCCGCTGCTATTCATATCATAGGGAAAGGATTACAAACCAATGGCTGCCTAGATTGATAGAAAAAATACATCCAAAAATCTAGAACTGCACAGCATGCATTTGAAAATGGTCAGCAAAATGTAATGTACATATGATTTGTAGTTAAGGAGCTTAGACTTGAAAACACACTGCTCTGGTCCTTTTAAGAAGCCTGTGATGTGGATTTGACACAACTAAACCAACTCAAGGACCACTTACTACACAATCTTCCCTGACAGATGGATTTCCTACCCATGACAACTGAGCAAATGTGATCCAGTGATGAAGCCTGTGTGATACGGGTGAATGCTCCGGAAACAGATAGTGGATGCCGAGCTGGGATTTGTCAAAGTAGTATTTCCGAGGTCAAGAATGAACTTTCGTGCTTATTTATGCAAATCTTTAAAAATACTGTGGTTGCTTTTTACCTTTAACACATCAACAACACAACACCTTCTTATGCAGTTTTAGTTCTACAGTTATCTGAAAAAACTTGCAAACAGTGTGATGCTGAGTAACTGTGGCATGGTGCAGAAGCAAAGTGAGCTGTAATGGACAGATGGGGATAGGATGTTTGGAGCACAGTGGGAGACAAAGAAGAACCAGTTGAGGTCATGACCTTTAGAGGATTGCACCAAGTTTTGGGGAGCTTGGCTTTCATTCTGTTTAACGTATGGTAAAAATGAGAAAACAACCCCTCAAAAAAGTTAAGTTGACCAATTGACCGGTCTCCAAAATATTTGCAAACCTTTTTAAGAGCAGAAAATAAATACAATGGACAGAGAAGTTAAAGCAGAGGGATTTAATAAAACACAGACAGAGAGGGAAACAGGGAGTGGAGCAGAGTTAAGGAGGGAGTGGCCGTTGGAAGTGGGTCACAGCAGCACTGACGTGATACAAAGTGATGTGCAGAGAGGGGGACGGACTCGCGTCACCTTTTGTCCTGCGCACACACACACACACACACACACACACACACTCACATACACCCACATGCTCTCACATTAAGATACATCAGCTCAGTTCATTGGGTAAACAACACTTGTGCAGAGGTAAAAATAGCTTACTTGTGCATTGTACTGTAAGGACAAGGTTTCCCCTCCCTCTCTCTGTATTGTTTACTGCTTAGTTGAACACTTTTACTTTCCTACTACTTCACAGCGCCTTGTACTCACTTTATCCGCTCTTAAGATCGCATTCAGGTTATGCATAAGGAATAATGGCCTCTCCCTGGGTGCTTGTTGTGTATAAAAGAGTGCAGAGCTGAGTTTTGCAGGGTAATTATTGTGGCTCGGCTACGCGATCCCCGTATGATCTGTAGCTCTTCCTCCAGCTTCATGGAGGAGCAGCGGAGAGAGTATGTGAAGCCGGCGGGATGGAGGGGATGAAAGAATGGAGGAGTGGCAGGGGATCCAGGGAACAGTTTAATTGCCTGACCCCTCTCCCACCAGGATGACTCTCTGGAGCCGGGTGTTAAAGAGAGGGTGACGGCTGGATTCTCCCTGCAGATCCCTGCGGCTCTGGGCATGTGTACAGTGTGATTGTGCATGTTGTGTGTTCCTGTGAATGTTCCCACAGTAGATATGCGCATGTTTAAGCAGGACCATTTAATCATTTCATGTGTGATGCGCTCTGAGAGTGAACATAACCCCCTATAGCACATCAAAGGCTTAGAGATGGGGAGTGGAAGGGAGACATGGTGCTGTGGTATGTGAAGACTCAGACTGCTCATGACAGTGGGATTCCTCACTTTAGCCAATTTTGTGTTTCTCTAGTCCAATAGAGTATGCCTGCACTAAATATCAATATTCATCTTTGATTGCTTATCTTGATTTTTGTTTAAGTAGTTCTAAGGAGATGAAAAGCCTGACAGACTCAGATGACTTGTGAGTTTATTGGATTAGTGATGGCGAGATCTCAATCTCTGTAAGTAATCTAAATATACACACAACTGAGGGGGAAAAAGCAACCCCCTTCTGAGGCTTCTCTCTGTTGTTTGTGTGCTGGTGATGACTGAAGGCTGAGGAACCTTCATCCTAATCGGCTTGAGATCTGGCCGCAGGTCAGGCCAGCAGATGAATCCAGATTAGGGGGTCACAAGGCAAGAAGAGAGGATTACCAGCTCTGGCCACTGCAGCCTCCTCCTTTAGCTGTCCAACTGCCGTCTATCCAACCAACTGACAGCACTGTCTGTACTGGCCCACCTAAAAAGTCAAGGGCCAAGACATCATTCTCAGGCAGAAATCTAGCTCCATATTTTAACCTGGTTTCTCTAATCTATTACCCTCATTGTGGAAACTGGGTTTCTTGTTTCACATGATGTTTAAGAATTCAGGGTCCTGCAGAAAGCTGACTATAACCTTCTATCTTAAGTGTATATAAACATGTGAAACAAGAGTGCAGCTATTATCTGTGACTGTGTGTGTGTCATTGCAAATCCACCGAATCTAGGCTGCCCCTGAGTGTGTTTTTAATATTGGATTTGTGCAGAATAGCGCCCCCTGGTTGCAAAGTGCTGATCAACTAGATTACATGAATAACAGCCTGGTTAGACTTGTTAGGGTCAGTTAAGTATAAACAAACTAAGGTCAGAGTTACCTCACTGACCTCACAAGCTGTGATTTTATGTGTGAGTGTGTGTGCGCACAGTACCCTACAGCAGTAGCTTCTCATCTGCATCTTAACTCAACCCAGCATTTTCATCAGAAAACCTCCCCACCAGCTTTATTATATCTCCTCATCACCCTCTTCACTCTCTGTCTGTCTGTACTTCCACTTAGAAAACAAAATAAAATAAAGCTGTGTGCACAGTTGGGTGCTCCCAACTAGTAGTCGGAGTGTGATTCCTGTGCGTACTTCGGCTTTGATCTCACTGTAAATTAAACATGCCTTTTAAGATAACAGGCTCTGTGCCACCTACTGAGTCAAACTGCACCTCCACTCTTCACACAGCTCCTGTCCCTGGTTTGAACTCAGTAGAGTTGATTCATGTTAACGCAGAATGCTGCTTTATCAGGATCAACAACAGTTGAGGGAATCTCTGTGGAGCAATTAGGTGACATTTTGTTTTCAGGTGTATACAGCACAGAGACAGTTTTCCAGCAAATCTCAAACATAACATTGATGTCTGTTTTGCAATGAATGAGTGGCACAGGAGAATGTGGGCCAAACTGGGAAATGGCCCCAGTCAAGTACGAGGTCAAAAGTTAGGTCAAGCACTTCTAATCTGGGTGGGAACACTCAACGCTTGACATTAGGCTACAACTAGTTTTTTTTAGCACATGAGGGCTTTGTTAAAAGCACTATACATGGTAGATGGATTTGCAGAATAATACTAGTAGTAGTTAGAAGTTTTCTGATTAGTTGTAAAGTGACAGACAGATAAATCGCAGCCCTTCATAAATTATTTATCTGATACTTTTTTGACTATCAGGGCCTCTCATTTACCTGCTGATACTTAGACTAGAAATATAAACATGTGGTCCAGTATGCTAATTCATAATAAGCAGTTTGTACAACAAACAGCAAAATCAGACCTCTGTGTATTGTTTTTGGGTTGCAAAATAATTATTTTAAGTGAAGGGAGTTTCAAAATGGAAGATCACTGTTCAATAAAAGGGCAAAATATTGTACATATTTAAATTTTATACTTAAAGGTCCAGTATGTAGGATTTAGTGGCATTTAGCGATGAAATTGCAGTTTGCAACAATTCCAATACTGCTCGCCTCACCCTCCCCTTCCAAGCGTCTAGGAGAAACTACGGTGGCCGCGAAAAATGCGAAAGGCCCAGTCTAGAGCCAGTGATTGGTTTGTCCATTCTGGGCTACTGTAGAAACATGGTTGTGCAACATGGCGGCCTCCGTGGAAGGGGACCCGCTCCCTCTGTAGATAAAAAGGGTTCATTCTAAGGTAACGAAAACACAACAATTCTTATACACTAATGAAAACATACTATATATTCCATTTCTGCCAATGGCAACTCCTAAATGTTACATACTGGACCTTTTAAACCATGATGTAAAACGCCTCATTGGAGAATGAGTTTTTGGGTCTCCCAAAGTGCACAGTAAACTTTCAAGCTCTATGTGGTCCTTTAGCTCCAGTGGCCGTGCCTGCCTGTTTTCCTTCTGAGGTCTTTGAAATGCTAATGACTTCTTCCCTTCTTTTCTTCTCCCTCTCTCCTCCAGATTCCTCCTCCAGCTACATCAGGCAGCTGGAGACTAAAGTGCGGATCCTGGAGGACGATAACAGCAAGCTTCTCTCACAGGTACACACATACAGACACTGTACATATTGTACTTGTAAATGCTACTGCATATCGCTCAGTCGCTATTAGCCCAGTCCAGTACTATTTGAACTTATACCCTCACTAAAAACCTCTTGTGCAACTTTCCAACTCACCCAAAACATGTGATAGGTTGCTGTGATGAGATAAAGTTGTTGCCTGATGCCTCTGTGAAGCCACCCCCTCACAACAGCCTGCCTGTTAGTTGGAGAATATGTTTATCCATGTTTAATTCATGGGGAGTTGGTTAGCTTCAGTAGCGAGCAGTGAAGTTAGCCCCCGAGGCGAACTGTGGGAGCAGAGGAGAGATGAGAGGAGGAAAAAGGAGGGGAAAGAAGCATTAAGTGACGGTGACAGAGTAAAGCATTTCTCCCAAAGTTGACCTTGCTCTGACTTCTCTCAAATTTGGAGGATGGAGGGCTGAGTGAGTGGAGGTGGTAGTGTGAGAAGGAGGGGGTGGATTTCTAGTCTGGTTCACTCGGAGTTCACATGTCAGTCTGCTTAGGTGTGTCTTACATACATGCAACCACAGACAGTGGAAATCTACAACTGAAACATATTCATTGGTCATGTTACGGGGATCAAATTGTGGAACACTGAAAGTTATGGCTCTTTAATTATTGGTAAATATTCATACATTGTAGTCTTTAATACATGATTTGTTCTGTTTTATGATGTGATTCAGTTCATTTGAATGCAAGTCAGGCTGCAGACAGTCGAGTTGGAATTTCACAGTTTGAATGGCTTTTTGATTCAAAGCCTTTATTCTTTTTTTAAAAGTGATTTCTCTTTCTCCCCAATTATCTCCCAGCAGATTCACATGTAGGCGAAGAGTGTAGGCTGAAATCACTGATACGAAACCTAAATGATCCTCATAATTAGCCCTTAACTGCTACAATTAGGTGCTACACATTGTCTCACAGCAGTCAAGACATATAATATGACCCTGCTTCTTGAAGTCGACTAATAGTCCTTGTTCACATTTACATTCAAGTGAAAGTTTTTTTCTTTACTTTTAGATTTGAGGTTGAAATGAGTACCACTGATAAAACTTAACAGTAGTAATAGAATAACACTTAATAATCTAATTAATCACACACAATTAATTGAATACTACAAAATATAGGACAGTTGTGTTGCCATTAATCAGAATAGTCCTCTAAAAAACTTAAAAGTCTTGTGTTTTCTGTGTTTTTACAGTATCTTCATCTTATGTGGAGCCCAGGATGATTACAGTTGCTACCATTGCTGTTAATAATGGCTCCCAATAGACAATAATCAAAGAATGAACCAATACGCTATTATGTTTTTCTCTCCCTAGGCTTATAGCCGGTATAGTTTATCACAGATACAGACGAAAAAGGTAACTTTCTGAAATGTCACTGTTTGTTGGCTCCTCTGCTGGTCAATCGTTTGAGCCTCTTTTGCCTTTTCACTCTTTTATCTGTTTGGTGGTGGGACTTTTTCACAGCTTTAAGCTTGTTGCTTTCTCATATATAGAGGGTGGACACAATAAAAGCAACACCTGTACAATGCAATGCACTCTGCAGTAACGTTGAAGGGTATAATGTTGAGTTTAGGTTGACACTTTCACGCAATTGCTGAATCAATTCTATGGTTAACGTTTATAGGAATAGTTCGGCATTTTGGGCAATGTGCTTATTCGCTTTCTTGCTGAGAGTTAGATGAAAAGATTGATACCACTCTCATGTCTGTGCGCTAAATATGTAGCTACAGCCAGCAGCTGGTTAGCTTAGCTTAGCATAAAGACCGGAAACAGGGAGAAACAGCTAGCCTAGCTCTGTCCAAAGGTAAGAAAAGTCTGCTTACCAGCTCCTCTAAAGCTCACAAATTAACACTTAATATCTTGTTTGTTTAATTCGTACAAAAACCAAAGTGTAAAAATGACACGTTGAGGTGGAGTCTCTGTTGGTTGCCTGGCCAAGAAATGTCCCACACGTAACCCTCTGCAAAACCACAATTTCTTATTTACTTCTCTTGTTACACTTTTTTTGTACAAATTTAACAAATGAGTCATAACGTGAATTAGTGAGCTTTAGAGGTGCTGGTACGCAGATTTTGTTACCTTTGGACAGAGTGGTTTCCAGTCTTTACGCTAAGCTAAGCTAACCGGCTGCTGTCTGTAGATTCATATTTATCGTAAAGACGTGAGAGTGGTATCAATCTTCTCATCTAACTCTCACATAGTGAATGAACGATTTCCCAAAATGTCAAAATATATGTTTGTGGCCACATTCAGGTACTTGTTGTACCTAATATTTTGTCTGTCAAAATACAATCCAATACAACAAAGTGTGACCTCAAACATTTCCATAGAACTGAATCACCCTTGTGGCAAAGTGTCAGTGTTATGAGCCTAAAAGAATTGGATTGCATTACCTTATAGAGTTGTTGCTTCTGTGTTCAGTCACTGTTATGCGCTGCTAGCATGCTATGCTAATGAATGAGCACAGGTGGCTCTGCTTGTATGTGGCCTATCTTGGCAAGAAAGCCTTTCTCTGTCCTTGGAGCTGTTTTGCACAGCGCACTCAGTGTTTGGTACGAGGTACCCTAGGTGAATGAATGCTACATTGTGCTTTGGTGCATAAATGACACACGCTTGTCCTGGCTTGTCGGGACGTCTGGTGGGATGAATAATTTAAGATACAGGGGCAAAACAGGTAGATCCAGGTATCAATAATGCATGGCCGACAACTGGTGTGTGAGCGCAACTGAAGAATGAAGGAATGTCTGGAGTTAAAAAATACTATCTTGTGTCATTATTAAACTTTGCTTTCCATTAAATTGTAAGATTGGTAATGAAAACACTATTATTAAGATTCCATTAAATAATGGAGAAAATAAAGATGGAGTTTACTATTAAATTTGACTCTTGTGCAATAACCTACTTACCAATGTGTCTGAATACTAGCAGGTGCAATTGTTACAATGGATTAGTTGCCCCAATGGACCTATTGCCTAACTTCCTTTGTTATGAAACTGGCCCAGTGGAGCTTGTGTTGAGCCTGAAGGAAACAATAGCCTCTTATTGCTGGAATGTTGACCCTCCAAACCAGCTTGGCTGAAGGATTTTACTGTACTAAAGGGAGAGGGGAGGGAGTTAACAACAAGGTCCCATGGTGAATATTAACAAGGACCCACGTGGCACAGGTGTAAACACAATGAGAAAAACCGGTATGTGTGCACGTGCACACCCGCGCTCATACTCAAACACGCCCAGGATTGGAACATGGTTTAGTTACTGTTGCTAATGTGGTTTACAGTCATAACAGTGGCAGATTTACCACTCGAAATTCTTAGTAACCTTTGAAACAGTTGGTCCTTGATTTGAGGCAGAACTAAACAAAAGCAGGTCTCTCATTTCATGACACCTATTAGCTCTAGCTAGCTTGCTAATTAAGCTAACATTTTCTCTATGAGTTAGTTGAAAATGCTGTCTCCGGCTGACATTTTACTGTTTCCAGCTGATTTTTAAGAAATACAAGAACGCTCTTAAATATGATGGCTACATACATCATATTGTGCCAAAGCACTGAGGCTGAAGCCTGCAGTCCCAGGCAAAAAGTTAGCATCCTTACCCCACCAACTTGTGATCCATATAAAAGACACAGAAATAAAGAAACAGCATTGTTGCTGTATTGCAGTGTAGCGCTAGTTGGTCCTAGTATTTTAAGCATGTTATGGAAACATTTAAGGTCAGACTTTACCCAGTGTCTAGCACAGGTTACTCAGATTAAACGGATTCTGTTCTGTATTCCGCTAAATTATGGCAGTCAAGGAGCATGCTGCTATCTTCTCTACCCTTTTGTCAAAGCGGCATCACCCCTACCGTGCCCCTCATAACTCAAACAGGAAATGATGCGTGACGTCCACAGCTTCTCCATGTCAGCACCAAGACTATTGTGATGGATGGTTAGACGGAGGAGCCTGAGTTTTAGCTGAGAAGACTGCAGAGGGTCAACTGTCCCCGGCTGTCTGGCAAACAAATAGCTTTGTTGACCTAGGAGGTGGTCAAGGTCAACTCAGGAAAGGAAGTAAAGTTGGAGATGTGTGTTGGTTTGTATGTAAAGCTTGACTTAGCATAACAGGAATATTCTTTAGATGATGGAAACCTTGTCAGAAAACTATTTCTCAACTTACTAAGTCTTCTTATTCAGTTGACAGATGTGTTAATTTCATGGATTGTGTGCTTGTCACTCCCCCAGATATGACATTTAGGGCATAGCTTGCTGACAGACACAAAGCCTGAAGAAATGACACAGAGATGTTAGCAAAGGTACAGAATTGAGGACATGAATATGGAAACCCAAAGGATAGATCAAGAAGTGCCAAGGGAAGGATTGTGAAAGGTTAGAGGAACACTAGCAGGATACTGAGCTGGAAGAGAAGAGAAGGGGGAATATCAAAGGACAGAGAAGACAAGGGGAATGCTGATTGTAGCTTTGTGTGTACACACTGTGGATGTGACTGTGCACCTGCGTGTGTGTGTGTGTGTGTGTGTGTGACACAGAGAGATAATACAGAAGCAGACAACACAGCACAATGTCCACTCATTCATAGACGCACACCCACAGCTCATTGGGCTATTTATTGCCCGATCGCTGCCAGGCACCACATGTGTTTACACGCCGCGCCTCTCGTAGAGGGAACACTAGTGCCTGACATGATAAATGTCATAAGGAACAGTGGTGTTGCCGTGTTCCTGCCTACAGAGAGAAACTAGGCTGGTTACCGCCCCCAGGAACCAGTGGTCTTTGGCTGCTAATGAGGACAAATCTTAGGAACTCTGTCCCTGCGTAATGGCCCTCGATGATGACGCAACGTGATACAGCCCAGCGCATTGAAGTGCCATTTATGTAGCAAGCCTCAACAAATAAAAATCAGCTTTGTAAATGAAGCAATGGCGTCAGAGTGACGATGAGAGCGCAGGTGGAAGTGTAGGAGGGGGACAGAACCTCAGGGTCCTTAATACACCATCACTGAGGATCTTAATATACACAGTAGAGAATGACTAACATGTAAACAGATATATTATCTGACGAAGATATAGTGTTGTTGGGCTGGAGGGCTGGATCTCCCAATTCGATTCGATTTCCATTCACAAAGTCCAGTATCGGTTCGATTCAATTTAACTCAATTCAGTTCTTGATGATTCCGTTACTTCCTGGGAAGTAAGCAACACTATTGTTTCTTGAATATAAAATTATGTAATTAAGTGCACATTATAGGCTAAGTTGTAAACACATTTCCCGGTTATAAAACTGGACCAAGGATTTTCTTTGGCAAATGCAAAACATGACACATCTGTATTCTTTAGGCCTACATGTGCAAAACAGTTGAGCAAGAATAATAAAAGACCTGCAACACTTGCAAGGGCCTCATCATATGTTAAAAATATATGCTATCCCATACATCAATGGACTGTCAGTACCAGATGCTTCAACTAAGTACAGCACATCCACTTTAATTATCACTTTGAGTACAGACAGGGCAGAAACTGAAGATCTGCTTACTTATTCATCTGCACTGTTTGTGTTGACAAGACATCAGCCTGGTATCTGCAAACAGCTGGCTAGCTAGCGTTAGCTCCCATCATTATCTGCCTCAAAAATCCAGTATCAGTTGTTGTACGTTTTTGTGATATAGAGTAATGTCTATATGGGATATAACTGTATTAACACTGAGATGCAAATACATTGATTCTGAGTCATAGTAATGATGGAAAAACGTCAGAAAGATCCTATGCGTATTATGTTATTTTGGGTTTTGGATTAAGGATTTGGATTAATTGGCATGCAGTAAAGCAATTCCCAATGTATTTTCGATTGACATGGCATTGAAGCCTTATATCTCTGTTTTTTTGTGTTTGTGTGTTTGTTTTGTGCCCGTGTGTGCTCAGCAGTGTAACCCAGGTGACCTTCGGGCCCTGAGGAAGGGAATGACCCTCTACCACTCAGAGTCCCAGCTGTCCTCCCTGCCCCAGCGCCAGGAAGCCATGCACATGGTCAGTACCCAGGGGGCTAACACGCACACACTCAAACACACATAAACTGACCCACACAAGAAGGGTACACACATACAATGACTCACATTAACGCACATAGAGGGATACCCACTCATACCTAACCACTTAAACAGCCATAGTCGAAGATCAACACTATGACTTATACAAATTAGGGTCTTATAGAGACAGGGTTTAATTGCACACACACTTACACACACACTTAATTGTAGGGAAGACTGTGCCAGTGCCTTCACCCACAGTGGAATCAAGTCAAGTCAGCTCTAATTCACTTTACTTCTAACTCTCCAATTACACCTCCACAGGCAACCTCACTCTCTCTTACACATGACAGGAAGTGAAATACACACACACACACACACACAGGAAGAAAGAGAGAGAGGGAAGAAAAATAACAAGTGAAAGGAGGAAGAAGAGAGACAGACAAGAATGGAATATTACGAGGAGTCAGCCTTCCCTTCTCTTCCTCCCATATCCTCTCCCTTCAGCGCTCTTCCTCCTCCCTGGAGCCTGTTTGAACTGAATCCCACTATAAAAGTAATAATCCTCTACAATCCACCGCCACCCCTTACCCTGCCAGTGTCTGGGGAGGAGAGGCTGAGTAATTGTTTTCTGACTGCTTAAGGAAGGTCAGAGCCAGGCTATCCCACTAACCAGAGGACTAAACCATCTCCGTGTAAAAATCAATATTGTGTTTTAATCACAGGCCCAGTGTGAGGCGCAGGCTAACTGCGTTCAGAGCCATCTTGCACCTTTTTTTAGCTCATGTGTCAAACCCGCCTCCTCATGGAGGTTTGTGCCGTTCAGTGATGTCCATGAACCTTGACCCAAGGAGAGGTCTCTCCCCGCAGGAGGAAGGATAAATTGCAAATTATCTTGGTGGGTTGTCTCCCTGCATTTAATTTCACAGTGCGGGTTCACATGAAACAAGGTCACAACATTGACTTGAGCTGTGAATTTTGGCTCCTTGCTGACATGACATTTGATGTCATTCTGACTGAGATTAGAAAGTGAATTTGTGTGACTACATTTAGTAACATTCAGTCAGGAGTCGGCTGCATCAGCTGTTCGTAACTTCAAACTTAGCCTTTGTTATAACACAGATGTTCACTAACTGGAGTTTTACATATCACTAAATTAAAACAGGTTGCAAAACACACACAGCTAGCTGAACAAGCTAACTGACAAAGCTAACATTTTCTTGCTAATATATGTCCCATTAGATTGAGTGAGAGGTAATATGGAATATGGCCAATATATCTGACAGGACACTTGATTGAAGTTCAGTTTAATGGTATAAACTAGGAAGATTTAAAATGATAATTCACAAAAATAACATGATAAACCTCAAAATATGAAACCTAATGCTAATAATGTCAAACTAAATGACCAAATAAGGTCAGTTAGGTGGCGTAAATGGATTTATCTCTCACTCTAAACTGCATGAATATTTCTAACTCTGAAACACACACGTGCCTCTGTATGCATATATAAATTAAATTAAACAGGGTCATATTTACATTTATAAAGTCTTGTCAGGTAACTTTAAAGGAATAGTTCGACATTTTGGGAAATGCGCTTATTCGCTTTCTTACTGAGAATTAGATGAGAAGACTGATACCACTCTCATGTCTGTGTGCTAAATATGCAGCTACAGCCAGCAGCTGGTCAGCTTAGCTTAGCATAAAGACTGGAAACAGGGGGAAACAGCTAGCCTGGCTCTGTCCAAAGAAAAAAAAAATGCTAGTAGCACCACCTCTAAAGCTCACTATTTAACATGTTATATCTTGTTTATTTAATTTCTACAAAAAACAAAGTGTGAAAAAGGACAAATAGAGGTTACGGGGGGGGGTTAGATGCAGGACTATTTCTTAGCTAGGAATGGTGACCTCCTAGAGTCACCGTGAGGTAGCCTGGCTACCTGCAGAGGCTTCAGCAAGCTTACCATATGATACTAGCAAATCAGTTGCATGCAGCACAGAATAACATATTCTTGTGATTCATGTCCTCTTCTTATGATGGCTTTGTTGTCGTGACAACTCCACGGAGATGCACTCATGTTGAGCTGTATGGTGATCGATTGCCTGCTCTCTCATGTGGCACAAGTTCATCTGCGTTTGAGAGAAAGCCCTTGTCTTAAGATGGAGAGGGAGAGAGAGACTGAAAGAGAAGATGAGAGGTGTGAGGCCACAGACTATAACAGCAGGACTTGAGTGAATTGGACTCTTCGTTGTGTGTACCCATCCTCATCTATGAGCTCATCCTTTTTATTTAGTCCTTTGTCTCATTCAGGCCCAGTTTCAGGACAGTGAGTGTGCATGAGATTGTCATATGGAAAACGAGCAAGAAAGATAAAAAGAAAATATGGATAGAGAAAGGAAGCGGCCAGCCTGCGTGATTCTCACAAACACTCAACAGTCGGCTCTGATTCTGTATGCTCTAACTACAAACCATTGATTCTGACAGCGTTTGCTTTCCTCATCCGGCAAGGCCTAAATCAAGCCTGTTTATGCAGGCAAGTCATCCCCAACTATACATCCATATGAACAGTAAACATTGCCTGGAGCTGACTGTGTCTCTGCACTGTCCAAATCTGTTTCTTTACTGCACGGCTCCAGCGCAAAATAAACAGAAAAACGTGGCCCTGATGCTAGCAGGAAGTGTTTACACATTTCAAATAATAGCTTCAACCCACAGAGGAGAGCATCAAAAGGGGGCGGCCGTGATGTTTTTTCTTGTAGCTGACTTCAAAGTCCACTGCAGAAGAGCTGTATGGAAAATGAAGTCATTACATTTGTTGCTGTGACCTTAAAAAAGAAGAGACACACTTTACTCAAAGGGAAATATGTTTGTATTTAACAAGTCATTTTCTCACAAGTGTGGACTTAACCTTGGTGATGCATTTAATAATGTGGGGGTGTCACACAGTAAATATCTACCACTCTATATATCACTCTATCATTCTATTTAGTTGCTAATCCACTACAGTGAGCATTTCATTGACTGTATTTAATTGATTGACTGATTTTTAAATACAATTTTAATCTGTATATGCTTGTACATATACATTTAACATTGTAGAAGTTTATATTTCTCAAAGTAGCGCATTGAAACACGCATTGTTTTGGTATCAATAACGAAACTTCAGTTATCTTATCGGCATTAATATAAAAAAATTCAAATGCTACCCAAGTTGCAAGTGTTTTACAGTGTTTTGAAAACTCTTGTTGGTGCATTCAAAGGACACTCCGAGACTGTATAGCATGCTGCAGAACAGCAACCTTTTTAATACCAGTTACAACCAAATTCATATTAACTTTTTCATTTTGTCCATGATTTTCTGATATAAAAGCTCATGAATGAAATACCTTATGGCAGGTGACTCTCATCTCCATGCAATCGGGGCATGTTTGACTTTTCTAATACCATAGCTGTGTGGATAACATCAACTTGGAAAAAAAGAAGCTAAACCACTGCTAAGTTTCTCTTTTTTTAAATCACAGTTTGGGCATATTGATAACCTTTCACCATCTGAGAAAATAAAATCATAAAAGCATCACTGTACATTCACTACAAACAGTTGTAACAGTTATTCTTATGGTTTTCAGTGGTTGTCAGGTGAGCAGTTGTCGGGCTGTAACCTGCAGGACCAGCAAAAAATCTATTTTTCATGTGGTTGATTTGATGTGAATAGACTGTTGGGCCGTTTCCACAAAGCATCACTCTTGGCTGCAGTAGGATTATTATTTTATCTCTGTGCTGTTAGGTTGTGTGGGCTCATTCTGGCACCTAAATGGGGCCAGCGGGCGAGGAGGGAGCTGACAAATGCATTGCTAGTGAACGGAGAATTGAACCCGGGCTAACAGAGCCACGGAGCTGTGTCTAATGCAGGGCCCTGATGCCAGGTTACAGTGAATGGTGCCATTGTGTGTCCCAGAGATCTCTGTGTCCCTCTAACAGAGAACCACTGTCTGGAACTAACCGGGGGGTAGGATGAGTCAAGCAACCCCCTGGTCCTCTTCCTGGCTGGCTGCTCCCATCACACCCGGTTAAATCACTCTGTGCAGGTAGCAGTCCTGGCTGGGAGTTGAATATGTGGTGAATGCAAAAAGGGAAGAAAAACACAAGGGGAGGAGAGGTGATTTGAGTTGGGATGAAAGGGATGGCATTTTCAGTGCTACAGTACAAGAAATCTGTTAAATCAAAACCAGACACCCACTAATAAGGAGAGCGTGGTTTATTTTCTGTCATTGGGAGATGTATCTTGGATGTGGCTCAAATGAAGAGCACTGTGGGTTAAACTCTGTGACAGCAGATGTGAAGAGATGGGAGTTTGACAGGCTGCAGAGAAAGTTGTTGTGGGTTTAGACCTGACTCTTAACCTTTGTCGCAGGTCACCCCTTCTCTCACATCTTTGCTGTTGCTGTGCACTGTGTACTGTGGAGGAAATGACACAAAACCTTATTTTTTTATATTTTTACATTATTTTTTCTTCCTCTTCTCCCCCCAGGGTACTGGCCGTCTCCCAACCAGCGAGTCCTCTCCTGCCACAGGCTACCTGTCCTGCGTCCAGAAGCCTGAGGCTGTGGTGCATGCCATGAAGGTACTATATTCACTTATTAAATTCAATTTCAGGGAAATTGTGGTAGGGAAACTACTGTGTTTCTGATCCCTGTCACACTAGTGGAAATCCAGTTTTTCTACTTCTTTCACAAAACTCAATTTTGTACTGTTCCGTGTTGACTTCAGTCCTACTTTTTGCTGCATACACTGTTGTGCAACAGTGAACTCCACTACACTGTCAAAATAAATTGACTGAAGATTTTAGGAGAGACATTTTTCACCAGTCAGACAATGCTTTAGCCTGATAAACAGACTGAATTTCCATTTGGTTTCATTTCATTCATTCAGCCTGTTATTGTGTTCATGTAGGCCGAGAAACGTTTTTCAAATTGATAAAAGAAATATTTTGATTTTAAAGTTATTTCTGTAAGTTGACTTACAGCAACTTGTTCAGCTGCGTCAATCTCATCCAGGCTTACCATTTTTCTGTTGCTATTTTTAATGAATGTTGCTAGGTAGCTTGCTAGCTATGTAGGAAGATGACGTCCCCATTCTTAATCCTGCCTACTGTGATTGGTCAACTGTTTCTCTAACTGGGGAAAACAGCCATCAACGGGCACAACACCAGACCAATACGAATCGCTGAACAAATCCGAGACTCCAGGTTCAGACCTCTGAAACTAGTTCCAGATTCAGAGGTCTGGAACCAGGCTTAAAATGCTTCAATATCTATTTAAGTGCAAATAGTCAAAAGTTTTATATATTGTCGGTAAACCCTAACAGCTCTCTCTGTTCCAAAAAATCAATTTGTGATAATGCTAATAATTTAAATACCAAAATGCAAAGACTCAAGTTTAAAAAGGAGTAAAATTAGTGCAAAAATGCATTTGTTAGAGAAAACATTGAGAAACAAAAAGCTTGGAACAGACGTACAGTTTTGTTTTTGCTCCCCTGTAACATTACTAAAATAGTACTCACACCTTAACTATGTGTCCGTCTCGTATATTAATGGAACTGGTCACTTCAGAGCATACAAACAGACACACTCATCGCTATGTCTGCCATCAGGTGCTGGAGGTCCACGAGAACTTGGACAAGCAGGTTCCTGAGGACTATGAGGACGATCTCAGTGAGAAAGAGAAGGCCATTGTACGAGAGATGTGCAACGTAAGTGCAACACTTGCCCTACTGCCCGAGCATGTTGCTTTCGATTCTAGCTTCCAATATGTTATAATAAGTATCAGAAAACATTTCTATTGCATTAGTGCATGAAAACCAACTGTACTATATTCTTACCCTTGCTGTAAACAAAGGAACCTTGTGTCCATAATGTTCCTGTTTGTTCTGTCTCTCTGTTGGTCAGTTTTTTTTCGTTCTACTGGGTGCAAATCAGGTCAGTTTTTGAGCTGCTTTCACTAATGAGGAAGCCTCATTTAGACTCATTTGGTTTGGAATGACACTTGCAGCAGTGTCCTGGGCACAGCGCTCCCTCTTGTTTTCTTTCTTTCTTTCTCTCTCTCTCTATCTATATCTCTGTCCCCCTCTCACTCCCTCGTCCATGCTCCAGAGCCAACTCTAAACTGGAAGTACTAAGTAGAGGCTTGTAGTTGAGCTGTCAGAGCAATTAAACTGGAGCAGCAGGGAAAAGAGCACTCCCCCCCTCAATTATTCCTCTCCTCTGCCCTCCCCCTCATCTCCCTCCATCTTTTTCTGTTGGTGCTGAAAGGCCTGGTCCGGGATAAAAGGTCCGCTGATTAGAGAGAAAACGAGAGCTGGGCTATCTGGGGCCTGCAGAGATATGTGACAGGCCAGGAATCTGGGGAGCACTACAATAGTACCTCTGTAATATCACTGGGGTCCCTCGAGGGCCCCTCTCACTCACTTGCAGAGAGATCTCAGCACCAGAGAGCAGCCTCGCAGAGACAGGGGACAGAGATTCAGAGATAGCTCTACCGTAACGTGTATGTGTGTGTGTGTGCGTGCGCAGTCTTTGCAGCTCAAAATCAAACTGTGAGCATTTGAAGTTTTCACTGTTGAAGAAGAAAGTCCTTTTTTTTTCTGCCTAGCCTTACTCTTTCAGTCTCTGCCTCTATGTCTGCCTCACTCTTTCTGTATGTCTCGCTCTCTCTCTTTCCCCTCTCAACTTCTCTCTCTGCTTCTGTTTGCAGGTGGTGTGGAGAAAGCTGGGTGATGCAGCAGGATCAAAGCTGTCCGTCAGACAGCACCTCTCTGGGAACCAGTTCAAAGGGCCGCTGTAGCATGGCAACTAGAGAGAGAGAGAGAGATCAGGATTTACAGTACCTACACTCACCTGAAAACACCTCTTACTACCTGCGCCTACACAACCCATAATGCCATGCTCCCTACTGCCTACAGCACCCAGCATTCCTTCAACACTCTCTTAAGACTGGCTAAGATAGCTACTAAATGGACCTGGTAGTCTGTTATTCACATGTACAAACATGTTTTTATCTCAGAGCTTATGAAGCGTTGACAACTGGCAGCTAGTTTCACTGATTCGCCACTTTTCTTCGTTGATTTGGAGGATTCCAGCTACACATTTATCTCTCTCTGTAAAAGCTATAAACACACACCACTTTTAGTCCTTTAGAGCATAGCTGTGCTACACTAAGCTAGCGATATGACATGGTTTCAAGCACAGACCTGATGAGGCCGCAGGAGCAGAAATCTCTTCCCATGTTGCGGGGATGTAAAGGCAACATCGTGGCGGTATCTTCAGATAAGTTTTGATAGTACTTCCTGTAGAGACCCTAGCTCATGTCATATGTATTGCCCCCTAGTGGTCAACGAGTATAACTAGCATTAGCATTCTAAAGTGTTAACTAATGTGAAACCCACTGTGACCTAGCGCCTTTTGCTCATAAGACAAGTCTATGGATTATAAAGTCTAGAGATCACTGTTAACTTGTGTATATTATGTATAAAACCATAGCACTACTTCATTGTTATTGCTGATTTTACTTTTATCTATATTTTGTATTCTAGCGTGGCCATGTGATCAATTATTTCGTTTGAAAAGCACACACAACTGGACCTTTTAAACAGGGTTTGCTTTTGGAAAAAAAAATGTAATCTTGTTTTTGTTTGTTTTTTATTCTTTTCCATATTAATTGATATTATTCCTTCTCTCTGTAACCTCTGAAAATGTATCAAGGCCATTCTGAATCAAACCATCTCCACAGGCTAATGGATAGATAATTTTCTTACATTGTAAACCTAACTACAATTGTATGCTGTGTGCATGCTAGACAATCATTTTCTCAGGTTGGGAGGGCTCCAGCTTTACCTTTGCCCATCTGGTGACAGCGTGTGTGTGTGTTGGCGTGCATGTGTGTGTGGAAGGAGACTGAATGGTTCTCTTGCAGCTGTAGCATCTGCCTGTGAATCCTCTTTTTCTCTATTGAACCCTGGTTACAACTCGGTTGAAGACTTCTGAAGGCATTTGCTGAATCCATAATTAGTAAACAAATACTAAACCCTAAAGTTCAGTTTGGATGGCATTTTTGGATTGCTCCTATTTCCTTGTTTATCATTTTATATCTGAATAGATGAAAAAAGTAACTTTTCTTAAGCTCAGCCCTTTTCTGTTGTCATGGATTCAGCAGGTGTGTTCATGTAGCGCATGTTTCTTAAAGTTGAATCTTTTTTTCTTAGAATATGAGAGATACCGTAAGTCTTCCCTTAGATGTCTCCTGAAAACACTTAACATTTAAAAACGAGTATTTCTTGATGTCAGAATGAACAAACACTGTTTGTCAAAGTATTTATTGCCAGGTGTCACATAGAGATGGGAGCGCTATCAGTAACTGAATAGTCATATTTTAAATTTATCAGATTTGTCAAAGTTATTTGATAGATAAGTTTAATGACTGACAGATCAGGCTCTCCCATCTCTAGTGTTATTTGTTCCAAATTAGAACATTTCTGAGGCTGCCCGCCATGCACCTCTGTTCTCTCAAATAATGGGTCAAAAATAAATCAAAATATGTTTTGTTTTTTTTAAAGTGTCCTTTTTTCTAGGAACTGATTTGAAGCCATGATACAATTTTGAATACTTTATATATGGCATTTGATTTGAAATGTGCCACATTTTTTCTGCATGGTGTTTTGATTTGGAACCCAACTGTCTTTTTTAAAAACATCTAGAGTTTCTTTTTTCTGCCTATACACTTAAACCACAGTACAGAATCCTAGAATCTACAGCGTAAATGTCAATTCCTGTAGTAACTAGCATGGCTGTAAATTCTTTTCATGAATTTCACGATGAATATTTGGCAGGTGAAAAGAAAACTGAACTAGGCCACTTTTAGAAAACTTTGGGAGAAAATAAACAAAGTTGGTTAATGATACTGTGGAGTGCTGTCTTTATTTGATGAAGCAAACATTTTTGCAGGCATGTTGTTTTCTTCAGTGGATGAGTTAGACTGCCCTCTGTTGGTACAGTACTGGAAGTAAAACCACTTATGAAGTTATGTACATCAGTGGGTACTGTGAGTGGAAAGCTCAAATAATAAACTTAAAAAATAGAAATTGTGATTTGATTTAGAAAAAACTAAACATCCGTGTGTGTTAAGGAGGAAAATAAACAGCCAAATAGGATTACAAATTGGAGTATCCCATCAACCTCAGTTACACATTAACACCAACTGCTAAACAATAGTTAGCAAGCAAGCAGTTGAAGTTGAATTGTAAAGGTTGCTCATTTCTTCCATTTTTCCCAGTTAAAGGGTTTTTTTGGGGTAGTTTTTCCTAGTAGTTACCCTCATATAGGATCTAAGGATAGAGGGTGTCATATAGTGTACACATTGTAAAGATCAGTTCAGAAATACTTTATTGATCCCCGAGGGGAAACTCTTTTGCTACAGCTGCTCACTATCACGTCAGTGCACACAGGAATAGAAGTACTAGCAAAAAATATAATACACTATAATACAGGTCAGAAAATAAATTAAGTACCAAGTGGGTATAAGTATAAAGTGGGTTTACCGGTTGATGATAATAATAATACGGTATAAAGTAATAGTGCATGAACTGTCAAGTTAAGTGTAGCTATTAAGATTATAATGAGATGGAGGATATTGCACAGCGGTAATAGAGGTATGAATAAATATCAATTTCAATAAATAGGGAATTTTTAAACTGAAAAGAATATATTGCACAGGAGTATTAACACAGAATATTGCACAATTATTAAGTATTGCAGAGATGTAGGGGTCAATGTCCAGTATAATGACTTAGGGTCATATAGACTAACTCCTCCCTCTAAGTGTTAAAGAGTTTGATGGCCACTGGCAGGAATGACTTCCTGTGGTGCTTTTTGGAGTCCCTTGAGGCATTTGTGATATTGGGCTATATAAATAAAACTGACTTGACTTTACTAGTTAGCTACAGGTAATGAATGAAAAAGCTTCAAGTATGGATAAGCAGTAGAAATAGTTAGCAGTAAGTAATGGATAAATAGTTGAAAAAGTGAGATAAAGGTAATGGATAAATGGTTGAAATAGCTAAAAGTAATGGTTAAATTGTTGTATGTTGGTTATATGAAAAGAAATATATTGTAAGAGCATTCATAAGAACACGGGTGGTCAGGATGAAGGAGTACTTGAGCTCATGTGACAGGGCTGTGACGGTACATCAGACACAAATATTGGGAACCACTGCTGCACATAATGAATGCAGTTACAACTAGATGATCAACACCTTTTTACCTTATACAGCTTGAAAACACACTAGTCAGTTCAAAGTAGGAAAAGCAGGTCTTTATTGTCCTAAGTGCCACACACCAAACCAAAGCTGCGTGCAGGATACAGAAAAGAGAAGCCTGACTAAGGCACGTACGGATAGAAACTCTAAAAAAAAATAAGCCTAAATGAAAAGATCAGAAATGTACAAATATACCTTGTACTGAAATATACTGTCCAGTGTTAGACATGGTTGGTTTGATAACAGGGTTTATGTACTGTAGTTCATGTAATACTATCTGCAGGGCAGACTCACTAAAAATAACGGGACAGGAAATAACTGAAAATGAAAAAACTGACAGCATCTAATGGTAGCGTTAACATCTTGTAACATGATCTCAGTGTTTTCACAGAATGGAAAGTAACATATCACAAAAAGGATATACATCCCGTTTTAACAAACTGTATATTCATAAACATGTCCAACAATCCTTTTTATATTTGACTACTGCATGTTCAACCATCAAGATTTTATTACACTGTTTTTCTCAGCAAAACAGTGGGATATGTGGAAAAAAACAGATTGCAGGGGAAAGGACTGGAAATTCATGAAAACCAAAACATAATCAGGTTGGTTATAATATAGAAGCTAATATAAGACTTAACCTTTGATCTCATTAAAAGGTAAAGTAAAAATTGTACATTTCACCCACCTATAATTACTGAATGAGCATGTGTGACAACAACTAAATTCAGGGCACTAATATTTCCTGGTACATTTCCAGAATAATAACAATGAGTGGAAAGTGTTTGTTACAAAATCCTGGAACTATGCACATTAAGTACCATCCTGTACATGTTTAAGCCACTTATTTCAGGACTCTCACTGCAGTCTTTCAGTGCCAGTTCAGGTTCTCATAAAAATACTGTCCAGACCACACTTTTCCTATAAAGTCTATTTGTTGTTAAGCCTTCATTAAGAACCTCATCAACAAAAGTCATACTTGAGGTGAACAAACTCTCCCTGTTTGTACCAGAATAACACAAGTTCCTGGTTGTTCTCCCTCTCCAGCTGTGGCTCTGCACAGATTCAGTTCATAAACTGTTGTCACACTCATCTCATCCACCCACCACGGTTCAGGGGCATGCCAGGTGGAGGGGGCAAGGGCACCTGTGACTGTCCTGGGGGCACGGGGGGTGGAGGAGGGTACCCAGCAGGCGGGAGACCTATACCTGGAGGTGGTACGTGGCCCGGCGGCATGCGTGGAGGTGGTGGTGGAGGATAGCTGTTGTAACCCGGTGGCGGATACGTTGGCGGCAAGTTGGGTGGCGGGTAGCTGGAAGGAGGAGGCGGAGGGCCTGGAGGTGGTGCTGCAGGCGGTGGATAGACGTGGGTATGATATGGCGGTATTGGGGGTGCGTAGCTGGGTGGCATGGGGGCGTAGGAGGGCCCTTCTGTCTTCATCATCGACTGCAGGCTCTGGAAGCCTTCTCCGGACATGTAGGAGCTGGTGGTGGACATGATGTAGTTGGAGGGCGGAGGTGGAGGAGGCCGATGGGGTAGGGGAGGCGGCTGATGTGGAGGTGGAGCGTGCGGGAGAGGAGGAGCTGTTTCACTTGCTGGTTCTGCTTCCGTGGGAGGGGCTGGAGCGGGGGCTTTGCGGTCTAGCGAGCGAAGACAAAAACAACTTGTTAAAAATGTGTCATCATCTTTCCTGTAAAAACTACGAGGCTACTTATTTCCCCCATGATCTCAAATAACCTCTCCGTTCCCAGACAGTGAGCACACAGCTAGACCAAGACTGCCAGGCTTCAGCCACATAGGAGGTCTCATTATCAGGCTCAAGCACTAATCAGATTGGTCTGGGAGAGGTTAGGAGTATGCGTGTGTTGGGAAACATAATGTCCAGACGAGTTGCTGGTTATGTAAGCAGACTGAGAGGACTAAAGACTTTGGGTTGCTTTCTAAGCTTGAGTCCCAGGCAGGGGGTCCTGGCTACTCATTATGGGCCTCTTTGGTGGCACACACAAACAGACAGCGGGGCTGTTGAGAGAACGCAAGCACGTACCTATGCTCTAACCCAACTCTAAATCATTCTAATTTCCTCACAAATTAGAGTGGAGGAAGACAGACGACAAAGAGTCGCTCTTACCTGGGGGAGGCTGCGATGTAGGCAGAGGGGGCATGGGGCTCTCCAGTCTAGGAATCTTTGATCCAGCTTGTTCTGTAAATTAAAACAGATCAGTCAAAAAGATGCAAAAGCTATTTAAAATCCAGTGAATGCCTTAAGGACCTTTTCTGTAGGCTTGCATATTCATCAAATCCTAAAACCTGCCAGGGAAATACTAATACCAGCCACTTAGAATCTACAGTTTATATCTTGCCAAGACTATCTAAATTGATGTCATGTTAATTAGCTAAACTTTTCTTAGAGGAAATATTTCAGCTGCTTTAAAACCCAAATGAGCAGAATTTTGCCTGCATGAGGTTTAACAAAAGTCTTACCTGGAGCCTTTGGTTCATCTTTTGGGGATGTCTGAAAAAAAATCAATGCAAATACTCAGTTCCCACTTTGAGGTAGGTTATGTTGAGTGTTGACATATGAATCAACATATGTTGATTCATATGTCACAAGCTGTAGTATCCTGTTGGGAAAAAAAGCAAGGGAGATTCCAGTGGCCATGGTTTTAGACAACGCAATTCAAGCATATACTCACATGTGAACGTTTGAGCTGGCGTGCAGGGCTGCCTCCCTGAGGAGAAGTCTTCTTTGGTGGTGGGGGAGGAGGGTTGGCGGTTGGTGGTTGTCCCTGTGGGACTGGAGGAGCGGGGGCCTGAAGAACAGGTGCACGCTCCTTCTCCTGCATCTGCTGAGGGATGGGCTTGTTTCCCTGGGAGTACAGGTCCAGGATCTGGTGGCAAATGTCTGGGAGACAAAGACATGTTTTTGTTTAGACAAGTCTGAAAGAAGATGAAATATTGTAGGAAAGGCATGAAGTGTCATGGCTTTATGATGAGTACCTTCAAGCAGCTCAACTGGGACATCCTGGACAAACTGCTCCCACCAGCGGCGTGACGACTGCTTGGCGGTCCACTCCTGGATGTCAAACTTACAGAGGCGGCCGGCCAGGTACATCACGGCTACCGCAATAATCTCTGGTTCCCACTGCAGAGACAGCATGGTGCACAGGCTGCCAGAGACAGAATCAAAATGGTTACAGTCTTATCTCAGTTTTTTCAGCTATGAGGAAAATGCTTTTTAAATGAAGATCTTAAAATACGTTGACTAATTTCTAATTCTATCCCATTATGTGCTCCATTATTTATTTTTCTTATTATTTTGTGTCATTTGCCTTTATTTGGTAGCACACAATAGAGAGGCAGACAGGAAATGTAGGGGGGGGAGAGAGAGAGATGAAAACAAAAGGCCCTGGCTGGATTTGAGTCGGGGACGTTACGGTTATGCGGTATGCTTGTTAAACCACTAGGCCACTATGACACCCCCATAGAATTCAGTCTTCATAAAAATACGCTTCCCAGACTGCAAATCCTGTTTTAGTAATATTTCTATTCATCAGTGCACATACTTACCAGCCAGCAGGTTAGGTGATAAAGAGTTTTAAAAAGACAAAGCGTATCCTATACATGACACATTGCACTACAGAAGAAGTCTTCTGTAAAACGAAGAGAGTTTAAAAGGCCAACTGCTCACCTGTCATTGACAAAGGTCCATGCCATCTGTAGCACCTTGCATACTTTATTCTTCTCACCTTTAAGAAGAAGAACAAGAAAAAGATCCATAAGCTTTCCGGATTCCTACAATCATAAAGTATCACACTCTGTGAGGATCTAATGCCATACTTATCCCATCTCACCTTTGAGTTGCTTGACGTAGCGCAGCAGGAACATGTAAGGGTGCTCCACCTGCAGGTCAAATTTGATAGTCTGGAGCAAAATTCTCTCCAACACCATCACCTCTTCCTGTTGAAAGAAATACAGATACTTTAAATATCCCTGTTGGTGAGAACACAGACCCAAGCACGGCAACTAAGGGCTTGCTCACTACGCAGGGCACCATCTTTCCACCTCTTACACACTGGCATACCTGGAGCATGAAAACAGAGCCTTTACATCACATCTACAACACTTACTAGTAACTTCAAAGGTACTTCACTGCATCCTGTAGTAATATATTTAAGTAGATTTTTCTGAGGCTCTGGATGTCACTAGCTGTCAGTTGCCCAGCACTACACATGCATGGATTGAAATAGAAAAAACAAACAACTGTTACTTTGTCATATCCATTTTTCCAATTTTTATAATGTCCAACTACAGTCCTCATGTAAAAATGATCCAGCCACTTACAAAGAAAATAAATGATGAATGCATACTGTTGCACATAAATAATAAATGTAAGTATGAATAATAAGTAAGAATGAATCAATATGGGGAGTATAAGAGGTTAAAAACTGGTCCTGATCGAACAACCAAACAAATCTTAATTTAATGACTAGAGTGGATATTTAACTTATGCCATTATGAGTAAGAAATATTTGGGTGGATGAGAGGTCAATTTCTCACCCCAAATCTTTATTTTCTTAATTTGGTGAAAAATCAGTGTGTCGCTAGTCCTTTTCTGGCCAAATTTTGTGATTTGTGAATTTCATCAAAACCTTCATAAGCTAGCTAAGATGGAGACCTGCCTACATCTCGATGTGTACTTAGTAAACCCTTTGCACTCACTACATAAAAAGTCTCATGTAAGCAGTCAGACAAGAGGCAGAATCCTACTACATAAGATTATGGCTGTTTGATAGAGCAGATTAACAGCAACTAGGCTGCAGCAAGTTTTCTTTCATGTTTTTGCTTCTTTCTAGAGCTCCATGATATTATGTCAGCCTCTGTAAAGCTGGTTTACAAAGGATTTTAGGTTAATACTATTCATTTCTTTTCTGCACTCAGTGACCAGAAGAAATTCTTTGACTGAAATACAAAGACAATGGGGAAAGATTTAAGAAACTGCACCTTTGGATCATCTCCAAACTGTGCAAACTGCACATCATTCAGTAAGCTGCGGGCTGTTTTGATGATGTCTTTACACTTCTTTGGGGTTTCCTCCACTTTCCCCGCCAGGAAAAGACAGCAAGCACCTGTCACCTGTTGAGACACAAACCACACCATTAATCCCACACATGAAGTCCACTTCCAGGAACAGGAAAAACTAAGGATAACCATCAGCTGAACTTACATATCTGGGGAACTGCTTGAAGGAGTGAAACATGTAGAAGCGATGGAAATATATGATGCCAGTTGCCAGTGTGTCATAGTGTCTGATGACAGTCAAGGATATTACGGAAAGCATTTACATTTATTTGCAAGTCAAGTTCTTCAGCAGTTACGTAAAAAAAAACCAAATCCTTACAAAAAGATGTTTCACATCGAATGGGCTGCTACGACCATTACATACAATAACTCATTGTTGCTTCCTGTTCACAAGCATGTCTTTATAACAAAATGTTAATGTGATCCTGTAAAAGAATGTAGGAGAAATAGTAAAAACCACAGCTTAACAGAATACAGTATTTTAGCTGTATCATTTCTTCATAGTTTGGATGCTGTTATGTTTTTTGTTTGTCATTTACTGTTGTACTGTTGTTCGTCATCAGGGACTAACTGAAAATAAAATTTTCATTAAAAGTGTCATTAATTTAAATTGTCATGCTTTTCCCAGTTGATCAAATGGATCAAACAATCAAGGATACAGGCCAAGTCTGGTCCCCACGTCAAAAATGAAGCGGGCTCCTTCTCTCCGATACCGGGCCTCTGTGCCAGGGTCCAGGCCTTCAGACTGAGAAGGGGTGTGGGCTAAATCCTTCTTGTCCCAGTACCAGCATGGCTTGATGTGGTCTAGAATTACTTGGCCGGTCATTGAAAAGTTCTCCTTGGATTCCTTCACTGACTGAGGAGAGGCAACGGTGGATGGACCTGCTGCACTGGACTGAAGTTACAATGCATAAACAGAGAGATGACACAGAGAAATGTGAATTATGAAGGAGGAATGGGTCACATTTTGCCAACCTGCATTTTCCTCATGTCCAGTTTCTGTAGAGGTAACTAACTTCCTAATAGTTTGAAAATCCTAAAATTAGCAAGGCTAAAAAGGGAAAACAGATTTTAACGTAACTTCATGTTTGGCATGGCACCTCCCATCCCATTCATTCATAAATTACGGCTGTCGCTAAGCACACAGATAAACATGACGTATGTGACATAATTAATACATTAATGTGGATGTCAAAAACAACGAAGAAGGATTTCCCCGAATTAGTATAACGAAACTGTTAATTCCACGTTAGCATTCAGTAATGCTAGCCGAGCTAGCGTTAATGAGAACTTAAAGTTGGCTTCGTGAAGCTAACGTTACCAAATAACCACCAATGTGTGGACATTAGTCGATTATTTATAGGCCAAGAGGTACGCGGGCAAGGTCAGTTAAATACACTGATAGGATATAATGAATTAAACTTTGGAATAAAGGCAGTCAAAGTTGACAACTAGGTGATACTCTTCGCTAGCAGCTTCGGCTAGCAAACTTGCTCCACTCGAGGTCTTAACACCGCTGAGGCTAAGAACGCTGCAACCTGTCAAAACTAGTTACAATTCAGCCCGATTATCGCCCGTCTGTTTAAGATGAAGCGCGACTCTTACCTTTAACATGTAGCCGTCGGAGTAAATCACCCAAAAACAGACAGCTGTATGAGTAATCGGCAGTTATTCAAAATAAATTGGCTAACAAGTGATCAAAAACGGTCCCCATTGTAACAAGGACACCGCCATTATGGAGCACGTCAGAGACTGTTGGCAGACGTCACTACGCAGGACATCTGATACACGTGTGCTGTGGTTAAACTTCAGTTTTACCTTTCCTCTGCTAAATTAATTTGTTCAGTTTAATTGCTTTTCATCCTACTGGAAAACCTTAATATGACATACGTATGAAGAATTCAAATTTTCTTTTAAGTATGCTAAAAATGTGTTATTTCCAATAATATCCACTAGAGGGAGACAAAGAATTACTCATGGACATGGGCAGCCAAGACTGGATTTTTGCCTCATGCAGTCTATGATTTGACCAGATGACTCACTAGAAAATCAGTATATTGTTTATAAAAATAATTTTTTTGAACTACGCTTCGAAGTGCAAATCACAAGCAAGCAAACAACCACAAACAACATTTACACACAGTTATTATATGTATAGTTCAAGATAATATCTTGAATGTTCACTTCACACTTGATTTTGTCACATGCCTGTTTAAAAAGACTATGTGGGTTTGTGCTCAGGCTGCAGGGCTGTGTTGTACCCAAATGGTTTGAGCAGGTAGCCCTATAAATTCATAGAAATATGAACCTATATATATATATATATATAGAAAAAGATCATTATTATTACACCCATATGCAGTGGTGCAAAATTATTTATGGAAGGATGTAAAAATGTAAGTAAGAGGGAGTGGGATTAGAGAATTATATATTACACAAACAGCAGCACTCAAAATAAATCTAAGTCAGCTAAAAACAAAAAGCTTGTTTGTTTTATATTATAGAGATCTATTTTTTGTTAACCAGTTAGATATCAAAAGGGGCAACAGATTTCCTACACTCTTTGAATACTTAAACACATGGAAGCAAATTTCCCTTTGTCTTTTGAGGGTTATAGACTATATATATATATATATATATATATATATATATATATATATATATATATATAACTTTTTTAAATCTATATAAATGAAAGAAAACAGAGTTTCTAATCATTTCTGAGCCCAATACCATAGGTTTTCTTTTGTCTAATATCTTAAGATACACATTTTCATTTGTGTCATTATAAAAATCTGATGAATTTGACTGTTTAACATGGAATAATTAAATGCTTTTAACCACACGTCAAATCAAAATCATTGATATCCTTCACATACATGTAGGCTATGGCTATGCACTGCAGAAAACCTACTGGAGTAGCATCTTTTGCAGAGCAAGGTAGCAATACAGGCGTATAAAAACATGGATTTAATGATTGGAATTTATTCTAAATAAGAGTAATATTATTGGTTGAAGCTAAACTAATTTTTCTCTCCTCACTCACTCACTTCACTCTTTTAAACTTGATATGAACAAGAGCTCATGGTACTCATCACCACCTTTGTTTGCTTTAATATGTTACAGGGTTAAGAGCAGACTACATCTAAGTAACATCTTGTGCCCTCTTCATTTCTCCTCCTCCTGAGAAAAGCCAGCAGTGAATCTTTTACTTTGTCCAAATTAAAATTTGGAATCTGCATGCATTATATATTCACCCGTGCTCGGACAAATCCTCTTAACTGTGGGAGAAATTGTCAGGATGTGTCCTGTAGAAAAGTAAAAGCCTTGTCTAGTTGTATTGCCTGTAGCAAGGGAGCATCTCAATCTGTCACTCAAGTCCACACAGACACACACACACCCACACACACACACCAGCCACAGTAAATCAGCTTATGAATAATATATACTTGGACTTTCTTTATTAATATTAAACATTGCATAATGAAGCACTAACTATAAGCAAATCCCAGAGCAATATTCATATTACCGTGAGCTGTCCTGGAGTGGACCTTTCATTGTTTATGTCAGTCCTGTTGTGGTTAAACACATCAAAATGTCTGCTTTGACTGGTTTTTACACTTAACCTCGAGTACACAAAATGCTTTTTTTGTTCTTAAAAACTGTATTATGTTCAGTGCAGTTTTTTCTAACATATGTTGGTCTATTTTAAGATATTAATGCCATTTTTGGTATATTCTTTAGAGAGTAAACAGATGGGAGAGACATGAAAAATGTAAGATAAAAGGATGTGATGAAGGTTGTGACCCAGAATCAAAGTTGCATGCACTTTTGTCCACTGATGTGCAAGAGCTTCCTTACTTAAACTTTATCCTTGGGCTCATTTTTATGATTTAACATAAATTATAAGTGCCTGGAATCTATTAAAAGCCCTGATCATTTTGGAAAAGAGCTAAAATGGCAACATAATGTCTTTTGTTACTTGGACAAAACTTTCATTTGAGCATATCCTTGTCTCTTGTGTAGGTATTGCCCTGCGGTGTGTTCAGGTATCTCCACTCCAGTGATGGCACTTACCATGCGTGATGCATGTCTCCTTAGAGGCAACACTTTGGACTTAAAACCTTTCCTGTGTCCACAAGTAGGGTGTTTGTGGTGTATTGGCCCTGTGCAACCCAACTTAAACTGCCTTTGCCCGGAGCCAGCAGATACAAGCTATAATGGAGACATTGATGTATTATTGAGAAACCCATGGGTAAAGATCAAGGAGCTGCTCGCTGCCAGCAGGGATAGCAAGAGAGTGTGTGAACTCAGGATAATGTTTTCCTTCAGCATCCAATGCGTCCTCGACTGCTGTTGCTCTCTTGGTCCGATGCGAAAAAGAAGACATTTCATGTAATATCACATGCTGAATTCATGCGCTCCAGTCAAAGCAATATGCTTGACAACATGCTCGGCCTATCTGTGAAACATAGCTGTTGTGCTGTAGTGTTTCAATGTGGAGTCTGCTGAGGTTACGTCTACTTGAGCCAGAGCTGAGATGACATTTCATTTATATAAATAATTACTGTCCTGAAAGTCCCCTAAGCCTGCCCTGAAGCAATCAAACTTCTAATGCTCTTAAAATTGCCCACCATGTTTTATTAATGGCAGGCTATAAAATGCATTGCTATAGCTGCACACTTCTCTGCTGAGAGGAAATAGTGTCAACTTTCATTTTTATTCAACAATGTATTTCAACCAAATTATAGCACAACGCAGGTTTGAATTGTATGGTAAGGTTAAAAAAAAAAGAAAGAAACTTAAGTGCGTCCTTAGCAGAGCTGCATGTACAAGGCACTTATCTGTGCATGGTACTGATCTAAACAGTGAGTTATGTGCGGAAAGATTGCCCATTAGTGCCATTAATTGCCTCTGAGTGAACCTGATCTGCTCTTCAAAGACTCTCTTAGATTTTGAATTGTATGAATGGCAAATTAAGGAGGCTTCATTCTAAAAATAAGAATAAAGTATGGTAAGGCTGTGTTAAGGTATCACCCCCCTAAGTTTGTAATGTCCCCTTACTGTGCCAACAGAGGGTACTGTTGCCTCACAACATGTTTATATGATCCCAACAACAAAGATGCTGCCTGCAGTTTTCCTCCCCTCTGATTCAATGTGAGGAAAAAGGTGTGTTTTACATTTAAATTAATTATGTGCAGTAGCGTTGTTTGGTCATTTACATATCCTAGAATGCCACAATAACATACAAGTATGAATTATCTAAATGAAAGGTGACCTTTGAACCCAGATTGACAGATACGGTTGATTTAATCCGGGTGGTCCTGCTATTCCAGCCATTTTAAAACAGTTTCCCTTCTGGTGTAGCCTGCGAAATTTCAGCTGGCGTTATATGAAAGGGAAAAAGATGTGTAACAATCAGTAAAGTGATTAAGACATACAGGAAACATGTAGTGTGGAAAAAGGAAACACATAATACTTCAGGACATCATGGTGTTTTGGATGTAATGGCCATTAGAGCCGATCAATGCGCAGGTAAGAGAGGGGGTGTTGGGTGGTAACTTCACTGCTTACATTGTCTGCCTTAAGTAACGACTGATGATTGATAATGACTTTTTGTATGGAGCCCAGCGCTGAGGTCCGGGGGAGCCACCGCTAGTTGCCTCCAGTGTCCGTGTGCTTCACATGCCTTGTTGTGTCTGACGCGGAAACGTCGCGGACGCACTTGAACTTGAATCCCACTCTACTGGAGGCAACCCCCCCCCCCAAACACACACACACACACACTCGCACAAAAACACAGGCTGCATGTAGTCTGCGCGCGCACAAATGCGGGGTCGTCCCAAACAGAGCCTCTTTCATCGTGTGAGTCAACAAGAAGTAGCCTCGACACTGTATGGAAACTAGGAAACATTGGACCTCTGCTTGTTGGACGAGAAGGAGGAGGAGGTGTCTTGTCTGCCCGCCTGCTCTCTCTCTCTCTCTCTCTCTCTCTCTCTCTCTCTCTCTCTCTCTCTCTCTCAATCAACGAGGCTTCTGCCACCAGAGCCAAGAGTTGCCGTTCCGCGCACCGATGCCAAAACACGCAGGAGGAGTCAGTGCCAAAGGGTCATTTTAGCGCATCACTGCTGAAATGGAAGAACTGTAGGGAATCCTAGAATAAACAGCAGCCGTTTGACCCCAGATGATATAATCATATCATTAAAATTAAGAAAAGGGAAACGCAAATAAGAGCCAATACCCATCACCGGTGGAGTGTTCCGTACTTCATCTGTCGCCGCAGAGGTGGGCAGTCCAGGATTTTTATCTGCAAAAGGTCATTGCAAAACATTACCTACCTGCGCACATATCAGCTCAAAACTACACTTTGGCTTCCTCAATCCAGGTGTTGCTTCCTCCGAAGACGCTGCAGGACATTTTGGACAAACTGGTCTTCCATCCTTACTCCGCTCCTGTCCGACTCCTCACCTTCCGAGCGCGCATCAAAGTTGCAGCTGAAGACTGTAAATAGTAGAGGGATTAAGAAAGGGAAAAGTTGATCACCTGCGATCCAGAGAGGACCGACACCACGGTCCAAGCCGACTCCAAGTGCCGTTCACCGGGCGATGCCAGAGTAAATGCCGGGGCAATGTCCCGCCGCAAGCAGGTGAACCCGCAGCACTTATCGTTGACGCACAGGGAGACAATACAAGGTGAGTTTAATTCCTGCAAGACTTCTCACCTCATATATGATTAAGTTTACTGGTTTAAATGATTTATACTTTATCATTATTATTAATTTCCAGGGCAAAATAAAAGTATTTTTTAGTCTTTGGAAAACATGGAAGCCAATCAATTTGTGAAAATAAATGTACCATGTGATAACACTTGTGCACAGACAAGGAAAACAATGTAGTATGTTTTTTTTAAAGATACTTTTAGACTGAATTTGAGTAATTGTATAGGTTAATAATTGTTGTTTTACATCTTGATTGTACAAGATTTACAAATTGATCAGCACAATTCGGTAATATTTCAAAAGCGCCATTTGCAGCTTCATATGACTTTACTACGAGAGATGATCTTATGACAACTACATTGGGACTGTCTGGCTGAGTGTGTGTGTTTGTGTTTGTGTGTGTTTGCATGTGCACACACGTGCGTCGCGCGTGTATGAGCGTGTAATTCAACATTTCATCACAACACAATTTAGCATTTTTTCCAGCATATTGAAACATGTGGCAATGTGTATATTTATGTGTAATGATACACATTTCACTGATTTCTAAATACAGAGGTTGGCTATTTATTTTGTGACTTTGCTATAGGTGACTTGGATCTTAATTGAAACGTATTTTTAATTTAAATAATCTCTTTCTCTTCTGCTCTCGCTCTCACACACACACACACACACACACACACACACACACACACACAAACAAACACACAGACTCTCAAAATTATTTGTCTTGACACATAAAGGCCTATCTGCACTTTAAGATAACATTTGAACAAAATAACAAAAAAATAATTGTGCACAAAACTTAAGTTCAGTTTTCAATCACACCAAAAAAAGAAAACACCACACAGGAGCTAACAACAATCTGAACTTTTATTAATACGATATTTTAAAACGAAGGCTCATAACTTGTTTGAAGCTTTCCAAAATTCTGATTAAATTGCGCAGATTAAATCTGAGGCAGGATTTTTTTTATGTGAGCATATGATTAAAAAGTCGCATAATCCAATTTCAAATCAATTATATCAATCTAACCTTCATCTCCCAGCGCTCTGCTTTGCCTAAATCCAATTTCATAGAGGCCTAATCTGAGTAATTCATTGCAGAAGTTCATGATGTAATCTTTGGCCAATCTGTTTTGTGTTGAAAAGGGTTATGCGCATTCCGTCCCACCCGACACATTTAGCATTTAGACTAATCATTTATCCCATTCACTTTGTATCTCTCTCTCTCCCCCCTCTCTCTTTCTCTCTCTCTCTCTCTCTCTCTCTCTCTGTCTGTCTCTGTCTCTGTCACCGACTTTCCTCCTATTGAGTTTGCAGTTGAAATAATTACGGCAATTTCAAACGTAAAGAGCAATCTGAAATCTAAATGTTTTCTATAAGCTGTGTTTTTATTGTCTAATTGAGAAAGTATGTTGCAACCTCAGCAGATTTTAGGCAGATGACAAATATTGATCCAGCTCTAACATCGATCTGGCAGTGTATTTTCTCTGCTGTCACAGCCACTATCTGCCAGTTAATTAAGATGGAGACCGAGCTGATCATAACATAACATTTTCCACAGTGTAACATTTCTAACAGGACTACAGTTTCACCTCTGGCATGTTGGGGTTAAACATTTACCTGCATGAATTATGAAAAATAATTGCAACGGTTTTCATATTTTCATTTGTCTTTAGGGAAAGGATACACATTTGGACTGACTGTTAAATATTTGCCTCCCCTCCTTCCAGCCATGGGTCACTTTGTTTGACATCTTTTGCATGCTAGTTACACAAAACCTCACAGCACCTGCTGCACAGTCAGCACATTCTTGAAACCGAACCTGCGGTGCTGAATGTAGATACTTGCATAATTAGACTGATAATGAGTTGTCACGTTTAGTTTTAAATTTCTTAATTTTCTTGTCCGGAGCTGAAGCTGCATTCAAATGACTCCAGGGTGCATCTGTTCTTGCCTGAAGCTTTTAATGACTAGTTTCAGAGATCCTTTTAATCACTGCTGACCTCTCTGCACACACTTGCAAGTGTCAAACAACAACTTAAGTTGACATATTAGCAAATGCTGACAAATGCTTGATGTTCAGCTCGACCATACAGAGGTCAATGCTGTGCTAAAGTGGCTATTAGAGCAAGTGAAGTAGGACGCTGAAAAGCTGGGCCATCTGGGCCTGAATCTTGTCCTACCTGTTCTTTCACATGTTACACACTGTCTCCTGCTTGATGAACTGTGGCCTCAAGCAGTGACAGTGACCTGAGAGGCACAGGTGCAAGATTAAGGAAGGACCCGGCCTGCTTGTATTTTTTTGTTTGTTTCTTTGTGATGCTATCAAGGAGGTCAAATGTAATGCCAAAACTGGACTTTGAACAAAAAGCAATTGCGTTATTATTCATATCCAATTGTTCTCTCTCTGCCAGAACAATGTGTGTCTGTGTGTGAGTGTGTGCACAGATGCACTTGTATTTACATAAAGCACTTGAGCTGGGTTTACCATACGTACAGGATATCTTAATAATGACACCACATCTGTAGCTGTGATGGATGGAAGGCTTTTAATGTACCTAACATTCAATGTCTGGGGGCTGGATGTCGCTGTGGGCTGTTTCCTTAAGCTGGGTGGGTCTATGGAGGACCAGGATCACACCTCAGGCTGGAGGATCTGAGGAGCGCTGGGGGAAAACCAAACTGTAATTTGATTGAGTCAACATATAATGAGAGCTTTGCATATGTACAGCGTTATTGTCGGAGAACGTTTCAGAAATTGAGTTAAAAAAAAAACCCAACAAGTAGATGCTGTTGTTTATTTTTAATATTTTTAATATGACCTCATCAATCGGTCACCTTGGTCTTTGAGGTTGTACAACACTTCGGCGCCACCTATCAAGACCAGTCACAAGGTATCTCTTTACACAAGTAATAAAATGAAGTTTCTGCAGGGTGCCAGCATATATCAATCACATGTCAGATCAGGGGTTATTCAGTGGAACTGAATGCAGCCTTGTGCCTTGCAGCCATGGGCTTTAGGTCACACTCTGCTTGGGAGTGCAGAGAACCTGAATATCAGCATATTTCTGGACAGGCTTTTAGTGGAAGACTGTGTACTGGAAATCTACTTACCAGGCCAGACATCAAAAGAGGACGTACGAGTGACTGTAACTGCAATGAATGCACACAATGTACAAGTGTGCGCCAAGGAAAGCAGTCACACACACATATAGACTCAGCATATACTGTAAAAATGCACATATCACTCTCAAAGTGCATGACCACATATACAAACTGTACATGTTCACACACACTAAGAAATCACATGCAACAAGCCATTCTGTCTAAGCTGAATTTGACCTTCAGTTTACAGTTCATCCTTTGTTTAATTAAGACTCTTGCAGGCAAAAAGGCAAACATCCCCTCTAGGCTTTTTTAGGCTCTTCCAGTCAATGATTCAGCTTGGAGTCACATCCATGACAAAGAAAACTATCACAGGAATATCCTTATGAATTACTCACGCGTTAATGTGGAACGACCGGTGTTTAGTATCACAGGCCTCCCTTGTTCAGAGACTGGTATTTTTTGCAATCTAATATCAGAGTTATTACAGAGAATTGTTTTCTGGATCCAGCAATGGAAACGCCTCGTGATAACTGTTTACTCTCAGAATTGGCATGCTACTTGTGAAACAGTTAATGTTTTCGTCTTTATTCGCACCATATGGCTGTCAAATGCTGGGGGAGAAAGCCACCGTACGCACTGCAACCCCACAGTAAATATTCACACTCATTGTGGTAACCGGATGATAATCTCACAGGAGATGATTGGTGAGCGATTTATGATTTACTGCAAGGCATTGCAGTTTGTTCTCAGATTGTCTTTCAATATTTCAATATTATTGAACACATTTAATCAATTTTGCAACGCTATAAAGCTTCTTTATTATTATTATTATTATATCTCTTAAAATTGTTCGACAAATTTGATTTATATCTCCAAATGTCATGCCTCATAGCTTGCAAGCCATTTATAGTAATTTAGTGACAAGTCACAGTCAGCTGCAGAGCCGTATTCTGCTCACTTTCAGACTGATAATCTAAGATTTATGATAAGAAATGAGACTGCTACAGATTAAATGGTGATAAGATAATGAAACACACAGGCCTGGAACTTACACAACACACACTGTTGCAGCTCTCCTTGGCAATCGCAGCCGAGAAAAAGGGATAGGCTAAGCGAGGCCGCTTGTTGTTTGAATTTTTGATTGCAACCATCTGCAACGTTGCTGGTGTCATTTATTTTCAATGACAGCGTGAATCTTACCCGACTTTCCCTGTGGGGTTTACGTGTGTGTGTGTGTGTGTGTGTGTGTGTGCGTGTGTGTGTATGCATGTGTTTTTAGCTCAGCAAATGGAAGGGGAAAACAAAGAAAGGGAGACAGGTCTGAACCCATACAGTATGGTCGACTGTCATATGAGTGCCCCTGGCTTTACTCTGCCTTCACCAGCAGAACAGAGTGTGCAGCTGGTATTAAAATGTTGTGTAAGGTCAGGACTTTAGCGCCAACGGAAAATAGTTTCACGGTTTCTGTTTAACGCCACTTAGAAGAATCTCATCAAATTCACATCGTTAAATTCAAACAAATGTTTTCAAATCCACCAAAAATTACATTTTCTCAGTTTCTTATTCAACGTAGGGCAGAGTAGAACTTTTCAAACCATGTTGTACATTTTTCTTTGCCTTCACCTTCACCTCAGGCAACAATGAAGACAACAAAAAGAGTCATCAGATGTATAAGAGCATATTAGGGATTAGTGGGATTTATAGGGGCAATTAATGTCAGAGGACATGAGAGGACCCTTATTTAGGCTACAGTATGCACCTTGGCATGTTTTACCTACCTAGCTTGTTTTACCTGGTCACTACTGTGAAAAACACTGACGAGGACGTCACATTTACTGTATCATATACAAATTTTATACAGTAAAATTACAATGCAACTCTAACCGAACTGTGTGGCAAACATTTTAATATTTGCAATTTAAAAAAATCAGCTGCAAATGAAACAATCCCTCGCCTCTGACAACATTGTTTCTTCATTAAATACTTTTCGGCCAGGCGTTTGAATATATTTTTCCACCTTTTACACAAATGGAAATATTAGTGAAAGAGGCCCATTGTCTTCAGCTGTGTCTTCCATCTGGTACACATTGTGCAGTGGCAGTGTGCAGCGGCAGCAGGCAGCAGCAGTGGAGTGACTGACTGACTCTCTCCTCATCAAACTGATAGGGGGTGCTCTAAGGCTGCCTGACTTAACTCACACTTGATAAGGCAGAGTAGCAGGACTGTCATTGGGTGAATATAGCTCTGTGCATGTGTGAGAGAGAGTGAGAGAAAGACAGAGAGAGACCAAGAGAGAGAAATAAAGTATGTGTGGTATTGTGTTAGACAGCTGGGTTTCATTGCTATCATCACGCCTTCTCAACGATGGCATGTTTGACAGTGTGTCTGCTATGCTCCCTTACCTATCAAGCATGTTCCTATCACATAGGAGTTTATACAGAAGAATTAGACACTGTCTGTCACGATGATAGGCTACATTTGGGTGTTATTCTTTCGTGTGTATGTTTCCATTTCAGTGTGTTTGTGTCCATGGTCCTTTTTTTTTTTTTTTCGTTTTTTCTCTTCCCTGCAAGCATTCCATGTTCAGTTCCTTCTTGCACCTGCGTTTTTCTCACACAGGTGAGCCTCGGGATAGATGAGTGAGCGGGTTACAGAGAGGGGTGCGGTTTTTAGAAGATGTCCGACTGATATTTGAGTGGCACAGTGACAGTGCCAACGCCTGCTAATTTAACGCCTTCTGCCCCCAGGCCGTGTTACTCAACCATAGGTTAACAAACAGGCCCTACTGTATTTGTTTCTGCCTCTCGCAGGGTGAAAGTCAAGTTCAAATGCCCAGGTGTCTCATCTCGTTGACTTGATGTTGTCTTTTTCTCATTTACAACACAGGAGGATCTGGGTCTTTTGCCACCTGTCTTGTTTTCAGCGTCAGAAACGAGAGCACGCCATATTGTTAGCAGAGATCTCCTGCATAGTCCCACTTATATGCATTGCACATATGCACACATGCATGCGTGCGCACAGTTACATGGGTTGTGTGAAGACTCTGGAACATTGCTTCATGTGAATTACGGTCACAAGCTGTGAACTGTAGGTAAATATGTGTTTGTGTTCCTTCTTTGCCGCCAAAGATTATGAGATGGAAATTATTTGGCAGGCATCCAGGAACCCATCTCCATTTAGAGAAAAGATATTTGGCATCGGATCATCACTCCAGGGCGAAGTGAGTGGACTGGAACGTGTGTGTGTGTGTGTGTGGGTGGGTGGGTGGTTGGTTATGGGAGGGGTGATTCATAGTTGCAAAGAAATATTTGAAATAATAAAAAATAGGGTAAAAATGTGTATGATATTCCGCCGGAACTCTGGCTGAGTTTAATGGTTATGGCTGCGAATTTAGAGGAGCAACGCCTCCCTGACAGTTTGAGATGGGTGATAAGAGAGTTTAGGATCTCTGCTGTGATATCTACACACCAGGATACAGGCACACACAAACCAACACACACCCTCTTTGTCTAATCTTTGCAATTATTAGGGTGTCATGTTTGGAGAAAGAGAGAGAAGAGAGGCAAAGGGGAGGGAGGGGTGTGTGTGTGTGTGTGTGTGTGTGTGTGTGTGTGGGGGTGGGGTGGGGGGTGGGGGTGGGGGGTGTTGCTAGAAGTGGATGAGCAGTAGAGACAGGCAGGCGATGCTATGCTCTTCTCCCAGGCATCAACACCTCTCCCTGGGTACCCGCTCACTCAGACGCCCCTAGAGTCTCTGGAGCTTCAGGTTTCCTCCGGGCTTTTTAGAAGAGGACACATTTTCATACTGGTACATCAGGGCAGTGTTTAAAAAAAATGGAGGTTGTCCATGAGGGATTTACGTTAAGCTGAGGGACTCAGTCTACACTATAGGGGAGGAGGGGGGAGAGGAATGTGTAATGGTTATTAATGACCGTGTCAGATCTGTGAAGAATGAGATTTACTCTCTTAACAGGACCCCGGGTTTGGCTTTATAGATTTTCTGTCTGTGGAGAATACAGTGTTCGAACTCACCTGTGTGCTGCTCCATTCATGGACACACACACTTAGACATCTTACTGTTTTGTTTTTTTTCTTTCTCATTTTTCTTTTCTGTGTCTTATTCCGTGATACACACACAACATGATCACACACACACACACACACACGCGCGTGCGCACGCTGGTGGATGTGGCCTCCGCTACGCTACACTTTGTTCTGCACAAGCTTGGGCTCCCACGTGGTGAAGGCAGCCGTCTAGCTATGACAGCTTAGTGCAGCGAAGGCCCTCACCGGAAACCCAGCCTGCACTGTGAGATGAATAGCTTCCTGGCCACACACACACACACACACACACACACAAATAGAAGCACAGACACACATATACATACAGTGTATGTGCTGCCACCCACGCAGATCTCTCACGGATAAGCTGTGCAGGTGTTTGTCTTGGCGAAGTAGCTTTACAGGGGCGTTGTTTTATGCCATGAAAGTGACACAATTGTGAACGTAATGATCATCTCGTGTGGGAGAGAGAGATGGCTTTTATCAGGTAATGTTATCAGGAATAACTAAACCTCGCTGCATATTTTCTCTCTTCCTGTGTCTCTCACTGTCTTTCTTCTTGCTCTCTTCAAATCTTTAAAAAAAGAAACACAAGTCATTTACATCTGTCACCTTCCTCTCCCCTTTTCTGCAGCTGAGGCCAATCATGATTCAGGGGCTGGATCTCCATCTCCGGAACCATCCACTCCCAGCCCTCGGAGGGCCGGACCCGGGGAGCATGATCTGCTGACCTGCGGCCAGTGCCAGACCAACTTCCCTCTGGGCGATATCCTGGTTTTCATCGAGCACAAGCGTCGTCTGTGCCGGGGGCCCAGAAGCGGACCGGGGTCCTTCTCCAAGCCTGGGGAGACTGGCGGGGTCATGGGCATTTCCATCTCTCCCAGGGCCAGGTCACTGGAGCTGGGTAGAGGGTCCATTCCGGTGGAGGTGGGCATCCAGGTGACCCCCGGTGGAGAGGAGGATGTGGAGAGGAGGCTGACGCCGGCCAGGGGGATCTGCCCCAAACAGGAGAGAGGAGGTACGGAGACTGGAACACACTGTACATTTAAAGGAGAATGCAAGAAGAACCAATACGCAGCTCAACTCTAAACACAGAGTTTTGAAGAGAGCTCTCTTGTCAGTATAGATGCACATTTCTTACACACATGTAGGTGCAAAAACACATGCACACATCTCTCACCTGTCCAAGACAGATAGCTCTCTTTAAAGAATCCCAGCTGCTTGTTATTTTGACAGTGGCCTTCAGGAGGGATTAATGTAGCCTGGGATGATTTCATTAGAGTGAGTGAGAGCTGCACTGTATGTCTATTCTGCTCCGTAAAAGTAAAACATCACACACACACACACACACACACACACATACACACAAAATCACACACACCAAACAAACACACACTGGCAGGCCTGAAGGACTTCTTCAACTGAAACCAATTGTGAAAGGCGAGGAAGAAGGTGATAGAGGAGCCACCCCCAGTGTGTGTGTGTGTGTGTGTGTTTGGGTTTTTTTCCTTTCTTTTTATTTGCTCGTATGAGTGCACATTACGTGTCTGAGCGTTAGTAAAGAAATCCTGCAGCATGTGAAAAAAAAGAGGTTAAGAAAGCTGATTAAAATTCATCTGTGTGCGTGGTGAGGAGAAGGGGATTAATAAAGCAGCAAGGCTGCTGTTCATCTGACTATATGGGGGGGGGGGCTGAGGCCTGTAGACTGCCAGCGCTGCAGGGAAACCAGTTCAAAGTTATCAGAGGAGACAGTCACCATCACACCCGAGAGCTGGGAAGGCTATCCGGGATTACACAAACTCCAGTAGACTAAGAGGGACTTGGTTAGAGAAGGGAGACGGCTGTATTGTGGAAGTTACCAGCCAGAATTACATGTAAAAAGATTATACAGTTAACACAGAAACTGGTCACCAGTGTCTTAAACTGGTATGTTATGGAGAGACTTAAATAGTAAAGGGTAGACTTTTATAATCCATTATATTATGTGTATGCACATGTAATATAATGCATATATACATAAGTTGTAATAATATTCTACTTATTAAAAACAGTTCTTACACAACCGCCACCACACATCCAAATTAATGGGGTGATTATACTGGTTTATGATATATTTACACAAGCAATGGAGAACTGGGAGAATTGGTGTTAAAGGTGTGAATGTAGATTTTATGTAGATGTCATGTCATCAGGCTGTGGTTGTTTCTTTTCACAGCATGTGAGCAATTTTTTTATTATTACATTTGTGTGGTAAAGATCCTTGGCGCAAGCAACAAATGTTTGATAACAAAATTGATCAGATTCAGTCCCCCCCAAAATGTAAAACTAAGAAAATACAGGAGGGAAAACGTATGCTTTATTTAGACGTGTATTAGGAGAGACTTTTAAATTTAGTTTAGTTTAAATTTTGTTTTGTATGTCACACATACATTCACTTTACTACTGTGGGATTCTTTAAGATTAAGCTGGTCTGTGAAATATTGCAAAATGTTTTGTAAAAAGTCCCTTAAAGGTACAAAGTTTCAGAATCAAAGCTGGTGTATTCATCTTTTTTAATCACTACAGAGATCAGAACATATGCACAGTTTCTGTGTGTGGCCAGCAGCTGTGTGTGGTCACCATCTTTTGCAGTGGGAAAACTGTATTGAAGGAGAACACAAACAATATGTGACAGCACAGTTTTGGATGTCACAGCTTATTTTTGATAATAAAAAGTGTGAGAATTTTGTAGAAGTTCTTCAAGTAATTTCTTTAAATCAAAAACAAAGATAGGAAAAAAAAGTCTAATTACTAATCTAATTAAATCCGAAAATGTTGAGACAGCCCATCAATGTTGTTACAATTTAGATTGTAATTGGACTTTTGCTAATTGTCTAATTTTTCAGTTGTACTTTGGAAATTTAATAAGCATTAAACCACCTTGTGTAGGAACCCACCGAGAAGCCTTGTGGCAGCAGAAAAAAGTTTATGCAATGAAAAAGGCATTTTTCATGGCATTTTGTCTGTAAGGTGGTCAGAGGAAAAACATTTAGGCAGAATCAGTGAGTGAGTCAGCCTGTTAGAGCAGCAGTCAGTTAGTCACTCAGACAGACAGACAGACAGTCTTATCACTATGAGACCAGGACATGAAAGCACTCGAAGCCCCAAATGAAAGAGAGGAGGAGAGCTTTGTTCAACACATTAGATTGCCACTCAAGGCAGTCTCAAGTTTCAACCAAATTAGATTACATTATTAGGTCTAATTAAGTCCAATGTGTTAGCAGCACCCACACTCACAGGCACACACACACACACACACACGTAAGGAAATATCATCACATTTACTTGCGCGTAGTATTGAGAACTTTGCAGCCAGAACACACACAAATATTTGCAGCACAGGTGACTAAAAAAGAAAATGAGAATATGTGTCAAACATAACACCATCCTGCGCACTCTTATGTACAGAAATGCACATGCACCCATAATGTACTCTTGCGTGCGCAAAATACTTGTGCTATATGCATAACCTTTAACCCTCTCCTCTCCTGGATTGCTTTTTTTTTCACTTGGTTGTGTTTTATAACATCCTGCCTGGCCTCTTTGTCTGTCAGCCTGCTTGCTTAAACTGCAAACATGCTGCAAGGCTAGCAGATTCAACCCCAAAAGGCGCAAACACACTCGCACAAACACACACGCGTGCACATGCGCACTCTCTCGTGCACATGGTGTAGATGAAAAATGGCCCTTCTGTGCTCTACCCCCCCCTTGAGTTTCTCTTGCTGATGCATGCACTCTGTGTGTATATAAGTGGGCTTTGTCAGAGTATGTTAATATTGTGTGTGTGCTTTGTATGAATTTGTGTATGTGTGTGTGCGGTGTCTGTGAGGAATGATGCGTGTCACCAGGCAAGCGAGAGGTTGTCACTAGGGGAGTGTTACCATGCTAAGACGACCCTGGCCCTGCTTTGAACCCCTCCCAGGACGGCTGCAGGGCCCCCTCGGAGCACTTTAAGACATCTAGTACATAAGGGCGAAGTCACATCATGACAACCTCTCTCTCTCTCTGTCTGTCTGTCTGTCTCTTTCTTTCTCACTCACAAATACTGTGTATATAGATCACACGGTAAATATTTCATGAGACCATGTGAACGACAGCAACATCCTCAAACATCTCTCTCTCTTTTTCTCTCAGTCCACCTCTCATCTCCCTGCTGTCACTTTTGTGGGCACATTAGGCTGAAGATTTTGCACTGGTTCGTCGTATTTGAATTTTTTTTTTTTGGTGGGAGGCTACTTTCAAGCTCGATGCGATACCGATACTGTTGTTCTTAACTGAACCAAAGTGGCTGTGGATTTATGATCAAAGAATTTAAATGAGACCCGCCACTTTAGAACTGTCACACCTACATGAACAACATTTCTGCGGTTGTGAAAGTGTGTTAAAGTGTGCAGGAGCATTTTTACATGATAAGATCAGTATTTGTTCATGAGCTAATGAGCAACAAGGGATTTTTTTTTTATCACCTAAAATGGCTGATGGTGGTTTTCTGGATGAAAACCTCTGGTGTAACCTACAAAGCGTATCAAAAGGGACAATGACCTTTGTGCCCAAAGAGGTCAAATCTGCAATGTTTGACACTTGTTTCACTGCCGCTGTCACTAAATAACTGTGACATTCCAGTTCCCACACCTCACCGCCGATTTGAAGGTGTCTCTCTTCTCTCTTCTCTTCATCCCTCTCTCTGCTTCTCCCCTCATCTTTTTTTTTTTTTTTTTGCCCCACCACCCAATGCTCCTTTAATCACCTGGCTTGCTCTCATTTCCATATTAAATAGGCTTTAATCATGAAAAGCAATCAGGCTTTTGCATATTCATACCTTCCCCTGTACGCCGGCTTCCCTGTCTCGCTCCAGTGCCAAGCAGCCAGTAATCAGTAGGCAGGCGGCGTAATGCCATAGCCCCGGCCCATCGCATGAAAACACACACACTGTGTGAGTTAGAAATAACTTCACATGCTACTTACGCATTATCTCTACTCCAGGAGAGAGAGAGATAGAGGGAGAGGGAGAGGGGTAAGAGATAAAAAAAGAAAGATGGCGAGACTGATCCCTGATTTGAGCTGCGAATATTTGTACAGAGGCTCAAGGAAAAGTCAATTTGCATAATGACTTTGTAGTTTTGCATTAATCACATTTGCATATGAAAATGCGTTAATTACTCCTGATGATTTTTTTTTAAAAACTTGCTTCATTTAATGTCCAAGCTCTGGGGTTGTGATTAGGGGTTACATGGTGGCAGTTGTGTAGGTGGTGTGTGTGTGTGTGCCTGCAAGTGTGTCTCATGTGTGTTCATGCTTTTGCATTTCTGGTGCAGTCTGTGTGTGTTTATGTGCTCTTACATGAGTGTTTTGAGTGCTTGCCAGGGAATTTATCTTGTGTCTGCTGTTAAACGTGTGTGTCTATTTTAGTTAGTTTGTGTGTGTGTGTTTCCCAGTTTCTGTGAGTGGCAAATATTTCTTTATTCCTCTGTGGGGAAAAAAAGAGGAGTACACTCCTTTCTCCATTTAAATGCACAACTTTTTTTTAATAACATGAACACACACTCATTTATGATACAGTATTGCCTTCTCGTGTTTCTTTTTTTGCACTTTCAAGCTGCAATAGGGGAAAAGAAAAAGAGAAAGTGAGAGACAAGATATAGTGATGTTAGAGGTATTTAAAAGAAGAATATGTTTCATAATGTCAACATTATACAGATTACTGGACTTTATAGATAATACCATTGCTTAGAAACAGAATAGAGGATGCTCCTCTTAGAGGTTTAAATTTTAATGCTTTTTCCTACAGCAACACAAGCCAGGCTGAATTTTATTTTTGAAACATTTTCATGCAAAAATGAATTAAATACAAAATCTAAGATACACCCAATCCATCCAAGAATTGAGGAGTTCATTTGCAAAAACAGATAAGCGCCACCAACACCGGTTTGATTGATATTCCCGGGAGTGCAAAAAAACATTATTTAGGAAAATAAATAAAAACTGAGATATTTTTGCAAATTAACCTTTCAATTATTCCCATTTCATGCATTTTTCTGTATTTGTATGCATATAGTTGCACATGCTTTTGCAGAATAATGCATGTGACTCGCTCACCCCTGCACAGTCAGTTATAGGCACTGGTTGAATCTAAGAAGTGAATAGTTCACTGCACTAAAATAACTTTATTTGTCACTGCAATTTCTAAACTTAAATGCTTACAAAGAGCAAGCAACATGCTTTGCTAAGATCTCCTAAGGTTAGCTCATGAGCTGTGATGGTGATCCTGCAGAAACACACAGCAAAAGAAAACTTTTGCCTTATCTTAAAAATTAAGGTAAAAGAATTAAATAATTTCCATTTGCAGTCATTAATTCACCATTTGTATGTCTCTGAGCATCTATGAGAATTTGGGTTAACATAGACATCAGTGTGTGTGTGTGTACAATTACAGTATACGTGTTCCTGCCTGTGTATGGGCCCCTAGAGTTGTTGGCTCATAACATTGTACCTCAGACAGGACCACCCCAGGGGCTGTCTGACTTTGCTTGTGTGTGTCTGTCTGCTATATCAAGCAGGGTCAACTAGGTCTATAAGAAAACTGCTAAAATGGCACAGCTGCATATGCACACTGCCACAGCCACCTGACACACGTGCTCACACGCATACACTAACACACACATAGAAATGTACATTAAAACATTTATGCAGAAAAACGGTAACTCAACATTCATGCAGGAATACACACACAGATAAGAGCCACACACACAAAACACGTGTGCATGCAGGAATGCATACAAAGACTCCCATCTTACATTAAGGCCTGCATCTCCCACCAAACACACTCACGCACACACAGACACATGCACATGCACACACAGCTTAAAGGCTCCCACATGAAGGCATCAAACGCTCCACAGCCAGCTTTATGGTACTCATATGGCAGCAGATTTGATATTTTCCTACCACAGCGGGGGAATAAAACTCGCCACTAATTTGGACTGCGAGCGCCACCGCTAACTTTCAGCATGTGCTGACTGACTGTGTCTTCCAGATGTGTGGACTCTTTGCTCCTTAACAGCCTTACTTAAGAGGCATTAGAAACCTCACACCCCGTCCCTGCTACGCATGGAGAGTGATGATGGCGCTTTGGTATTTAACTCAAACACGCTGCTTTGTGTGGCTTTGAGTGAAGTGCTGATGTGAACTTCATGGTCTCGCTGCTATGGACCATAAGTTGTCTTGTGTCAGTGGGAATCTGTGAAAATGTGTTTATGTTTTTTTGCATAAATAGCTATAATCAAGGTAATTTGACAGCTGCACTGTAGTTATGCAAGCTACACCTTTGCTTCACCTCTCTGGCTGTGACATTTGATAACACATGTGCTTTCATCAGTGTTGAGTAATGTTGCAGATTTCATGAAGAATCTACTGTAATTACAGTATAAGTATGCATGTGTATGTACACTTTCAAATACAAGCACATGCAAGACCCTAAATGAGAACCTGCTCAGCAACATGTACACCTTTCTCCCGCTCTGGAAACACTCCTTAGAGAAACCTTCAAGTCTTCATGACGGACATGCAGATACAATCGTCATGTGTCTGTGTGTGTTCAGCTATTGTGCAGTCTGAAAGACATTAGAGCATAACATATAATATGCCCCTTTCAGGAGTAAATGGGGAGATTTTCTGACCGGGACGTTCACTCACCCTTTTCTATTGAAAAGTAGCATGTTTTTGCCAATGGGAGGAATAGGGCTACCATTAGTATTTGTGAAAAGGAAAAGAGATGGCGCTTGTTAGCCAGTCAGACAGGGGTAATCCTACTTGCTACACTGTTGCTGTTCCTTTCCTCTTATCTTATTAGTGTCCCACTCTGATTTGGTGGGATTGTGGGAGAAGAAAATGAGGAGACAGCGTTTATGGCCGTATTTTCCTTTTACAGGCTGCTTCACCGCAAGAGATATTGAAAGCCTTTCATGGTACACTTACGATTCCCCTTATTTCATCCACTTATTTGTCTCGAGCAATTACTCCGAGAGAGAACACAAGAAACAGACAAACACATGATGAACGTACGTTGCCTTTATGTAGGTGTGTCTCTTAAACATAAATCTGTGTCAGGACCAATATCTACTAGTGTACAAACAACATATTGTATACACAAGATAGTATTCATTCATACATAGTAGCAATTTCCTGTAAGCAGTAAAAGTTGAATGAAGGAGAAAAAAAGCAAAAACACGGAATTAATTGCTAATGTATTAAAGGGTCAGTTCTACAAAAATTTGGAAAAATAATATTTTTTTTAGCTAACTTACCTTGTGGTACCTAGCCATGAAGGTAGTTTTCGTTTTATTTGCCCAGGTTTTGAGGTTTTGATATATACAGTATGTCTCTGAGATTTTTTCTACCTCCACCCCAATACAAGGGAGGTGAATGGAATTCCATTTGTAGTGCTCAAACTTAAAAAAAAAAAAAGATGTTTAAAAATGCTAATAGTGACAATTCTTTCCAGAAACAGTGTCCCTGTTACTCTGGATAATCCACAGACAGGTCCATTTCCAGTGAAAACAGGGAGGTCGGTCTGTGGATTATCTGGTTGGAGGACCAGGGACATTTTATTTGGAAAGACACATTGGTGTCTATTTCAAACATATTTTTTTCAATGCCGTGAGCACTGCAGAAATGTATGGATGGGTGGAGGCAGAAATATCAGACGAATATCTCAAAACCTGGGTATATAAAACTATTTGCGTGGCTAGATTTTTTAATATTCTGGGTGAACAGACACTTTAAGTGAGAGGATGCTTACAATTGTTGTCCTGGCTCTATTCACTATAAATTTAAATATGTTTTTATATTAACTTGTATTGCTTTTTTTACTTTCACTTTAACTCATAAAACCTGTACTGATAGCTACGAGAAAAGGAAAGAAACATCTGCTCTGGTCTGTTTCTTGGATGAAAGAGGGCTTGCGCTGTCATGTCCATAGATGGCATTGCAGACAGGGGAGTTAACTGCTCAAGGTTAAGGGGCTACACTCTCCCTGTATACTGGCGTAATTCATACTTTTCCAGAAAGCCCTCTTCTCTGTGTCTGTCTTCCCCAGAGCAGAACAGTGCAAGCCAAAATGAAATAAAGCCTAAGATGTTATCAGGGTGATTGGTGCCAGCGGAGCTTGTCTGGGCCTGTGGTCTGGCGGGGCAGCTCTGGCCCATACCAGCGCTTGTATGTGTGTGAGTGTGGGTGTGTGTGTGTGTGTTTGTGTGTGTGTGTGTGTGTGTGTGTGAGTCCTAAAGGCACTGGATAGATGAAAGCTTTCTTTAACCATAAGCTATGCAGGAGCCGTGCCAGGAGCAGGAAATGTATCAGCGTGATAACAGCCAGAAAGACAGAGAGAAAACGAGAAAGAGAAAGAAAGAAATGACAGAGAGAGAGACAGAGAGAGAGAGAGAGAGAGAGAGGCCACATGGAACCTACAGGGGGATGCCTGAGGCCAAAGTCAGCCCCATCGCACACACACACAAATGTCACTTCATAAATATGTCTTGGGTGTGTATGTTGAGAGATGAATCTATGTCTGCATTTGTGTGTGTATGGGTGTGTGTGGAGCATTCAGTTTACATATTAGAGATGGACACACCTGAGTATGTATAGGACCCATAAGAGAGAGAAAACCGAATTCACCTGGAGACATGATTATTGCAACACAAATAATGTTGTGCCGCTGGCACGACAGGACCTTATAGATGAGGGAGAGATGAATGGATAAACAGAGGGAAACACAAAGAGAGTCTCATGTTGTCTTATTGCACATAAACGCTAGAATTGAGTATCTTTAGTACACTCATTTGATTATATTAGATCATAGTTCATTTATTTGTGGGAAGAGAAGGAAGGAATTTTAATCATCTTTCTTTTAATTGTCTTAAATAGTTGGAGGGTCTGACATTTAGCATTACTACACATTACATTAACGTGGAACTTGAGCCTTAGTCTACAGGTGAAATGATTGAAAAAATTGACATGTTGGGAAATATGCTTATTCACTGCCGAGAATTAGATGAGATGAGCTTAGCTTAGTACAAAGACTAGAAACAGGGAGAAACAGCTCACCTGACTCTGTTCAAAGGTAACAAAATCCACCTACCAGCAACTCTAAAGCTCTTAAAGGTCCAGTGTGTAACTTTTAGGAGGAGCTATTGGCAGAATATAATATTTAAGTATTATATTAGTTTTAATTAAATATGTTTTAATTAGTGTATAATCACCTGAAAATAAGAACAGTTGTTTTTTCATTACCTTAGAATAAGCTGTTTTTATCTACATAAGGGGCGGGTCCCCTTCCACGGAGGTTGCCATGTTGCACCGCCATGTTTCTACAGTAGCCCAGAATGGACAAACCAAATACTGGCTCTAGATAGGGCCGTTTGCGTTTTCCCGAGTTTCGCGCCCACTGTAGTTTCTCCAACACGCTTGGAAGGGGAGGGTGAGGCGAGCGGTATTCAAATTGTTGCAAACTGCAATTTCACTGCTAGATGCCACTAAATCCTAAAAAACAAACAAAAAAAGACTCTGCAAGTCACTGCTCTGTGGCAAGAAATAGTCTGGTACATAACCCCCTGTAAAACCACAACGTGTCGTTTTTACACTTCGGTTTTTGTATGGATTAAACAATGGAGATATAAAGTGTTAATTAGTAGGCTTTAGAGATACTGCTAGGCAGATTGTGTTACCTTTGGACAGAGCTAGGCTAACTGTTTCTCCATTTCAAGTCTTTGTGCTAAGCTAAGCAAACCAGCGCCCAGTTGTAGCCTTATATTTAATGGACAAATATGAGAGTGGTATCAATCTTCTCAAAAATGTGTTTTTTCCAAAATGTCGAACCAGTGCTTTAAGAGTTCCAAGCATATCACATACCCATATTCTACTTTTCAAAATGGGCTCCATAACCTCTTTTTCAGAGCAGTTAAACAAAGAGAGCTGAATATCTCTGGTCCATTTTTTATTTTTTACACCTTCCCCTTTTGTTACATTGGTTTAGTAAGCTAACACTAATTAGATAGCTTGCAAATTGGCGTCAAATGATGCAACACTCCTGAGCTCTCTCCTGTGATGTTCACAGCCTTTGCTTCGTGTTTGAGTGTGAGGAAAAAACACTGTATCTTTAAGTAGCCAGGATTATATATTAAACTAGAAAAACTGTGGAATAACAGTGAATTAGATCATGAATGTTCAGGTTCTCTTTCCCGATCACTGGAACGTACTCTCCACCATGTCTGAAGCATGTGAGGGGCAAGTTTTATAACAGGCTGATTGGGTTGGAAGGGCCTGTGTGCTTCTTTCAGGGCCGTGGTGGTATTTTCCTGTGGGCTGCTAGTTAAGTGGGACTGGCTGCTTGGCTCCAGTGGGCAAAACCCAGCTGGGGACCATTACTACTGCTAAAAGAATATAGCACCCTGTCACAGAATGGTAGCCCGATATACACACACTGAACATGGGCATATACATGCAAACACACGCATAAAAGACATACATAATACCATATACACATACTTCACAAACAGAGGCACAAAAGCACTATTTTTTCCTATTTTTCATTTGCTTCTATTTTCACATACTGTCTCTTTCACACACACACACACACACACACACACACACACACAGGGGTAAACTGAGTGCATTCACAGAAGATGTAACGTGTAATGTGTTACTACAGAAGATGGAGGAATTTGCAAAAGAACACCTGCTTATCACAGGTTGAGATGAGTGCTGTATCTCTATGTATAACTCTATGCTTTTGTTTGATTTAATTTAGTTTTGTTTAGTTGACCATTCAAGAAAAAAAAAACATTAAAAGAATAACACAACATATTTTATGCACTGTTTGTATAGAATGATTGATCCGATGAAAAATTTAATAAACCCACAAAACAGTATTTGTGTGTCACTCACATGTCAAAGTCAATTTCCTATTCACTGGCGGTGAATAGGAAATTGACTTTCTGGACAAAGTAAGAGTCCCTGTGGGGTATGACTGGAGCTCATTTGGATGTAAAACCTCGAACAAACATTGTGTGAGTCCACAAAGTCAGTCTCCATTTCATTGCCAAAGCAGCTTGAGTTTTTGTCTTTTGATGCCATCACCTATCCAAACATTTTGGAGTTTTCTTGCTCGTCTGTAGCATCACTGGGGACCTTTTCTCTAAAATATTTCATCTTGTATTTATTCTATTTATTAATGGTGGCTTTATCCTTTAATTCTTTCGAATGGTGGCTTTATCCTTTAATTAATTGCTTGCACAACTACAGTTCTACCTAGTGACGCCATTGGTTCTTTTTTTTCATTGTATGGCTTTCTCTGTTTTCCCTGCTGCTGCGTCATGGTAAAATGGGTAGGTGATGGAAAGAGAGATTAAAGTGGTTGTTATTCTATGGAAAATGGTAATGTAGGTGATAAAGAAAAACAAAGTGCAATTCTTCTTCTGTTTCCCATTCTGCCTGCAATTCTTTTTTCCTCTTTTGCTGTCCTTATTTTCTTATTTTCCTTTTCTCCCACCGCTTTCCCTTTCCTTCTTTCATCCTCTCTTCCATCTTGCTCCTCTTCTTGTTGCTTCTCGCAACCACAAGCACGATTGAGTGTCATCCATTTGTCAGCGTCACATGACAGACAGCAGACCTCACAAGTGTGTGCACATACCCCCAAAACACACACACTCACGCACAGACAAATACAGGCGCTGGGACCAGTTAGGAGCTGATGGCGATGAGTCAGGCTTAGAGAAATGCCACAGAGAGCTTAGCTAATGCACTTTATTGAGCTCCCTTTTTCTTTTCATTCTCTCCCTTTTTTTGTCTATATAGTTCCCTCTCTCTCCCTCCCTCTTACTCTCTGTCCTAGAAGCCGCGCCAAAAGTCATAGCTCTTTACTGACAGAGAGGTCTTTCCAGTTATTTTTCACAGTGCGTCCCCCGTGCCCTAGCTGGGATAGCTAGCCTCATGGTGGTATTGTGCTCCTTCGGTCGTGCTACATGAGAGCCTCTTCCATTCATGCATTGTTGCACAGCTGGACTTGCTCAATGTGTGTGTGTGTGTGTGTGTGTGTGTGTGTGTGTCTGTGATCAAGTTGTTGGAGATACCTGATCCCTTTTATTATTCATTTGACCCGCATCCCAGGAGACATGAGGGTCAGGGTGAGGTACCCAGATACCTTGTACAGGTGCTTAGTGTGTACGTGAGAGAAAAGGAAGACAGGGGGAGAGAGAAAATGGATAAATGAAGAGATTAATAAAGGAAAAGAGTGAAAGAGAAAATATTTCGTGCATGGCTCTCGATTCCACACTTTTCAACAAACACATTAGGGCGCACTGTTTCTTTAAATCCTCTCTCGGGCTCTCAGGCATTTCAGATGGTCATATTGGCTGCAGACACACGCACACACACACACACACACACACACACACACACACACACACACACACAGATGTATATGGTTAGCAGGCCAAAGCTGGTTTGAGTTAGCATGGAGCCAGTCACACTGTGTGAGAGCCTTACCCCCTGCCTGCTACTGCCACCCTCCACAGCCTCTTTCCTTCTTTCTGTCTCTCCATCTCTCTCTTTCTTTTATTAAATATGTGTCAGTCACTGCTTGCCTGGGTCGTAGTTAACCGTCCGAGCTCCCAACGCCCAAACACACAAACACACACACACACACACACACACACACACACACACACACAGATATAAAAGGTTGATCTGCGTGGCCTCGTATCTCCTGATTAGCCCCCTTTACGACAAACAAGCCATCAGAGCAGAGGGTAGCAGCGCACCGAAGGAGGAGGAGGAGGAGCAGGAAGGACGGCTGGGAGATGTGAGGAGGAGGAGAGGAGCAGAGGTGTAAAGGGGGGCAAGTGGGTGAGGTGAGGAGGCTGGGACCCTTGGGGACTCCTAGATCACAGCCATGCTAATGAAGGGCTGCTTTGCCGGCAGCAGAGGTGTCAGCTAACCCCTGACAGGTGCACACACGCGTACTCCCAGGGCTTGTGCCTGCCCGTGCACGTGTGTATGTTGCGAGAGGGCTGCAGGGGCAGGTTTGTGTCCCAGTGGCCTAGCCTGCGGGCGGCTTTGTTCTGTATGAAAATCTGTCGCTGTGGCGTTCTGTTGCCCTTGATGGAATGCAGGAGCAGTACAGCTGTTATAGAAAAGTTGTACTGATGAGATGGTCCTCAATAAAAATAACTCGAAGAGCCTCACTTGTCCTTATATGAATATATGGATTTTTTAACAATTACAGATATGTGGACAGATAAGCATTGGGGCAGCATGTGCACATGGGCACAGCCAACACAATCCTTTAGTTTATGGTGGGTGGTGGTTTACAGGTTACATCATCTGTCATAAATCAGTCTCCATCCCAAGTTATCAGTATAAGAAGAACAGAGACTTCAGGGACACTTCTATCATATGATAGGAACATCAAACCAAAACAACATAATCATAGTGCCTCACAATCACATATAGTTACACACACACACGTGTGACAACTACTGTAGCACATCCTTTGCTTCCCCCAGTCACCTCCTTGTTAACAACCGGAACCTGCACCTGCCTTCTTTTTCTACAGTAAAGCAACATTATTCTACACGCTCCAAACTTTGCTCCCTTGATGTAATGTTTTTTACCCTGTGCACTGTAGAATTGTCCATGCCAAATGGACGCAGTACAGCGGAGAAGTTGGTGGGCTGGCGTTCAAATTCTACTTATTTTCAATTATGATTTTTTTCCCCCTGAGCTTTGTGAGAATTCATTTGGCATCAGTGAGCATTCATTACCATCCACTCACAGTTCAGTGTCAGCTGAGAAGCTCCAGTTTGCCCATCTTGTCGAAGGCTAAGCCTGTAGATTTTTGTTATTCTTCAGTGGTCTTATAATAAGGCCCTCTGGATTAGAGCATCTGATAAAGGCCCCAAAATGTAAGTGTAATGTAAATGGAGGGAGCTCATTCTTTGAAAATATAAATCATACTCCGTCTGGAAAGCTGGCATATGTTAATTCCTACATTAAACACAAATCCACGTCTGCACCATTTGCCTGTTGTCTACTTCAACCCCGCCAAGCTCACACCAACTTTTCTTCACTGGCCATATGCAAACAGTCAATACCATGGCTCCCCTTCATTCACTGGCATTTTGTTTGTACTTTTTAAGACAAAATAATGACTATAAAAGGCAATCTGGAAAGAATAAAATCTGATGTAAAGCTCAGATCTTGGTCCCTGAAGACTGGGTTAATTGGCCCGGTGGTTTAGTAAAAAAACCAACCCAGGAGAGAAGGAGAGCATTATTACTGGCCCACCTCAGCTCCACGCATGTGCCAATGTTTTAATAACTTCCTCCAGGCCTCCTGGCCCTTAGCCCTTGTTTTGTTGCACAGGACAAAGAGCTGCCCTCCTAAACTGGTCTGTATTGTGTTCGTCTGTTTCATGGGAAAGTATGCCTGGGTGGACACCTGGGCAGAAATGTAACTGAAAAGTCAAAGATTCAGACTATTTCAAGGGAATCTCATCACACTATAGCACTTAAAGTAGCTGTACTGCTAGCAAAATGACAAAAAACGGCGAAATTCAGTTCATAATGCAGCACCATATTACAGAATCCTGCTGTGACTCCATTTCATTTAACCTTTCATCTCAGTCACATTCACTGAACAGTGTGTGTGTGCGTGTGTCAGTACGTGTGCGTCTGTGTGCATATGGTGTGTAAGAGTAAATTGGGCGATTAGGTCCAGCATTAGTGACTGCGTGGAGAGGAGAATGTAACTATTCTAACTGCTAGTTGACCTTGGTGGTCAGCAGTTGAGGGGTCCCTGCCTGCGTGTCAGGCAGACGACTGTAATTACCACAAACTGAAGCATGACACGGCCCACCGTGATTCTTTAATGAAGGCTTTTATTGGCTGGAGCACTGAGCAGCGACAACATTCACACTCTCCCAGCATGTGTGCAAGTGTATGTATGAGAGGAAAGAATGGAGTGGGGATGTCTGCGACTTATAATGGGTGTATATCTTTGTGCATCTATGTGTGTGCATGTTATTGTCGTAGAGAAACATGAAGGTAGTTTCCGTGATGTTACACATAGGTTTCTAAGGGGAGGTTTTGCAGCCTGCAGGTTTGGGTTTACCGCTTTACCTTTCTGTTGGTTAGAACCAGAAAAATCCAAATTTGGGCTACCAGAAGAAATGTGGGTCGGAGCTGAGGTGGTGTGATAGCCTGAGAGAACTGTCAGTCAAGCAAACATGTCCCCAGTGAAACCCTTCTTAAGGCTTTAATGTCCTCTTAATGGATAGCTAAATTTGAAATTGTTGCCAAGATGGCCATTAGAAGAAATTTGATGAGTTTTTAACACGCTGAATTGTTGTGCAAGATACAAAAAATATCACATATTCATATTGAAAGAGAAAGAATGTTTTCTGAGAACGTGCATCTAGCAGCCATTACAGGAATTGCAGCGCAAGGCACTTCCGTATTGCCGGCTTGTGATTATCTATCTATCTATCTATCTATCTTATTTGCTATTCCAGTCTCTTTTCTTTATCTGCCCCCCCCCCAATTGCTTGTTTGGGAAGTTGATGAAATTTGTCTTTGGCCGTCATTAGGCAGCAGCCATCAGCTGCCACTCTATTAGCTGCCACGCTTCCTTTAACAGCATATGGCACAGCTGTGTAAGATATGACAAGATGCAAATGTGTTGCTGTAGTGGTGGTGGTGTAGGAGGTTGTGGGTGTGGTGGTAAATGACTCGGTAGCTCTCATCATCAATGAAGTCATGTGCAGGCCAAAATACAGATAAAAAAATAAAACACAATTTGATAAATTGAGAGAGATCATCAATCCCTTTCCCAATCTCACATCTTCATTTCATATTGATCCTCGTGTGTTGATGAGATTATACAGCTCCCAAGTCTATAGACCCTTCTTGGTCCCTGGGGGCATGTAAATACCCTCTTGTGTGTGTGTGTGTGTGTGTCACTGTGTATGTGTGTGTTTGTGCATGTGACCAAGCACGTCTGGCCCTTAAAGTCCCTCCACCTCTCTTCTTACCCCCTCTCCTCCTCCTTTTCCCTTCCCTCTCTCGCTCTCTTCTCCCTGTCCAAGCTGTTAAGCTGTCCAGCTCTCTGCTGCCAAACGGCCGTGTGAAGCCTAGCCAAACTAAACACGGGCAGGCAGCCCGCCACTCGCCCCACACACACACACACACACACACACACACACACACACACACACACACACACAGCCATACAAGCACAAAAACGCATCCACATACATGTCCACATTTATGCACATACACACGCTCATACACACACGTTAGTAGCAGGAGTCAGGTCATATCCCACCCCACACAAACAGTGAGAGACGGCTACACCAGAGCTCCACTAATAGCAGAGAAAAACAGACAGAATCAGTAAATGAGCCCCTCATTAACTTTTTCTGACCCCGTCTCCCCTGGGGAAAGCCAAACCAATCACACCGCCAAATCAGCTTCCTGTACTAGACACTGATCCAACATCAGCTTTTGCTCATCTGCTCTGCATGGTACAAATGTGTGTGTGACTTTGTGAGTGTACTGAGGTGTGCTGTGAGAGAGGCGGGAGACAGAAAAGGAAAGTGTACAGAAAATATTGCTGCGGATGTATCTGTGTCTGCATGTGTGTTTTACATTCCATGACAATGGGTGGCTTTGAGGCAGTCCGCCATCTTAAGGGTTTATTTCTTGATCACATAAGACTTTGGGTAACTTCTCTGTCTTTGTTTTCCCCCTCCGGGCTCCAAGCTTTGGGACCACCGTACCAACTTGACTCCACTTGCGGTAGCCGCTGATGATAAAGTAGATGCAGATGCCTTGCAAGCAAACACAAGACTGTGGAAATGCCTCTTCAGTGCTAGCCTGTGTTGAATTAGATGAATCCCAACCTAGGTACTTTTTATGACTCACAAGCAGGCTGACAGGGCCATGCCACAGTGACTGATAGATTCATTTGGCATTATTAAGTCATGGCATTTAAAGGGGCGATTTGTCAGTGACTGACGTACAGTTTGTGTGTGTGTGTGTGTGTGTGTGTGTGTGTGTGTGTGTGTGTGTGTGTGTGTGTGTGCAGCCACAACAGATCACTTTACTATACTTGTTATTACACCAGTGATGTAGAGCTTTATTTAATGTAGATGCTGTGTTAAGACTGGGGGGGTCTTTACTGTTTACACATTGTCTCCATCACCTCTCCTGTCTCCCCCTTTGTGTGTCTCTCTTTCTCTCTGATTGCCACATCTCACCCTCCCTCACTCTCTCTCTCCCATATTTCCTTTTTTCTGATGTTCCGGTGTTTTTTTTTTTTTCATTGCTGGCTCCCCTGTCTCCATATGGAAATGACAGCGTAGACGAGATGGATCTGTATATTAAAGCCTAGCTGACATTAGAATTAGCATAATGTGTCGTGGCCTTAGGGCAGTACCTGCCATCTGCATTAGCCTGTAGACACACACACACACACACACACACACACACACACACACACACACACACACACACACACACACACACACACACACAAAATTTTATACACACAGACAAAGCCCATGAAAGACTCTCATACATAGACACAAATAGAAAGTTAATATAACTGTGCATTTTAAGTACAATAAATTTTCTAAAACTCCACACATGTTTACACAGGTTATTAATAAACATGAAGGCATTGTAAAGTAATATGTTGGTGTAAATTGTTGAATAAAAAATGTGTTTTTATTTTTGCACATTTAATTTGTATTTGGTTTTTACAATATTGATGGTGATTTTCTTTCTCCTGGCCCACAGATAAAAATGAGCCATCCAGCTACATCTGCACTACCTGTAAGCAGACCTTCACCAGCGCCTGGTTTCTGCTTCAGCATGCCCAGCACACTCATGGCATCCGCATCTACCTGGACAACCACCCAGTCAACTGTTCCCTCACACCCCGCATGGCTCTTCCTCCACCCCCATGTGCTGATGCCCTGCCCCGCTCCCCTCTCCCCACTTTCCTCGGTGACACCAACAACCCTTTCCACCTCCTCCGCATGGCTGCGCCCCTGCTCAGGGAACACCCCCCTCCCCCGGGGTACATGGAAACCCGGCTGCCTGCAACACCACCCTTTATCAGCCCTCCACCACCCCCTAGACCCCCTCTAGAGAGGCTGGGCCCAGAGGAGATGGGGCTGCTGTCCCAGCACCCCAGTGCCTTTGAGAGGGTGATGCGGATGACTCCCATGGAGCCTCCTTCCATGGATTTCTCCAGACGTCTGAGGGAACTGGCGGGCAACACGACCAATAATGGGGGGCCCACACCTCCTCTCTCACCCAACCGTGTGCCACCCATGCACCGCCTGCTGAGTCCCACGCTTTTCCAGCCTGGAGCCAAGCCCCCTGCATTTCTCACCTATGCCCCGCAGCCACCCACTTCTCAGGGGGGACACGGTTCTTCCAGCCCTCCTGACACCCAGGGACAGAACCAGACCCCGGGGAAATCCAAATCCTGTGAGTTCTGTGGCAAGATTTTCAAGTTCCAGAGCAACCTGATTGTCCACAGACGCAGTCACACAGGAGAGAGGCCGTACAAGTGTCATCTATGTGATCATGCCTGCTCCCAGGCCAGCAAGCTTAAGAGGCACATGAAGACACATATGCACAACAAGTCTGGGTCCTTGAGTGGCTCCCCAGAACAGGGAAATAGAGGAGAGGGAGGAGAGGGTGAAGAAAAGAGTAGGGAGGGAGATTCAAGAGGGATGGGGATGGACAATGAAGAGGAAGAGGAGGAAGAGGAGGAAGAAGAAGAGGAGGAAGAGGAAGAGGAGGAAGAACTGAGGAATGGTCAGCCAGATTCCAACTTAAGTGAGGACTCCCAGGAGTTCAACCAGAACAGGGAGAATGGCCCTAGACAGTCTCCCGAGGAGAAACCCCTGAGCAGGGATAGAGTAAATGACAGTGGCGGGGTGGGCATCATGCACCCGTACAACCATCTGGACAATCACCTTAGACTTAATCCTAACAAGAGAAGCCTGGAGAGACAACCTAATGGAGATGGTGGAGAGAGGGGTGAAGCAGAAAGAGAAAGAGAGAATGAGAGGGAGCAGGACAGAGAGCGAGATGAGCAGGAGGACCACAGACCTGTGATGAACGGCAGGATCAGTGTATCTGAAGCAGACTCCTTCCCTGTGCTGTTCCAGCGTCGGCCCACCCCCATCACCAGCCCAAGCCCCTCCAACAACAAGAGGATCAAGATAGAGAAGGAACAGCTGGAGCTTCCCCCAACCATACCCCTTATCTCCCCAGAGAATGTGTACTCTCAGCTCCTGGCTGGCTACGCTGCTTCACGCCACTTCATCAGAGAACCCTTCTTGGGATTCACAGATTCCCGTCAGTCGCCATTCGGCACCTCGTCCGAGCACTCCTCCTCAGAGACGGGAAGCCTCCGCTTCTCCACCCCGCCTGGGGAGTTGATGGAAGGAGGGAGCGCCTCGGGCCGCAGTGGCAGCAGTACTCCTCACCTCCTGCGGGGACCTGGACCCGGCAGGCCCCCAAGCTCTAAGGAGAGGAGAAGTGACACCTGCGAATACTGTGGGAAGGTGTTCAAGAACTGCAGCAACCTGACAGTGCACCGACGCAGCCACACAGGGGAACGGCCCTACAAGTGCGACCTGTGCAGCTACGCCTGCGCCCAGAGCTCCAAGCTGACACGCCACATGAAGACCCACGGGCAATTTGGGAAGGAGGTATACCGCTGCGACATCTGCCACATGCCCTTCAGCGTCTACAGCACGCTGGAGAAACACATGAAGAAATGGCATGGAGAACATTTGATGGCCAGTGAGGTCAAACTGGAGCAGGCGGACAGAGGTTAAGCCAGCAACCATTAGTTATACAGCCTACAGTGTACGCAAGCAAACACTCACACACACATACACAAAAGCGCACACACACACACACACACACACACACACACACACACACACACACACACGCACACACAAAATCCATATAACCACTTCTTCAGCTATGGGGCTTGGCTGGATAATCTCTCTCTTAAATAAATTTGAGACTGATTGATGTTCATCTTTTTTTCTTGTCACAGAAACTGCCACCTGAGAATATAAACAAAGGGAAACTTTAATGAGAACTTGTCTGGAATGCCCAACTTGGTGTTTCTTGGCAAACTGTCTGAGGATTTTATCAGTTAGGAATCCATGGAGCCTTTCTACTGTGCAATAATTTCTGTATTTATTGGATTTTTGTAATGATATTTGGCATGTGCAGGTACATCTTTGTGGGATTTCATATGGAGTTAGTTTTGAAATGTGCTAAAACGTTTTTTTTTTCTAAAATGCGATAACTGGAAAGAAGTCACCCTTAATACAAATTTTCTTTTTTTTCCTTTAAGGAAGCTTATTATCATGTGAGAGTAAAAATTGTGTGAAGCAGTTAGCTTTTAAAAATAATTGTTTTCTATATTAACTGCAGCAGCGGACTACAATCCATTCCCTCACACAGGCCTAAAGCACTGAATGTCAGCCTGACAATAAAACATCATGCTGGATTTTAAAAATCCAACATTATCTTAGAGACCTGATAAGTTACTTTTAATTTGTTCAGGGAATTTGTCCCCTTAAACATTGGCATGTGAATAACTTCAAAATGCAGTTACTGTATTGCTGTCCTTGCTTCAGTCAGGACATAAATAAAGGTTGCACTTAATGGAGGTACCCTTAACTGATGCTCAGTACATTCCCAATGTAGAATTAGACCACCATATTTAATATGTTGAATAAGTTAAGACTACTTGTGATTAATGTGAGAAGGAGAACAGTCCTGTTTATTAGTTGTAAATATATTCTTTTTTGTATATGTTAAAGTAGCCCCGACTGTACGTGAAAAATGGCCTAGAACTAAACAATCAGAAGACCAGCTGCTTGCATCATCCACAGTATATGCTAAGTGTAACTACCATTCATTATTGCTTTATCAGACCCACTTGATTATCTCCCCCACCCTATGTGTGCTTACTCAAAGGCAATTTGTTAAACTAAAGCTACTTCAACAATTGTAACACTTTCTAAATCATTCTCCATCTCCCTCTCGTGCCTGGTGTGGAATCTCTCTCTGACCCAGGTTGACTTCCCGTGTCCCCTTAGGATCCACAAAATGGTTTCAAATGAAATTCATATCAATGTGTGTTAGAGTGTGTGTTCTTCTCTCTGCAGTGTGCTCTAAGCTTCTCTCCGACGGTGTCTTTTCACAGTTCACTAGCTCAGATTCATGCATTAGAGCGGCTTTTAAAAGGAAGCCTGTTCATTCGCCTCACGAAGTGATATGGGTTTAACTCCCAGTAACAGATTTTGAGACAGTGTGCATGTTCGTGACTTTTGGGGATTACAGTTTTTATTTTCTGCATCGTTCTTCCTGAAATGAATCAGGTAGGAAAAAAAAGGCTACATGAGTTATGATAATTTTGAGCACAACTGCAATGGGGGATGGCCAGGAGACCTTGAGTAGGGGCTATTCTTATAGTAAAAATGAAAGATTGGTACTGAGAAATGAAAGTGTGAGAAAGAAATGGAGGGAGAGAGAGCAAGGCCTTGACCAGGGAGAAGAGTCATTCAAATGAAATTGGAAGCATATGAAACGTGTGTTTTTTTTTGTACCCAAATGCACATCTATTGGCCACATCTTATAACGGACCATCAGAGTGAGACAGAGCGAGCGTGAGAGGGAGGGAGTCAGCAAAGCCACATGAAAGGAGATTGAGACTACATCTTTCATTTTATTACTGCAATTCTCAATCATCAAAATCATTTTCACTTGAAAGTTCAACCTGCTTTTTTGGCCCATTGTCAGGTTTTATCTGTGCCATTTTGTTTTGATAGCAAAAGGATTATACTGTATCTTAAATGCAAATTCCTCTTTTTGTGATTTTTAGAAAGGAATTGATGTTGAGGTCATAGCAGCTCTCCATAAGCTATTCAGTTACCGTGTAGTTCAATATATTTTAGTGAATTGACATGAAAAGTGAGATCGGTTGAAGAGCTGCTTTCAGTTTGCTTACACATGTTGATGCATGAGTGCAAAAATCAAGATCCTGTTGTAAATGCACAGTGTATTCATTCCAGGAAAACTCAGATCAGAGTTAGGCCAAAATGAGCCATACCACTATGAAATATATCACATTCAAATGATGAACAGTGGAACCCTGACAGAGATCAAAATCACACATGGACATTCAGTCTTACAATATGTTTACAGTGTTGAAGTATGCCATTAATGAAATACTCTGTGTAAGTGTTTAAAATGATAATAAAGTATTGTTTTCTCAAATGTTCTTTCAAATGTTTTTGAATGCCATAGCAGTTTTGTATGATTATCCTGGTGGAGGGATTTTATCTTCATGAATATGTTTCTGTATGATTACTTGTTCACTGTATGGGAAGACAATTTTAGAAATGTAATATTGCAGAATCATGCCAGATTATTATTTTTTTCTAACAAGAGTGGTGCCATTATTGACTTTTGGTCTCTTAAATCTTTTTCAAATTTTTTTATTTAACTTTTTTTTTTTTTTTTTTTTTTTGAATGAGTTTCCTGTTGTTGGTTTGGCAGAGCTATTCTTCATGGATGTTAAAACAAAATGATAAAAAAAAAGAATTAGAAGAATGAGATGATCCTAAAAGAACATTCGGGCAGGGGAATAAAATGCTTTGCGTGGGAATGCTTTTCCAAATCAATTTTATGAGACATTCATGAACATTATGTTTTTCCTCATGGTTGGTTGAAGGTCTTGTGATGGCACTTACAGTACAACTGTAATTTTAAATACATTTTCATATTTCACTTTTCACAACTTTCACTTACACTCTTTGTACAAAATAGTTTCCTTGGTCTTTTTGGGGGGAGTGCATCATTGTGAAAAAAAGTGATTTCAGAACAGTACACATCTACTGTTTTGAGCATATATGTATTTTTGTAATGTGTTGAAAAATCAATACAAGAAAGCCAACACTTCAATAAATGTTGCAATTGCTCTATGATTGAAGCAACTTTTCATTCTGATTATTTCATCTTCCTTTTCTTCTACCACCAAGATTAATAACACATATTGGAACAGCTATAGGTACATAATAATTTTAGTGTACAGCTAAAAATATCCTAATTCAAAACTCTATTGTTGATATACCACCATTCTAGCCCATTCTGTGTAAATTACCCCATCTGTTAAGACAGAAAAAAAAATGTTTTATCAATTTCTGTAAGGGATTGAGCAAAAATAACAACGTTACTTTAGCCGGCAGGAATTGAGAACTGAGAGGAAACATCTTTACATCCCACACAAGTGAATCATGCATTTATACGCCATTAACAATGTTACATACAAACCATCAGAAATGGCTGCTAATAATTTAGTATGACTTCTAATCTGATGTTGGCTTTAGGGTGTGGAACCTTGTTTTACAGCCAACTGTCAGCCAAGAGTGGCTGATCCACGCAGGGTGTATAAAAATAAAATAAATATAAAAATAAAGATATGCCATTTATAAAAACTATACAAAACATACACAAACCAAACAGAAACTAATATATTTTCCCTATTATTCATTTTGTATATTGTGGAATTTAGAGTGTAAGAGCAGAGATTGTGAAAAGATATACAACTTTAACATATTACATATGCTGTATATACTGAGTCTATGAAGCAGGATTATGAACAAGAAGTCTTCCAGAATTTGACCATTGATAATGGCTATCAATTATACTGTTAAATGTTAAAACAAGGACTCACCTCCTACAATCATGTTAGAGCATCTCTGCAATGGAAATTAGCGGAATGTATGGCGGAGAGGACCACAAGAAAGGTGGACTCATTCACAACAATAGAAAACCAGGGTTTATCCTGCATCCTTGCTTTGGTCTGAAAGAGTTCTAACACTGTTCACGATAATTTTAAACTCCCGCATTCACACTGATGCTGTCTTGTGTTAAGTTGTAGTGGTTTTCTGAGCTACAGTAGGTGCATCTTCAAAGCATTGCGCTTGTTGTTGCTCAACACATTATTAAATTAATATTTTTTTGATGTTGTCCAATTTCAAATCAGAACACAGTTTCTTTTTCAACCAATGTTGGAAATAAATTCCCTCTAAACTATGTTCAAAATATTACACCTTTATGCTTTTTTCTAACACTCAAATGGAAGCCAGATAACATGAGTCTGGTGTAATAAAACATATAATTAATGCTGCCCTCAGTATTTGTCAGTCATTAGAGGGAATGAAAACTGCAGTGGATGTTGGATAGCTCTAGTGTGATGTCTAAAGGTCTCTGAGTTGATGTTTTTATGGTTGAAATTCAATAAATACCTATCATGCTGTCAGTGAGGAATCTTACTAGCTTGCAGCTATTTGGCCAAACGTTCTTTGGGCAAGACAAGACACAGATAGACAGTAGATACTGAATCTTACTAAAAAATTATATTTCACATTGTGCTACTTTACCAGTACATTGATTTGCAAAAGCACCTTCCAAAATTGAACTTCAGAGATGACTGCTAATACAAGTCTCTTGTCCTTAGAAAACAATACAAATGAGAATGTGACTCATATGTTTTATTTCTGAAGGTAGCTGTTGACAGTCTCATGCTTCAAAAATGAGTCCTGGCAAGAGTAAGGGGACCCATCAGGTATTTCTTGATATCAGGCCAACAGCAGTCAAGCCTGTCCTCGCTTGAGCCTCCAGGCCATTGGATAACATAACAGAAATAGTGCATGTGTGTGTGCGCTAGCTCAAAGAGAAAGCACGAGAAGAGAGAGAAGAGACACGACTATAGAGTGGAGATAGAGGAGTGAAGAAAGGAAAGAAGGCTTGCACAGGGCGGGTTTGTGTGAGAAAGTCAAATCAGGAGGAATTCTTGATGCTTGCCAGCTCTTACCACACACAACGACCCATGAAGTGTCTCAGTGTCTCAACATTATGCATGAGTCAATGTAAAAATTTAATTAGTACGTCAAAATATTCTGAAAATAATCACACAAGCAGCTACAAATTGCTCACACAGATGATGTTTGGAAGATCAGGTGTTTGCAGGGGGTATCTTATTGTGACTTTCCCAACTGTGTGTGTGTGTATGTGTTTGTGCCTGAAGGCTGACATCTGGGTGCCATGTTGATGATTCTGGTCTTCTGGTCAGCAGAAATGTGCATGTTGAGAAGATGTCACATTCCCACAGCTCTTATCCTAGCAATAGCCTAACTACTGACACAACAATTGGAATAGCATGACTTTCTGCAAATGGTTAGTGGCTGCAGATGTTTTTAATGATTCAAAAAAGGTAAAAATAAAACTGATTAAAGCTCATAATGCCAAATGATCTTCTTAGTTTATGTCTCACTTTTCATATGTCTATTTAAAACACATAAAGGATGCAATTTGATGGCATGACACATATTTTTCTTATCATATTCACATGCTGGAGAACAAAGTTGTGCATTTGTCTTACAAAATTGCAAATCATATTACAACCTCAAGCATCTTATTATACAACTTATTTTGGCAGAACCTTATTCCCATACTGAACTGTCTATTTTTTTAAAGGGCTACTCTCCATATAATCAGAAGCCACACAAATGTGTGCTCACAGACCCATTCCGGCCACTTCTCTGCCACGAGCCCATCTTGTGCAGTTCACATGTGACATGAGGTTAAAAAGCTCTCTTTAAAGCTTGTTTAGGAGAAGGCCCCCTCCTGTGTGCCCAGCTCCGTGGGAGAAAAGTGGCCTCCAGCGCCAGTGGTGAGGAGGTGCCGTATCCTCTTCACCAGAAAGCACTGGGCAGAGGCCCTATAGTCACAGACAGAGAGTCGCGGAGCGGGAGATGGGAAATCATGGTTTGGAGTAAAACCACGTCCTCGGGGAACAGGGTGTCAGCAGGGATTGCGGTTCACGTCCTGGGCCACACAGAACCACAAGACCGCCGCAGAGACCCCACTTTCCACTGGATCACAGGGCTCAGGCCCCACTGGCCTCTCTTTAGATATCCAGTTACTAATCTACTGGCCCTGACCAGTTTCCAGTCAAATGACGCTGCCCGCCCAGAAAGCAGACTGGGCTTCGCCCTGCGACACAGCGACCAGAGTAAATCCTGCCCAGCTGGCTGCTCTTGGGAAAAGGGTGAAAAAGGAGGGAGGAATGGATGGAGGGAGAGCAATTTAGAAGGGTGGTCAGGAGACAGAGAGCAGTGTGGTCGAGCGTGGTCACTCAACAGCTGTGGCTTGGGAAGATTCTCTCTTCAGGGAGAATCTGACCCAAAGGAACAAAGGCTTTGTGGTCATGTCGAGCGTGTAACTAAAGGACAGGAAATGCAGACTTTTTCAGAGGGAGGAAAAACACTAAAGCCACTCAGTGGGAGGTTTTGGTCATTTATGGCGCAACCATGTCGTCAAGCATCAAAACGGCACTCATCTCAAAACAGAAATGACAACTTACGGTTTCTATAATTGCCTCCCTTATATTCAGACAATTCCTTAACTGCAGGAAAACTAGAATCCATTGTTTGACAATGAAACATTATAGTTTCCTTTATTTTTTAAAACTCTTTTGCATTGCAAACGATAGTATGGAAGAGTGAACGGACATGACTGTGAAAACACCTGATGTGATCTACTTTAACACTGATTTGCCTTCAACTTATCCTTTTTTTATCACTAAAACAACTCAGTGGGTCGTGACTGCACAAGCCCTCCTAAACACTGGCCGTCATCCCGCCATGTCAAGCAAAACATTTATTTATCTTTGTGCTCCAGCCACACCCTCACTGTCTGCATATTTAAGTCTGCTCCTTCTCTTTTCTTTCAGTCTCATCATCACTTGCTCTGACTGTCATAACCTCACTTGTATCTATTTTCATTTCTCAGTTCTTTGTTCACTGTTTCCTCTCCTTCCTGCTTCAACTAGATTGATTCCTTCCAGATTCTCCTCATAGCTTCTTCTCCTTCCCTCTCCTCTTCACCTTCCCTCTCTTTTATTTTAGATACATTTTTTTTTCTCTTTCATACCCTGTGTCCAACTGTCAGTGTAGTTCCATTGGTGTCGGACCTCCCAGGTAGGCTCAGACACAGGTAGATAGCTACCGCGGTGGTGGAAGCTTCTCTGCTGTCGGCTTCCTGACGCCCGACCTGCCCCCCACACACACTCACACACATGCACACCTTGCCTCAGGGGGGTCAGTGTCATTGTTGGCATTGGGCACATGCTTGTCGTGGTGCAATATTAAATCTTCTCATTTGATTTGGGCTGTAATTATGTCGTAAAAACAAACTGGCTGTGAAGCCGTGGCCCGCCAGTGTGATCTACTTTCATCAAGTGCAGACTGGCTTAATTATAGAGTGTGCCATACACCCATCTTTCACTGGGCAGCTTTTCCTGCTGCTTCTTTAAGCCATCACATTCTTTTATTGTGCGTTAATCACAAGGCAATTGGGCCGTTTGCAATGGCTGGGGGTAAATTTTAACACTGGTCTGTACACATCCTGCGTATTCTGGAAAAAAAAAGCAGTTGTACATGGTAATGGAATCTGATGCCTCCTCTATTTCTGCGGTGTACTTAATGATATGGTTTTCATACCACAAAGGTATTCAAATGTGAGGAATCTCTGCTGAAAATAAAGGATTTGCTGTTCTTTGTGCACTTCAAATTGAGTGTGTGAGGTTAGACAGATAAGTAAGTAAATTTGACAATAAATGACCAAATCTCATCAAAAGAAATCACACTGATGTGAACGACTGTAAATAAAACTTAGATCTTTCCCCATGGGATTTTATTTCTGTTTCATTATCTTAAGAGGGAGCCATAAAACACTTGAAGGAATAACACTCGAGTATGAAGATCTATGAATTTTATGAGCAAATTATTTCCTCACATAGCCACGGCTTTTTATCTGGGTTTTACAGCCAGACATCTGAAATACATGTTTGTTTAGGCCTATATTTGCCACATGGCTAAGTCAAACCAGATTCCACCTTCACATCAACTTGCACAGCAGGATGCCAGATGCCAAACTGCAACATATGGCAATATGTATATTCATTTTTTACTGTGCTTCATGCAATATGTTTTGGAGCACTGCTTCAAATCACTCAAACAATTCAATTATTTGCCCTGTGTATTATATGTAATATCTCAAAGCTCATCTTCTGTTTATATGATTTCAGCAAAATTGTGTATGTTTATACTGAAGACAGTTAACAATAAGGACTTATAGTTGATCATTTAAATAATAAAAACCTTCACTCAGGAAAGTCACTAAAGAAACAATAATTTCTGATAAAATCTGGAAACAGCCATTTCATCAGAATAAAAACTAGTTACTAGTTAATTACAATTATAATCTTGATGTCAATGCTCAGTGGCAACCAGTAAGAGTACACAGCAACGGTTTATGTCAGAGATGAGTGTGTGAGGGAGGGATAAAGGATGGAGCTGTCTGGGGACTGACCCCTTTATGTCTTAATAGTTGAGCTGAAAAAGAGGGGAGACTATGAAAGCTGAAGGGTCACTGAGGGAGAACGCCCTCGGTTTTGTCCCTCTCCACCAGTCTTTTATGATGGGTTCATCTGTGTTGTGACAGGTGTGTGAAGTGAACACCTTACCAGAGGTAATTGCCATTTCTCTCCTGTGGGTCATTGTTTGTCCCTATGCCTGAAAAGACCATTAGAAAAAGACAATTTTTGGTTGTTACAGTGGTAGAGTTAGAGATGAAGACCATATAATTCTATTGTTCTCTCAGACATGAATTGAATGAAAATCACAATTATAAAAATATTCTAACAAACCTGAGTGGATCCATTAACAGTGGTGTGCTATACATGGACAGTAAACACCCTGCTGATGCTGTTCTTTAGCTGGGACAGACTGCTGTGGCTTCACAACAGCAACAATTATACCACTGAGGAGAGTCATAAAGGTGATTAACAGCTGCTTCTAATTAAAGATCAATTGAGAGTCTTTGAGGTGATTTGCCACCCCTCAAAATGGGCAGTTTTGAGGACCCCATGTTTCCAACTATAGTAGCCAATTGTTTCATGGAGTTCTTACATAAACACCCTGCCATAGATTTTAGACACTATCCTGTCATGACTCATGCTGAAGCCTTTGCAGCTGCCTGTATCAAAATAGTGGTTACACTGTCAGTTTGACCAATATTCACTTTAGCATCAAGTATTGTATTTAATATTTTGTAAGTTGCCATCAGCTTGTGGGTGCCTCTTTGCCAACTACCTTGTACAAACACCAAACCAGATAGCATTTAAAGTGATCTTTATTGACATCAGAACACAAGGTCTGCAGGGATTCATTTAGTAGCCAACATGAATGATAGGAAACATTAAGAGCAAGTTCATCTCAGGCTGTGACAAAATTCTGGTTGCTTTCAAGCAGAAGACAGTATCTTGCTCAGGCTGCATCCACCTGCCCTGATGTTTATACTGACGTGGCTGCATGTAACCTTATAGACCAACTCCTTCGTATGGCTGGTTTTGTCCATTTCCTTCACCATAGCTAATTCTGCCAATACTGTGCAGGGTAGCTGGGCTGCTTGACGCTCTGAGGGACTTGAGAGTCAGCAGGGAGGGTCAAGACCTGCTGAGTACTGGGGTAGGCAGGATAGTAGTCTCTTTTGTAGTGAGTGTCTTGCCAGTGGTCCCGCCCCTGCTCAAAGCTACTGCTGAAGTGAGAAACTGTGCCTGGAGGATATTGACCAGTCAGGAACATGTAGTCATAAGGATATTCAACCCAAATTGCGCCGAGGCCTGACGGCTGAAGTTGGCTTGTGGAGGCATATCCAGCAGCCACTTGGACACCAGGAGGTGGTGGCTGGAAGCCTAGCTCTTCCGTCTCAGACTCGTAGTTGCCATGCTCATAGTTCTTTTCCAGATGGGACATTTCACCTGCCTGGTACTCTGGACGAAACAGGCCAAGTGGACTCACATTGCTATAGTCAGGTGGTTGAGGGGCAGAATTACTGGGGGCAAACTGGCCAGTACTAGGTCTTGCGGGAGGGCCCTCACCAGAAAGGCTGGGAGGTGCAACTGCCCAGGCGATGTCTAGGGAGCAGAAGTTACAGGGATTTTAAGCATCAAGATATTACAATTTCAGAGCCAAGGGCTCTTCACCAAAAGTATTAGTATAAAGTGGCCATTGCACTACCCACGGGAGTGCACATTACAAGGCCCTCAAAACTCAAGCAAATCTGGTTTTTAATAATTACAGTCACATTAGCACTAGTTACCTTGTGTAGAGGAGGGCCGAGAGAACTTCGGCCTGCAGAAGAGCTGCTAACGTATCCTGACTGTACAGGTGCGGCAAAAGAGTTAGAGCTGTAAGAAGCTGCTGCTTCTCTCTGAACACTGGGTTGAGGGTAACTAGGTTCTGTACGTGGAGCTGCAACAATTTTAGAGTCAGAACCAGAAACTGCAGGGGCAAATCCACCAGAAGGCGGCACGCCTTTCCAGTTATGGCCAGCAGAAGCAGAGTTTGCACCATAACTGGAGGAGCTAGGATCAAAGCCTAGATATTAAGACAGATATTAGGACAAGTTTTTAAAATCATCATTAAACAACTTAAATGTTAACAGTGATACTTTACCTTGCTTTACTGGGTAGCTGTAATTCACACCCACCAGCATAACAAGGAGCAAGGCCCTATTGAAGAACACACAAAGCATAACTATGGCTACTTAACAGAAATTAGTCACAACATTACAAACAAATTGTTGCTTACCCTGACATAACACAAACAGCCATCATGTTGAACGAGCAGCTCTACAATCACAATGACCCTGTGAAAGGTTTATAAATGTTGCAAGTGACCTGCCCAGACCAATCAGAACGTAATGAATTAACGATACACAGCTGCTAGCAAATGAATCCTGATTAAGGTGGCTCCACCATGCTGAAACTTCAACAGCGAGTGTATCAAAGTTGGTCCAGTTGTCTCATTTTTTGCACATTGCTATCATAGGTGCGTTACATTACACAGTTTTGTACTTAGTACAGCATTTTATTTTCAGCATAACTAAGTTCTCCTTCTTCTTCTTTTCCTTTCGGCTGTTCCCTTTCAGGGGTTGCCACAGCGAATCATGTGCCTCCATCTAACCCTGTCCTCTGCACCCTCTTCACTCACACCAATTAACTTCATGTCCTCTCTCACTACATCCATAAATCTCCTCTTTGGTCTTCCTCTAGACCTCCTGCCTGGCAGCTCCAACCTCAGCATCCCTCAACCAATATATTCACAGTCTCTCCTCTGAACATGTCCAAACCACCTCAATCTGGCCTCTCTGACTTTATCTCCGAAACATCTAACATGAGCTGTCCCTCTGATGTACTCATTCCTGATCCTGTCCATCCTCGTCACTCCCAAAGAGAACCAGAACATCTTAAGCTCTGCTACCTCCAGCTCTGCCTCTTGTCTGTTCTTCAGTGTCACTGTCTCTAAGCTGTACAACATCGCTGGTCTCACCACCGTCTTGAACACCTTTCCTTTCATTCTTGCTGATACTCTTTTATCACACAACACACCTGACACTTTTCTCCACCCGTTCCAACCTGCTTGCACTCGCTTCTTCACCTCTTTTCCACAGTCTCCATTGCTCTGAACCGTTGACCCTAAGTACTTAAAGTCCTGCACCTCTGCTCCCTGTAACCTCACCGTTCCACCTGGGTCCCTCTCATTGACACACATGTATTCTGTCTTACTGCGGCTAAGCCTCATTCCTCTGTTTTCCAGAGCAGACCTCCATCTCTCTAGATTTTCCTCCACCTGCACCCTGCTCTCACTACAAATCGCAATGTCATCCGCAAACATCATAGTCCATGGAGATTCCTGTCTAACCTCATCTGTCAGCCTGTCCATCACCAGAGCAAACAAGAAGGGGCTCAGAGCCGATCCTTGATGCAGACCCACCTCCACCTTGAACTCCTCTGTCACACCTACAGCACACCTCACCACAGTCTTACAGCTCTCATACATGTCCTGCACCACTCTAACATACTTCTCTGCCACTCCAGACTTCCTCATACAATACCACAGCTCCTCTTTCAGCACCCTGTCATACGCTTTCTCTAAACCTACGAAGACACAATGCAACTCCCTATGACCTTCTCTGTACTTCTTTATCAGCATCCTCAAAGCAAATACTGCATCTGTTGTACTCTTTCTAGGCATGAAACCATATTGCTGCTCACAAATGCTCACCTCTGCCCTTAGCCTAGCTTCCACTACTCTTTCCCACAACTTCATTGTATGGCTCATCAGCTTTATTCCTCTGTAGTTGCCACAGCTCTGCACATCTCCCTTGTTCTTAAAAATTGGCACCAGTACACTTCTCCTCCATTCCTCGGGCATCCTCTCACTCTCCAAGGTCTTGTTAAACAAACTAGTCAGAAACTCTACTGCCACATCTCCTAGACACTTCCATACCTCCACAGGTATGTCATCAGGACCAACTGCCTTTCCACTCTTCATCCTCTTCAACGTCCTCCTCACTTCACTCTTGCTAATCTTTGCTACTTCCTGCTCCACACCAGTCACCTCTTCTACTCTTCGTTCCCTTTCATTTTCCTCATTCATCAACTCTTCAAAGTACTCCTTCCATCTTCCCATCACACTCCTGGCACCTGTCAATACATTTCCGTCCTTATCTTTAATCACCCTAACCTGCTACACATCCTTCCCATCTCTATCTCTTTGTCTGGCCAACCTGTACAAATCCACCTCTCCCTCTTTAGTGTCCAACCTAGCATACAAGTCCTCATATGCTCTTTGTTTGGCCTTTGCCACCTCTACCTTCACCTTACGCTGCATCTCCCTGTGCTCCTGTTTACTCTCTTCAGTCCTCTCAGTGTCCCACTTCTTCTTAGCTAACCTCTTTCTCTGTATACACTCCTGAACTTCCTCGTTCCACCACCAAGTCTCCTTGTCCACTTTCCTCTTTCCAGATGACACACCGAGTACCCTCCTACCTGTCTCCCTGATCACATTAGCTGTAGTGGTCCAGTCATCTGGGAGCACTTCCTGACCACCCAGAGTCTGTCTCAGCTCCACCCTGAAAACTACACGACATGCTTCCTTTTTCAACTTCCACCACTTCGTCCTCTGCTCTGCCTTTGTCCTCTTCATCTTCCTCACCACCAGAGTCATTTTACACACTACCATCCTGTGTTGTCTGGCTACACTCTCCCCTACCACTACTTTACAGTCACTGGTCTCTTTCAGATGACAACGTCTACACAAGATGTAGTCCACCTGAGTGCTTCTACCTCCACTCTTATATGTCACCCTATGTTCCTGCCTCTTCTGGAAGAAAGTGTTCACTACAGCTATTTCCATCCTCTTTGCAAAGTCTACCACCATCTGTCCTTCTGCGCTCCTGTCCTGAAGACCAAACCTGCCCATCACATTCTCATCACCTCTGTTCCCTTCACCTACATGCCCATTGAAATCTTCACCAATCACCACTCTCTCACCTCTGGGGATGCTCTGCATCACTTCATCTAACTCACTCCAGAATTTTTCCTTCTCTTCTAACTCACATCCTACCTGTGGGGCATAACCACTCACAACATTGAACATCACCCCTTCAATTTCCAGCTTCAGACTCATCAACCGGTCTGATACTCTTTTCACCTCTAGAACATTCCTCACAAACTCCTCTTTCAGGATAACTCCTACTCCGTTTCTCTTCCTATCTGACCCGTGGTAGAACAACTTGAACCCTGCTCCTAAGCTTCTAGCCTTGCTACTTTTCCACCTGGTCTCCTGGACACACAGTATGTCCACCTTCCTTCTCTGCATCATGTCAATCAACTCTCTAGCCTTCCCTGTCATAGTCCCAACATTCAAAGTCCCTACTGACAGTCCTACATTCTTAGCTTTCCTCTTCTCTCTCTGCCTACGAACACACCTTCCTCCTCTCCTTCTTCGTCTTTGACCAACGGTAGTCCAATTTCCACCGGTACCCTGTAGGTCAACAGCACTGGTGGCGGTTGTTGTTAACCCGGGCCCCGACCAATCCGGTATGGAAGTCATTGTCACGATTTGCATTTTTAATTTGGCATGTGTTTTACGTTGGATGCCCTTCCTGACACAACCCTCTGCATTTATCCAGACTTGGGACTGGCACAAGAAGACACTGGCTTGTGCCCCCTTGCGGTTGCATTATAACTAAGTTCTCCTTAGTTTATGTTTTTGTTTCTGTGTATTCCTTGTTATTCTGGTGATTTTTGTTTCTCTTTTCCACAAAGCAATCTCATTTCACATGCCTAAGATCTTTTTAGTACATCTTTAATTTAATTGTTTAGCAGTTCTTCAAGTTTTAATCTGTTAAATAGAAAAATGAAATGACACCAAATTTTTGACAGGTTAAATCACAAGGAAAGATGTAATGTGCTGGCACAGCTGAGAAGCTTCCTATTGACTCACCTAGAAGAGGGACATTGGGATTTGTTTATGAATGCCTCTTTAATAATAATAAAAAATAATAATAAAACTTTATTTATAGAGCACTTATCAAAACAAAGTACAAAGTGCTTCACAACAAGATAAATAAAATACCACAGTGAATGACGAGATATAAAGAAATAAAATACATAAAATACACAAAAGCAATAAAATAAACAGTCAAATAAACAGCCAATTGAGGTAAAATCAGGATATGCTTTCAGATAAAAATGTGTTTTGAGACGAGACTTAAACGAAGACACTGACTCACACAACCTAATTTCTTCGGGCAAGTTCTTCCAGAGCCTCGGTCCCCCTTAGTTTTCATCCTGGACTCAGGAACAGACAGGAGACCCCTCCCCGAAGATCTCAAACTACGTGAAGGTTCATAAGGGATTACAAGGTCTAAAATATAGTCTGGGGCCAGGCCATGAAGAGCCTTAAAAGTAATCAACAAGATCTTAAAATCAATCCTAAAACCAACAGATAGCCAATGTGAAGAGGCTAAAACAGGTGTTATGTGGTCGTACTTCTTGGTCCTGGTTAACAGCCTAGCAGCTGAGTTTTGTACAGTCTGTCAAAGTTTTTTGATTAAGATAAGTGAACAGGCTGTTACAATAATCAAGGTGTTAGGAGATAAAAGCATGTACAACAGTTTCTGCATCACTAAGATTTAAAAAGTATGGTAAACAGGCAGACATCCCTTAATAGCACCCACCTCTCGACCCATCAAACTGATCAGAAGATGGATAAGTGGCATATGTCTAATACTGGAGCTGAGGTAGATGAGTCAAAAACCTTAAGTGCAATGCTCCCACATCTTGATTCAATAATCAGACACCATTATAGATCAGCAATGCATCATGGGATCAGAGAACCTTGTCAGAACCAAGTTGTAGAATTGAGATCACAACCATTATTCAAAACACCTATTGGAATTTTATGTAGTTTACATGTTTAAGGTTTTGAGTTAGTTAAACTCAAGACCTCATGCTGGAGATATTGATTTGTCATAGCAGCCTAAGCACAGGTATCATTCCTTTTTTGCACCAGAATGTACACTACCAGAGTAATGGAGCTGGCACACCTGATGGAATGTAGCCATGTATTACAATATACTTTAAGTCAGTGTATCTGCTATTTTGAATTGATTAGGTGGCACTGCAACAGGTACTTTTGTTTCATGCTTAGGTAGGGTGTAACATTTGCAACAATCCAGGGTCAGTTCTTGACACTAGGCAGTTACAATGCAGTGCACAAACCAACTTTGGAGGCAGGACTTTTAGTTTCTGTACACTAAAGAGCACCCCATTTCAGTCACCTGCAAATGTTCAAGCACAACTTGATGACTCATGCTGAAGCCTTTGCAGCTGCCTGTATCAAAATAGTGGTTACACTGTCAGTTTGACCAATATTCACTTTAGCATCAAGTATTGTATTTAATATTTTGTAAGTTGCCATCAGCTTGTGGGTGCCTCTTTGCCAACTACCTTGTACAAACACCAAACCAGATAGCATTTAAAGTGATCTTTATTGACATCAGAACACAAGGTCTGCAGGGATTCATTTAGTAGCCAACATGAATGATAGGAAACATTAAGAGCAAGTTCATCTCAGGCTGTGACAAAATTCTGGTTGCTTTCAAGCAGAAGACAGTATCTTGCTCAGGCTGCATCCACCTGCCCTGATGTTTATACTGACGTGGCTGCATGTAACCTTATAGACCAACTCCTTCGTATGGCTGGTTTTGTCCATTTCCTTCACCATAGCTAATTCTGCCAATACTGTGCAGGGTAGCTGGGCTGCTTGACGCTCTGAGGGACTTGAGAGTCAGCAGGGAGGGTCAAGACCTGCTGAGTACTGGGGTAGGCAGGATAGTAGTCTCTTTTGTAGTGAGTGTCTTGCCAGTGGTCCCGCCCCTGCTCAAAGCTACTGCTGAAGTGAGAAACTGTGCCTGGAGGATATTGACCAGTCAGGAACATGTAGTCATAAGGATATTCAACCCAAATTGCGCCGAGGCCTGACGGCTGAAGTTGGCTTGTGGAGGCATATCCAGCAGCCACTTGGACACCAGGAGGTGGTGGCTGGAAGCCTAGCTCTTCCGTCTCAGACTCGTAGTTGCCATGCTCATAGTTCTTTTCCAGATGGGACATTTCACCTGCCTGGTACTCTGGACGAAACAGGCCAAGTGGACTCACATTGCTATAGTCAGGTGGTTGAGGGGCAGAATTACTGGGGGCAAACTGGCCAGTACTAGGTCTTGCGGGAGGGCCCTCACCAGAAAGGCTGGGAGGTGCAACTGCCCAGGCGATGTCTAGGGAGCAGAAGTTACAGGGATTTTAAGCATCAAGATATTACAATTTCAGAGCCAAGGGCTCTTCACCAAAAGTATTAGTATAAAGTGGCCATTGCACTACCCACGGGAGTGCACATTACAAGGCCCTCAAAACTCAAGCAAATCTGGTTTTTAATAATTACAGTCACATTAGCACTAGTTACCTTGTGTAGAGGAGGGCCGGAGAGAACTTCGGCCTGCAGAAGAGCTGCTAACGTATCCTGACTGTACAGGTGCGGCAAAAGAGTTAGAGCTGTAAGAAGCTGCTGCTTCTCTCTGAACACTGGGTTGAGGGTAACTAGGTTCTGTACGTGGAGCTGCAACAATTTTAGAGTCAGAACCAGAAACTGCAGGGGCAAATCCACCAGAAGGCGGCACGCCTTTCCAGTTATGGCCAGCAGAAGCAGAGTTTGCACCATAACTGGAGGAGCTAGGATCAAAGCCTAGATATTAAGACAGATATTAGGACAAGTTTTTAAAATCATCATTAAACAACTTAAATGTTAACAGTGATACTTTACCTTGCTTTACTGGGTAGCTGTAATTCACACCCACCAGCATAACAAGGAGCAAGGCCCTATTGAAGAACACACAAAGCATAACTATGGCTACTTAACAGAAATTAGTCACAACATTACAAACAAATTGTTGCTTACCCTGACATAACACAAACAGCCATCATGTTGAACGAGCAGCTCTACAATCACAATGACCCTGTGAAAGGTTTATAAATGTTGCAAGTGACCTGCCCAGACCAATCAGAACGTAATGAATTAACGATACACAGCTGCTAGCAAATGAATCCTGATTAAGGTGGCTCCACCATGCTGAAACTTCAACAGCGAGTGTATCAAAGTTGGTCCAGTTGTCTCATTTTTTGCACATTGCTATCATAGGTGCGTTACATTACACAGTTTTGTACTTAGTACAGCATTTTATTTTCAGCATAACTAAGTTCTCCTTAGTTTATGTTTTTGTTTCGTTGTATTCATGTTATTCTGGTGATTTTTGTTTCTCTTTTCCACGAAGCAATCTCATTTCATATGCCTAAGCAAGATCCAAATGTACCTTTTGTCAGATAGTGTGACCTGCCCATACTGTTATGCAGTTGCTAGGGCAGATCATTTTAGTACATCTTTAATTTAATTGTTTAGCAGTTCTTCAAGTTTTAGTCTATTTAATAGAAAAATGAAATCACACCAAAGTATTTACAGGTTAAAACACAAGGAAAGATGTAATGTGCTGGCACAGCCAAGAAGCCAAGAGGCTTCCTATTTACTGCCCTAGAAGAGTAAACATTAGATCCCGGAAACAGTTTAAGTACAAACAAACATGATGAAATCATCTGTACAAACCTAAAACTACAGTACAGCAGTTTGTTGGTCTCATAATCATATTAAGAAGAAAACTTTGACCCAACCCGTGACCTGAAGAACATATCCTGAAGAAACTAATAAACTGCATATGAGGAAACTATATGAGAAATCTAAATGCGTTTGATAGTGGCACATCCCTTCATTAAGATCTTACTCCTCTATACCCAGCTTGAGACTGTGCCAAATGTGCCGTGGTTCTGCATTGTGACAATTTCCGGCACTTCAGATGTGTATTTCCTGGCTTTCTAATCAGAATGCTATTTTGTATCTCAAAAGGGGCTCCATTCAGCCCAACATTAACAGCCCTCGTCTGTGATAATGTGGATGCTTCGGGCCATAGGCCACCAGCTGCATCCACTTGTCAGTCTTTGGTACAGATGCCCTGTCTGTCTGCTGTGGCGAATGAAACTCATGGACTAAATTGGCACTTATTGTGCAGAATGATTTTATGTACGCATTTTAATGTGCCTCATCCAATTCCTTAACATGGTTTAATTATATCTGCTGACAGCCATCTCAAATTTTAAAATTATTTAAATGGAAAGCTCCTGTCCCTCTTGTAATTTATGTCGTTGAGTGGCCAGTGGAGATCAAATGGAAAGGCTATAGATCTTTGTACCTGAATATACTTTCAGCCAATTTATCCTAATCTGCTTGATTTTTTGTGCATCATAGTAGTTTCTCATACAAATCAAATGAAGAGAACTCAATTATGATGGATCAATAATTCAGCATTCTCAATTATGCTTTAATTGTAAGAAGCAATATCATCCAATCTTATTGTGTGGATAGGTGTTGTTGCTCTGCAGAGCTTTAGATGATTGTTTATATGAGATTAGAGCTGCGTATCAAGGAAAAGATCAGGCAATGTCACAGAGCCTTGGATAGCCAGGAAGAGACACATGCGTAGACACACTCCCGCACACACTCAGATACACTCCTGAATACACACACTCTTAATGACACAAACACATAACATAAAGCCAAATGCTGCCACTAAAATTTGCATGGTGCTCAGTAATGCATTAGTGAACATCACTTGGCAATCTGTTCATACGGGCTTAATTGGATTTTAATACCGCCTCTGATCTTGTTTTCTAATTAACGGCGGTGGCTGGCAACCAAGCAGAACCATGCACCCAGCAACACCTTTGATCCCGGCCATATGGAGTTCCTCCAAGCACGGCGGGGATGTAAAAATCCCTCACCTAGACGTGGGCGAACAACAGGCCCCCGAATCAAAATGGATGGGGTGAGGAGAATGAAGGAGGGTGGAGGATGGGGGTGTGTGGCAAGGGGTGGCGGTGGGGGGGAGGCAGTGGCATGTGTCATCCACACATCCCGGCGGCATTGTTATTGATTAATTTCTCTCACGATCAGTTGTGATCACAGATACATAAAACATGAGAGAGGGGACTGAATGCCTGTACACCTTATCATCCTTGCTGCCATTCGACACCCCTTCCTTGCAACGTGGAAATGTCAATAGCTTTTCTAATCTGTTTACTTCTCCCCTTGTGGCCACTGCGTTATGCTTTTGATGAAGGGCTGCCAAAAAAGTGTCCTTTTCTACCCTTACTTTTCCTGTTTTGGCAGACAGAGTATGGGTATTAAACTTTAATCTGCATAGTCACTCTGGCTCTCTTGCTGTTATTTAGTTATTTAATAGGATATCACTTGAAGACCCAGTGCAGTTTTTTAAATTCAGATTATTTAATAGATATTAAGACAGCTTTAGGGCTCATTTCTGAATACTCAGCCAGTTTTTGGAGGCTTGACGTGGCATCAGCATATCCACCAAAGCCACCCTGCAGCCTCAGCAACACAGCAACACAGGTTTTATGTTAGGCAACATATCATAAGTGGAAGCATCCAATTAGTCAATCTTCATGGTGCAATGAATGCTAGAGAAATTATTTCTGAAAAACACAAACATTGCAATATTGAATATGTTCAAATGTCATATCAAATTAAATATCTTTTTAGCTTTAACCTTCCTCCTACTGTAGATATGCATCTAGCTCATCTGCATGAATCAGTCAGATGAGGTTGTGTAAAAAGGAAAGTATAGGTCTTATCAATACCCCATTATTTCATTAAATGAATAGCTCGACATTTTGGAAAATAAGCATATTCTTTTTCATGCCGAGAGTTAGATAAGAAGATTGATACCGCTCTAATATGTGCATGATAAATATGAAGCTACCGCCTGCATCCAATTAGCTTAGCTCAGCACAAAGACTGGAAATAGGGGGAAACTGCTAGCCTGGCTCTGTCCGAAGGCAGCTAAATTTGCCTACCTGCACCTCTAAAGCTCACTAATAACACAATATATCTTGTTTGTTTAATCCGTATGAAAACCAAAGTGTAAAAACAAACGTTGTGGTTTTACTGGGGGTTATGTGGATGACTATTTTTTTTGGCCGGGAGCATTGACTTCCTGGAGTCTCTGCTGGTTGCCTGGCAACCTCATGGTGATGACAAGACTTCTGCGGAGTAAACAAATGAGATATGACGTGTTAATTAGTGAGCTTTAGAGGTGCTGGTAGGCAGATTTTGTTACCTTTGGACAGAGCCAGGCTAGCTGTTTCCCTCTGTTTCCAGTCTTTATGCTAAGCTAAGCTAACCAGCTGTTGGCAGTAGTTGCATATTTATCGTAGAGACACGAGAGTGGTATCAATCTTCTCATCTAACTCTCGTCAAGAAAGCGAAAGAAACTATTTATTTGAGACCCAGTCTGTGTGTTCTTTGGTTGGTCTGTTTCTGTGTATCACCTTTTGCACACTGGTTGAGAGAGCTACATTATGCACACGAGGCTGTGGAAATTCCAAGCACGAGGTAAAAATAGCGTGCAGTATATCTGTGGAGGATGTTGGTCATGTCAAGTCAAGGAAGCTGGACTTGCTCTGTAGTCTTAAAGACATTTCACAAGTCATCCTAGAGGCTTTAACAGTTCTACTGACTGTTGGGGAAGGTCACCAGTATTTAACGTCTATGGGTGGTTATAACCTTGACTTAAAGTGAGAGTAATGATAATACATAAGACAATATGGCAATCATCCATGCATGGTGATTTTGTTTAGTTCAGCAAGCTGTCATTTCACTGCTGTCTGACAGAAAGCAGCTCATTAACTATGCATATCAATTAAAAACCTGAGCAAATGTGACGAATTTCATATCTACAACAGTATGATTGACAACCAGGAGGATGGTGTTATTAAAGGATGTCAAATTTCCCCAATACTAACTGATACAGTGTTTTGGGTATATTTACATTAACACGCCCTGTACGAAACAATATCATTAGACTAGGGAATGTGATTCTTATAGTAATGTATCATTAAGTGTTGATCATGGCAGTAGCTCTGATTAAAGAGTGTTTAAGTCCCAGTGGTGGAAAAAGTACTCAGATCTATTACTTAAGTAAAAGTAGCAATATTACATTGTAGAATTACCGTTACAAGTAACAATCATGTATTAAAGTTAAAGTACAAAAGTACAAGTTAAAAAATATATACTTAAAGTACCAAGAGTAAAAGTACTCATTATGCAGAATGGCCCATTTCAGATAATATGTATTATATTATTGGATTATAATTATTGATGCATTAATATTGATGCATCACTTTAATGTTGCAGCTGGTAAAGGTGGGGCACATTTTAATTTCTTTATATACTGTTGGATAGCTTGTGAAATTCCCCCGGGGATCAATAAAGTCTTATCTTAACCTATAACAATACATAATAATTTTTTGTTGTTGATTATATTTTGTATTATTAATCGGAATCTGCAAAGTAACTAGTAACTAAAGTTATCAAATAAATGTAGTGCAGTAAAAAGTACAAAATTTGCTTCTGAAATAAAGTGGAGTAGAAGTATAATGTAGCAGAAAATGGAAAGTAAAGTACCTCAAAATTGTACCTAAGTAGAGTACTTGAGTAAATGTTCTTAGTTACTTTCCACCACTGTTGAGTCCACATTGACGCTCTCATGCTGCTGCAATGAAGAGGGGAGGCTTGACAATTCTCGCCTGTGATTGCATCTGAATAATGATGCCTTTTTTACATGCTGGTTGTTTGTCCTTCAGCAGGGCAATTATTTCAACAATGTGTATATACTCTTTTGAAGAGGATTGTGACTTATTGTGCCCTCGCTAATCACCAGAAATGCATCAAGACTAAAGTGGGGTGACTAATGAAGATGGGTGACAAGGCCTGAAGGCCTTCTCTTTATTTTATATGGAACTCTTTCTTTTGTATGAAAAGAGAAATCCTTGCCCTCCTTAAATTATGAAATTGTCCTTCGACCTTAGCATGTGACAAAGTTCCTCATCTTTCTGTGAAAGACACATTCAAGCCCATAAGTGCTATATTTGATTTTGGAGTCCTTTCTTTTAAAACTTAATGGATGACAGAAATGGAAAGTGGCCTTAGCTGATGTTTGAAACAATCACATGCTAATGACTAAATACATTTCTGCCATGCTAACGCTGTTGTATGCTTGCCATGTCTACATACAAAAGTCAATAGAAAATTACAATTACAAGCATGGTACCCTCTGAAAAGATTCAGCATCAGCCTAGTTTTTGGACAATGCTACCAGTCTCCAGTGAATCACATTTTAGCATCATATACATTACTGTGTCTTAACACCTTTCGTAGTACCAATATAGCTCAAATTGGTAAGTACACCAATGTACAATGATCTTTTCAGCTGTCACAATGCTGATTCTGCATTTCAAATCTTCCTCTGACATAAAAGAAAGCAGATCATTACATTATTGTCTGAAAAAGTATACCTCACTCATGCTGTCTTACAATGTGTTACAGTATGTTAGTCCATTGACACGTCAGATGGCCCCTGGCACAAAAGCTGTTCCACCAGTTTGTCTGACATGACACACAGGTCTGTTATTCAAACTGTTAGCACAGACAATAGGTGACCGTACATAACAACTCCTGCTATGACATTATTTTAACAGCAGCTAAAGAAGTTATTTTTAATTGCAAAAAGTTTTTGGAAGTGTTTAAGAATTTAAGAAGGGAAAGTGCTGATTCACTTTACCAAAAGCACACCATTTAATTAAAATGTATATTTTGGCTAAAGCCTTGAATAGCACAACCCCAAAGAGTTGTCTTAGTTAGGTGATGACTGTTTTCTCAAGATTACAGTTCCATGATATTTTATTCAAGTTTGGAAAGGGATTGACAATGAGTTTTGGACACAGCAGAGTTGTCATCTCAAGGGGATCAAGGTTTTAGCCATAAAATGCCTGGGCTGCACTTTACAATAAATGGAAACAGTTGCACCTTTAAGCTGACTTGGCCCCTCAACAGCAAAGCTCAGTTTGTAAATCAAGATGATAATTTGACCATAACATGATAATTGTGGGATACTGAGATGAAACAAGAGAAGATTTAAATTGATCCTGGGCTTAATCACAAAGAGAGAGACACAGGGAAAGAAAGATGAAAACACCCACATGGGATCATCTTTAAATTTCTGCAGAAGGTAAATGTAGTGTACATGTTGTGTGTACAGTATGTACGCATACAGCAAATATGTGTTTGGCTGGGAGTCTAACTTGCGGTCTAATTATGGGTTCCACAGAATAGACCAAAAAAATATTTCTTACATGTACATGTGTATGCATCATACACATTGCAACGTCCACAGTGGTGTACACGCCCAGTGTACTTAGCCCAGGGTGATTCTGGCAGAGATACAGAAACCAAAAGACAAGTCATATCAGCAATGCAAACCGTCCCTCGGTTCAAACACTGGAATGAGCCACCTTGCTAAATCGGCGTTACGAAACGAAGGGTATAAACATGCATTTGCATATAAGTTTGATTTATAGTGTGTGCATTTTATTAGCTGTGTGAGTCAAGCTAGAATTTCATGTTGTGTCCCTATCTGTCCTCCCATAAGTAGACTCTCTGTCAAGAAAAAAAATATAAATTTGAAGTTTCAGTCACTGATACATAGAGATATAGAAATATCTCTATAATAATAAACAAGTGAGCACTCAAAACTATAAGATTAGCAGTCTTTTGGGAGCACTGCATGTTTATGCTAAAGTGTAAAGGACAGGAATACAGGTTTTCTCTCATACCAGAGAAAGGAATTTCAAAAGAATATGGTCAAGTCAGAACCTTTTTGTTACATGACAATTCACTCCTTTTCTGCCTGCTGTCAAAGAGGAGATTAAGTTGTCAAAATGTGGGTCTTGGTCCAGACTGGTCTTTTGAATGGATATTCACTAGTCTGATCTCCGCCACTGCTAATAGACTGAGCTCAAAGGGGAGTAGGGAGAACAGAGGAGGGAGAGGGGTAAGAAGGCTTTAGGATCACTTTACCTGGATTCGGCAGTGTGGCGCTGGTGGATTAGTGCCCCGGGCCTCATGGCACGCTAGTCTGCAAACACCCCCATAACTCTGTTCTACAGGTACAAACACATGCACACACACGCTCATTCACAACACAGTGGCCAGTAAACACACAAACACGATTTCAAGGTGCATTTTGCATAAGAACATGTGGGTTGCCCTTACATCCAAACACATCGATGCTTTTAAATGCAATCGTGTACCTGCAAACACGGCAACACGCATCTACAGTATATGTTACACACAACCAAATGCCCGGTGACCTCTACAGTCTCACATCTCAGGTCTATGCAGCCATAGCCCAGATGAACTAGCACCAGATGAAACAACAACTGTTAACAACCACTCTTAATTTCAGTGAACTTCCGCACTGATTTCTGGCTTCTGTACAGTTGAGATGCCTCACACAAACTTTCTTCGACATCCTAGAAGCTTTCAGAAGTCTGTTCCTTGTCTGATACCACTCTGTAAGGTCACTCACTCATCCAGAACGGCAAAACCATAACCCATAAAGGAGAAAATACAGGTTGTTCTTGGCAGGGAGGAAAGAAACCCACCGAAGCTTCATCCCTCTCTGCCGCCTCTGCCTGCTCTCCCCCCAGTCACTACCTGATGACTTCTCCATCCGTTTTAATTGGTAATTATTTTGCAGGGTTTAATGCCTTTATTCAGACTGTCAGTGTGGAGTCAGGAGAGGAGGATTAGGTGCCCCAGGGGGACGAGACACTGGCACGGCCAGGACAGCTCATTTTTACACAGGCAGGGGAGGAGGACAGCTCATCTTTGATCCGGTTGGGGCTTCGCAGGCCAGAGGGGTGACAGCTGCACTTTCTTTAGCCCACATTTGAATTTGAATTCTATCTTAGGATGCAGCGCGCCACGGACTTGGCAGGGCAGTGGGGTAATCTGCTCGGCACAAACGCCCGGGCCTTTTCTTCCTGTGTGCCCTCGCAGAGATTGGAGTAATTAAAGTTAAATGGAATGCATTAAAAACTCACTTGTGCCGAGGCTGTGGCGGCCGTGCCAACAGTGAATGGGCTGGGGCTGTCCTTTTACGCTACTCTAATCCTGCGGAATATATGTGTGCCCCGTGACTTTGATGCTACGCTACCAAAGCATTGGAAACGGCTACCAGTGGAGCTACAACTGACTGCTGGCTTTCACCTCAGAAGAACATCTTGGAGAGCAAATTCAGCTGGATTCTGACATTGGCAGGAGGTTTGATGGAATCAGCTCGGGAAGGCTATTAGCACTTTCCAGACTCACATGTCACTCTCAAATTGCCACGCTTTGATGTACGGTCTATTTAAATACCACACACTGCCTTTCTCCTGACCTGTGGTAATATTTAGAGTAAATCTTGACTAGCTGTCCATAACAATAACTAACACATAAAGAACTTGTAGTGTCAATTGTTCTACAAAAGGTTGGCCCATACATGAAGAACTTTCCATGCCAACAAATGCTGGCTCTCAACCAATGCAACTTTGCAAAAGAGATGGGCAATCCCAGTTTGTCAGCCATCTTGACGTGGACAGTAATTGCAGCAAAAGACAAACTTGCACTTATAGCCATAGGCTGGGAACCAGACCTGCTCTTCGAAATGGATGTCAAGAGACTTGAGGCATCAGACACTAAGGTAATTGTTGCTGTCTTTCATTTTAGAGGAATGTGGACAGAGACAAAGGGGGGCAGGCTACAAAACTATCATCATAATCTCTCCCTGGCTTTGTGTGTGATCCTCAAGCCCTTCTAATGAGAGGAGATAGGACGGGAGGAACATAAGTGTGTGGGAGGAGTGAAAAAAAGGTGTTTTGTGAAACATAAAGTACGGGACAGAGCAAGTGGTAAAAAGGAGAGACTAAGATGGAGATGATGGATAGAGAAAAAAATCTTGCACACTCACTGATTTTACCTTTGTGGTTTACTATCTAGAATATCTAGGCTAATTAACAAACACACAAATCAGTAAATCAATCAGACAGTCAGTGGCCAGTCTTCCAATCTGTAGACCTCACAAACAACTCCTTATCCAGAAAAAGTGAAAAGAATGGCTTGAGCCAGCAAACAGTTTCACAGGTTTCACAGTTAATGCCTACAGCCAAAAGCATGCACAAATTTGTCTGATAACGCTACACGTTACACCAAATATTTCCCTTTAGGGCCATGAGGGACCAGGTGCATAAACATGTTGGCCACCCAGTTTGACACTACTGACATTTTAAATTACATCATTACTTTTTCATGCCAGACAATACATATATGTACCCTTTTCCTTACCACAACTTCCCATTATGGCCTGCTTTGTTATATCAGAATTTTGCTTGCTCCTTCTATGCTATTCTTTGTGTTTGCTGTGACAAAAACTAAAATCCCAAGCATACTGGTCAAGGTATCATCATTGCCTGTATGATACATTTTGGATCTGAGCATGTTATCTATCCAGTCCAGTGTCCCTAGGAATTATGTCAGTATTGGTTGATATACATCCAGTGCTAGCGCGGCAAGTAGTATGTCCTGTTGGATGGGTTTGTATCATGTCTAGGTCTCATGTAGAAGATCTGAGTTTGCAGCCCGCCACAGACTTGCAATTGCTTATTTATTAACTGTAAATGTGATCTTTCCCTTCTTTTTTCTGTTTTGCCGCTTTATTGGATAGTTACATTAAAGAGAGACAAGAAAGGCAGGGGAGAGAGAGAGGGGATGACATGCAGCAAAGGGCCCGAGCCGGACTTGAACGCAGGTCGCTGCGGTAAGGACTCAGCCTTGATATGTGGTTTGTGCTCTATCAGGTGAGTTGCAGGGGTGCCCCCCGATCTTTCCATAATCTTATCCAAGAGTTTTTGTTGCTTAACTGGAACCACCCCTTAAAGGAATAGATTTGCTTCCTAAGAGTTGGATAAGAAATAAGAAGCTACAGCCAGCTGGTGTAGGCAAGTTTAGCTTAGCATAAAAACTGGATTAAGGGGGAAACAGTTTACTAACATGTTATATCTTGTTTGTTTAATCTTTAAAAATTCATAAATTTAAAAGCAACGTTGCAAATTTACAGGTAACTATATGTGCTGGATCATTTCTTAGCTGGGTGCAGTGACTGTCTGGCAACCTCACTATGACAACAAGACTCTAGGAAGTCCCTGGCCTTGCTAAGATGTTAAGCTAAGCTAACTACCTGCTGGCTTTACCTTTATATTTAGTGTACAGACATGAAATTGGTATCAAGTTTCTAACTCTCGGCGAGAACACGAATAAGTGTATTTCTCAAAATGTTGAAGTATTCCTTTAACCAAAGTTTATTTGCCATAACTACCATCTTCCCATAACCTTATCCATACTGTAGTTGAAAATTTAACATAATCTGCAGAACTGTTTTGCAGAACTGTCTTGTCTGACGATGGGGTTGCAGTTTTCATTAGGTCTTCTTTTAGTTTGGTGTATAATGGAAAATTCTCTCAAGATTTAAAATATGTTCTTGTATATATTCATATTCCTTCAAATATTTTCAAAGAACATGAAGCAAGACATTCTGCAATATACATATTTTACATGATGAGTCTGTCTTCTTGTTGTCTGGAATATTTTGTGTCAAGCACCTAAATTGGATTTTGAAGACAGCTGATCTGACGGAGTCTTCAAGCAGATTAGATGAAAGACCAGTAAAGAATGGGGAGACAGACAGGGTGAACCCACGAACCAGACAGAGAGGTAGACTTGCAGACAGACCGAGAGAGATTCACAGACCAACTAGACAGACAACTATCCCTGTCATGCACTGTCCTAGCTTATTGGACAAATCTCATGCATCTGGACATTTCACTTGCAGGTCATGATTCAAGTATATCTGGAATGCATACATCCTCTCTTTAACTGCAAAATCAGGGGAAAGTGGCATGATTACAATCATACCACTATTGTCTGTAATAAACAGGCAAGCTGGTGCTTCTGTGGAGGAGGGATTCAAGTGCTTGTTCACTTAAAAGTGAAAAGGCTCCCTGAATAACTAATTAAAAAGCATCTGAATACCACTATAAGACCTTGGTTTATACTTTTGCGGATTTGATTAGTGGTGATTTGTCTATTCGCTGACAGACGCTTGATGTTGGCGAGATAAAGGAAAAAAAGCCAAAGCTTTTGGCTGGGAAGCCCTATTATTCATGGGCAGCAGTTGAGTGTGTATTTCCATTAGATGTGTGAAGGCCTCTAAGGTCTAAGAATGCACTTTAATAGATACCTGTCAAATGTAATTAACTATGTTTTTCCTATATCATACGCTTTCCCATCGCCTCCAGCCAGAGGCTCCACAGTGTGTTTGTGTGTGTGTATACAAGTACACATGCACATGTGTGTCTGTGTGTGAGAGAGACAAGAGTCTGTCTCAGCGTCTTTTGCCACCCAGCGATTGGAGACAGTTTTAATTGCAGCATGACAACCACAAGAAAGGACCAGAAGCCCCATAAAAGCCAAAGCAAGCTGGCAGCCGTCCCACAGTGGAAAGCTAGCCATGCCGTAATTACAGGTAAAAAGACCTCTAGCACTGTAGCTCAGCACCGTGTTTATTTGACACCAATCATGCAACTATGCAGGTATCCCAACAAAAACATGCTCTGTCCCGACAGGACTGAGGTGCCTCTGAGAAAGACTTGGACATCACCGGTAATCAAGGAATGTCTTGTGGCTTGGAGACTGAACCCTTGTCAGAACATGAAAGTGAGCAGAGAGACCTTGATTTTAAAGAGCTCAGATGAATTCACCAGTGCATGCTACATTGTTCCCAGGCAGAGAGGAGCCTCGCATGGCATCAATAATTCATTTTACAAGACTCACTTTTGCCTCCAGTGAGCAGGTCGATTTAAACGTTTTGATATCCACATCCAAGGGTGCAACGGGACGCATTAAAGACACATTAGCAAAGTTAGTGACACCTCCTGCTGCAGACTGAATACATTCTTTTCTCAGCTAAATTAGAGATGATCACCTGTGCTCATTCTAGCAGTAGGTTTGAGATACCCAGACTTCTGAGTATTTGGTTTTGTATGAGTAGAGGAGTGTTTAATGACTGTATGCTTGATAGCACACACATTTAGCCTGGCCTATGGGAGGAGCAAGGTTGTCTCTCCAAATGACAATGGGGGCATCTGGGTGATGAACACTGCATGTGTCTAAAGAAATGTGTTGAAGTGAACTGGGGACCTCCCCTTTAGCGTACACTGAAAAAGATTTGAAATCTGCTAAGCTCATTCAAATCAGACTTCATATCCAATTTATAGGCAGTCACATTGGTAATCACTCCAATACACTGCCAGTGTAAATCAAAAACATTTTAGTGACAGCATTGGTTTCTATTTGGAAATCCAGACCCTAGCACATAAATCTCACCTCTGTAAGTACTTTACGAGAGCACAATGTGTGTTTTATGTGTTCTTTATGAGTGTGGAAAGGCCACATCTTGAATGACACTCACTGCCAGACCCATAGGGGGGATAAAAAAAATACAAAAACGTTTTACAGGCTCATTTTCTATAACATATGCTCAGATTCTACTAAGAAGGAGTCCGTGTAAAGATACAGGGCAACATGTTTCCTCTGCTGTTCGTCTCTTTTTAAGTTATTCATTCATGGACTGTGTTATTTACTTGTATCCTGGTTGTGGTGATTTACTAGTTAGGTAATGACTGTCAAGGCAATTGGCTGCTAAAGTGGTGAACCGGGGCTCAAGTGAAGGGCAGTGTTTATCATGGTATTGACTTTCTGACGAGGGTGCCACAGACTCTTTTGTCACTGAGGCTGGGCCACTCAAAGAGCTGGCCGAGGGAGGTCATATGACCCACAAGCTCATACCATCCCCGTTGTTTTATTCTTTAATCAGGTTCTTTGTTTTCTACCTTTTTAACCTTTTTTTAGGTCAGTTTTTGAGGTGAAATTTGAGGTTTTTGAGGTGAAATTTTTCAGTGATTAAGACGTATACTTTGAATATAAATAAGGTGCCAGGGTGTGTAAAAAAGTTTGTTTATCAAGAAAATTTGCGCCCCGGACCCCCCATAGAGGTCCGGGCTTAGCCCTGAATGTCTCTAATCCACAAAACGCCCCTGGTAGTAATTTACCTGCCAAAACATGGGTCAATCAATTAGGCAAGGTAGTTGATACTGCATGGAGAACATTTTTACTGCAAATATTATCTACTACAGATTAGGGATGTTGGGTCTATGTTGGTTGGCTGTTATGAGTATTACACCAAGATTGTGGATTATGTTTTAAGAAATATCACAGGACTCTTTTTGTGTTGAGATCATAATATTGAACTCAACATTAAGAAGCTCTGAGAAACATATTTGATTGCAGGGGAGAATAAATCAACTGGAAGACAGTTTGGGTGAAAAATTTTAACTCATCCAAATTCACGTCAAAATCCACCATAGGATTCATTAGATGCCACTTCTGACAAGATGCAGTTAATTCCAAATACAATTTTTGATCTGTGTTCCCAGGGGACTCTTAACACTTACAAACATATGGTGTCCATCTGTCTATACATTTTCCAAAGATGTAATTGATCTACCGTAAAATTTAATAGGAAAATATATTCTTTTGCAACCAACTGTACAGTTACTTCATGATGATGATTACATGCAGTTAAATTCAGCGCTACAGAAGTTGTTGGCTAGCTTGACAGCACTGAAGATGTGAATTGTTCAGCGATGGATACCAGCACATAAGCTTCACAGTAGAAAGGAGCTATAGTGCATGCAGGATGTTGTGGTTATGGAGCTTTTTACTGCCAGAAAATTCACAAAGTAAAAGCTTATAGAGAATAGAAACAGGGGAAGAAACAGCACTGCACCGGCGATCATGAGACTGCTTACCAGATGATCTTCACTCACTGTATTTAAACTGAAGGTACAACGACCTTTACAATTTTTTTCACGTTCTGCTATACTATATGTTACACGATGTTATGTTTTGTCATTTAAATATGTTCCCCCCACCACCGACAGCAGCAGCAGTAGGTGGGTGTTTTCGGGTTTGATATACGATTGGTCAAAGATAAAAGAGTGGGCTGAGTTTGATCAATAGGGAAACTGATTGACTGGCCACCAGCACTCTTGTCTGTGTCACTTAGCGCTGATGAACTCTACCTTGAGCTTCAAAGGAGAGGCGGAGGAAATCTGGAAGAGACCACACACAATTGTGAGAGTGAGGGTGGCCTCTGATCTGTTGACAGAGAAGATGAACTACGGGGATTTCATACCTGGAGTGATATTATGTCATCTGAGTCAAGTCATTGTGAAATGGGACATGACTGTATCATAAATTACAGTATTTGTAATAATAACACTAATAACAATAATAATAATTTATTTAACTAATTATAATACATTTCTCTGGCACAATTATGTTATAATATGTCATAGAGGCTGTCAGTGGTGAAATTGTTATCTCTTACTCTTTTATAATGTGTTTCCCCGTGTTTAATGGTTAAGGTTTGATACATGACTTAGAGACTGACACCAACGAAACAGTCAGAAACATGTATAAAGTGCACTGCTTGTATCTGTTTTTTTTAAAAAAAGGAATAGTTAGAAATTTTGGGAAATAGGCATATTTACATTCTTGCAGATTACAGATGAGATGATTGGTAGTACTTTCATGTTTGTAGCCTACGGTAAATATGAAGCTCCAGCCAGCACAAAATAATGTATAGCTCATACAAAAAAACCCCTCTCAATCATCACTTATGACGCACTATGTCTTAGTTTCTTCTTATTTTGCTGTGTTCGGGACATTTCTGGGTGTCAACCTTTGGGCAGTGGTGTGTAGCCCCCAGCCAATAACAGGCTGTGAGGTCGGGACCTATAAAAATGTAGCGACCAGGTTACGTCGCTGTCTCAGTCTCTCTCATCTGCTCTCTGTCTGTGTCATGGATGTATCTCCGGCGCTGTCACAGCGCTAAAACGAAGTGTGCACATAGGTCTGGCTATGCGAGACTATGGATGTCCGTGTGTCTGTTTGACTAAGGGCAGGGCTGAGCTACACACACACAGGTAGAGCAGAGGCGGACAGGATGAAGTGTTGCATCAGACACAAAATCTGGCAATGTGGCTGTGTGGTTGTGCAGAGTTGTGGCAGTGTTTATTTGTGCTTTATAACGTAACCGCCGTGAAACAACTTTTTATTTCTCTGATTCACTGCTTTGTTATTGCTCTTCATTCTCTCGCTCACTGAGCCGGGGAGCAGGGGGCAATTTTGAACCGTGTGTTTACAAATAGCAAACGCCAAAGCCTACTTATTCTGCCTTTAATCTGTACAAAAATTAAAGCATTAAAACAACTATTTCTTAGCCAGCAGACAAACAAGATATGACGTGTAAACTAGTGAGCTTTAGAGGTGCTGGTAGGCAGATTTTATTGTCTTTGGACAGAGCCAGGCCAGCCTATACTGTACCCTTTGTTTCCAGTCCTTATGCTAAGATAAGCTAACCATCTCCTGGCTGTAGCTTAATATTGAACGGACAGTGTCGAAAATGTCAAACTATCCCTGTAAGTTAAAAGAGTAACAGTACACAGAGTACCAAGCACACAATGACACACTGTCTCAATGAGCCACGTCGGTAGGCTACAGTATCAGAGTGTGTGCATAAATAGACACACAAAGACACACCTACATATGTACAGTATGTGCACATGACCTCAGAGACACACAACGAGTTACCTAAATGCTCCTACTTTACTTGTGCTACAAGATACCCAACTCTCTCCCTCTCTTTTTCAGCGCACATGCACGCACACACACTTTTGCTCCCTCTCATGACTATAAATTTGCATATCTAGAAAGTATTTCCTGGTAAGTAGAGCAATGGCAGCTCTCAGGAGAGACACAGACACAGATAGAAATTTGTATTAAAAAGAAGAAACATCTAAGCAAAAAAAGAACAAAACCACGGTACACCAGTACTTTAATGATCCATCATGTTCAAAGGAAACTTATTCACAATCCTGCTGCAATAAACAAGGGAATGAAACACTGGAGTAAAGTGCTTTTCATTTGGTGCTTGCATGCGGCAGATGTTTGCTCTTCACTCCTCCTCTTCTGTAGTTTTTCACCATATTTTCTCAAACAGGTCATATAGCCACTGCACGTTATACCGTTAAAGATCTGTTAAACTGATGATGTTGAGGATCACAGTACACAACAGTGGGTTAAAGGTCAGATTCCCCTTGTATCTTCTCTCTACCATAGGAATGTGGGTGTGTCTTCTCCAATGAAATGTCTCCCTGCACAGGCCAATACACGTACGTAGGTTCAGAGTTCAAAGGTTGTGAGTCCCAGGAGGTGTCAACCTCATTACCCAACCCAGAGAGCTTTCTTAGTATTTATGTAACCTCTGACCTCACGCTACTGGGGAGGCTCCCTCTCACTGTGGTTCAAGCCTTCCTTCAGTCTCCGGTTTACGTCCATCTTCCAGGGGTTTCAGGGTCCAAGTTCACTGTCAGCGCAGCCCAGACATGTTGAGGCCATCCAATACTCCGTCAAAACACTGTGTGAATCTGCCTTTTCTGTATATGCTGTGCAGTCATGTGTGCTTTGGTTGAAATGGTGACAAGTATTTTAAGTGTTTTACTTAAATGAAATTTATTTTGCTAAACATTTTTATTTAATATGATATCTTGCTATTTTTGATCATGTGGGAGCCATCAGGTACATTATTTTTTTCTCTTGTTCTACTATTTATTACCGAGTTTTGTAGATGCAACCATTTTAGTTGAAAAATAAATTAATAAAAACTTTATCACAAAAGATAAAGGTCATTTTTTGCAATTAACTTTAACCAACAATATGAGGTTCAAAGTGAATGCTTGTCCTTGGAAACAACAGTTTAGAAAACAGTCTCACCACAAGGTCCATTTAGTACCTGTTCTGGAACTTTCGATCATATCACATGATCTTCATCAGCAGAGCAGATAGAGTTCAGTGGAACTGTAATGTCCAAAATTGAATTGACTTTAAGGACTTCTTGTCCACTTTAAGGAATTTTTGTCCGTGGTTAAAAGCTAAGATTCAAAGGTCATTCTTTTGTTTTTCATTTTGTAACTTTTAAATATTTTTCATGTTTATTCTCAAAGGCTGTTTCCACGGTCAAGAATGAACTTTGAACCTGAACTTTTAAGCCAACTTGAATGAGAAGTCCTTAAAGTGCTCAGAAAAAAATGGCAGTTTGAACATCTACAATTCCACTATTGGGCAAACCTTGTGGTGAAATTGTTTTCTCAACAGTCAATCAACAACGTGTCAAATGTGGAAGCTGTTGTGTTTGAGCTCACCTTAATATGCCTATATCCTAACAAACATTGCCTCAAGTGACTCCAATGGCACAGATGTCACCGTGTTTATAAGGGCAGCCAAACTGGATCGGCTTCGACTGATCTGCGGAACAGAGAGTCCCAGTCCAGGATCCTTCCTTTCCTCTCCACCCCTCTTTCTCTATAATGCCTGATTGTTTAAGTGATAAGTGACGGTGATGGATGAGCCGGGCTTTGTGTAATTATTGTCCTGGTTATCATTGTCACTGCTGATAGCATACATCACCATGTCCCAGCCCATTTTGCATGCGATAAATAACAGTAGCCAGAAAAAATACATTCAAATCATTTGTGAACAGACCCTTGGAATGTAAACACACAAGCAGGCTAATGGAGGGTCCTGGTCGGTACGAGCACTGATGGTGTGAAATCATGACTATTGTGAGATGGCGTGATTGTACTGTTTTTACTGTGTAGCTGCTGTAACCAATGCCAAATGAGCAGTGCAATGGACTACACACACAAACACACACACACACACACTACTTCTCTACCAGCTTGGAGGCCCCAACATACTTGGCCTTTTTCCTCACTCTCTGCATGTCCTAGCTTATCCAAACAAAGCTTCTTTTAAAGACCAGTCATTCAGTAATTTTATATACTTGGTCAGAGGTGATGAACTGATTCTAATGCTTTATCATGCATCTATGATACTTGACAGCCCTTAGGTGATGTAATCTTTGAGGATGTTTTATGGATTATGGCAATTAGCGCTCATATAAAGGCTATTATTAAAGTTAATTTGCCTTTTACAGATGACTGTGTGCATTGTAATGTCCTTTCAAGGAACATTTACACAGTACCTGTGTGAAGATAGAATCTAATGCAAGATAAGGAATGGCTTGAGGAAGTCAGTGTTTAATCTACAGGCTATCTGTGATGAGTAGTCATGTTTCTCACACACACCGACGTGATGAGATACAATCTGCCATTTGCTACATTTGCCTGAATTGAGTGTTATTTCTAATAATAATAGCAGATGTTCCTGTTATCTTTGATCCATAACAATAAAATGAACCTTGAAATAGTCTTTTTCCATTCCCTTTTTGCTGCGCTGCCTCTGCTTCTGTCTCATTCTCTCAGACTGGAGCGAACATGACCTCTGACCCCGGGCTCTGTGGCTGACTGAGCATTATGAGATGCTAATTGGCCATGTAACAATATATCAAACTGTGATCTACTGCCATGTAAAATGTGGAAAGCACACGCAGACTAATTAGCGTTGCCAATTTTTACTCTGGAAATCGCAACTTCTATTTGGCAATTATTTCAAAATTGCATTATTATTGGGTACTTTATCAATTTGTGAAAGTTCTGTTGTCCTGGAACAAATATGTATATATGCAGTATTACATTACATTATAAAACATTTCACAATCCACAAAATGTTAGCTTAGATGTCAACAGTTGACTGAGTGTTTTCAGCAGATTTAAGGTACATTTAAGGAAACATTTAAGGTACTGTCTATATTTGCAGTATTTCTTAAAGAAAAACTATTTCTATTTTTTTATTCTACAACACACTTTGTATTGTAGCGTACTTAGCAGCAATCTTTACAGTCGTCTCGTCACTTCATTTCATTTCTGTGTAGCCCATGAAGGAATTCGTCCTCTCTTTGCCAGTTTGAAATGTCACCCGATCCCATCAATTTCAATCTGCTCTACAGACAAACTCTCCCTCACACCTTAATGGACTTTTTAAGGAGATTAGATGTCTGACAATGAACTGAAAGGCTAAAAGACCAGAGAGAAGTCACCTGGGGTCATGTAAGAGAATAGTGACTTAACAGCAAAAAGTGACACCTAACACCTGTAAGGCCTTTCTGCTTGTTCTGAGTGCAATGTCATGCAAGTGCAGCGTAGAACAAGTAGTTGCACATTAAACTGGTTTATCTATTCATAATTAATTCATCAAACATTATTGGGTGTATTGTCGCTGTTGTGTAAAAAACATTTATCTCCATAATAAGGAAATACATGCATGTTTTTTAAGTTGGATACAGTAACAAACTGACAAGGATTTTTGAAACCGTTTTTAGGGCTTGAGGTGTATTGCTGTGTAAGATGATACAGTGGCTTGGTTGGTGAGAATGCATGGTTGTGTTCTTATGTTAAGATTTTATATAAAGATCAGGTTTCAGTGTAGGAATCACATAGTTTTGTTCGCAGAGGAGACAAGGAGCAATTTAAGGGCCCTAAAGGCAGATCAATCAAAGCTGGTCTGTGGAAGTTGAACTGTTAGAAAGGCCAGAAAGGTCAGGGAGCACTGAGAGTTCACCGTTGGCTGCCTGAAGCTGTCTTTCCGTCATCTTGAATAGGTCATTGTCACAGGGAGCTAGAGTCGTGTATCACAACTTAATTGGCAGTCTTGGTCCAAAAATCAAAGCCAGTTATTTGGATGATTCAGAAATTAAACATACTGTAGAATATCTTGAAGTTTATTGAGTGAAAATCAGGTGTGTACAGCTGCGCACAGTACAATGGATGACCTGAAATGACTGCAGCTTGGATACATGAGCCACTAAGTACCCCATAAAGCACCTTCACGCCTCTCCTTCTCTCTCTTTCCTTCTCTCTCTGTCTCACTTTCTACCCCCCCTCTCCATCTGTCTCTTTCTATAGCCCTGTCTTACTCTCTCACTCCCCCCTTTCTTTTTTTTTTCTTCATAGACAGATGATATGCTGTCCTCCTTCCAACACCCTCACAGTAGCATATTTCTCTCCCTGGAGCAAGTAACTCTGTCTTCTGCCTGTGTCCACACTCCTGCCCCCTCCCAACAACACAACCCAGGACAAGCATGGCCTGCAGCTTCGATGGCCCTCCGTGGAACAAAAACACACGCTGCCTCTCAAAAGCCTCCTTTATCCGCGGCGAACAAAAAGACGGCTTCACCTCCGCACTGTTCCCACCATTAGGCCCTGGCCTGGGCCCTTTTTTCTTGTCCCCTCCTCTCTCCCTCCTGCTCACACCCCCACTGGGTCCTTTCAGTATGGGGCAGTGGGGGTGTGAGGTACGCCCTTTATGTTCACATGTGTCCATGCTGGTTTACTCTGTCAGACTTGCCCCTTTCACAATAGACGTGCAAAAAGATTGACCAGCAGCTTTTCACGCAGCCACCCCCATTCAGCTATGAATGAGCATGGGTGGAAAAACACACCTGCACCTTTATGTGTGTGAGTTCACAGTTAATGCTAGAGGGGTATGTCTGTTCTGGGTGACTTGGAAGTTTGGAATTAAGCCTGAAATCGACTCTGAATCAGGCTGAAACGGGATAATCTGCCTGGATATGTGTTTGACTGGGCTGAACTTGACCAGGTAAGCTGGGTCAGACTTGTAGAAAATATTTTTTTCACCCCTACATGTCACAATATTTTGATATCACGAGCAAATTATATGTTCTCTTGTTGTGCATATGGGAGCACCACTCAATCAATGAGATCCAACGATGCGGTGGCAAATTTGCATTGCGTGAATACAAAGTGGGTCATTTGGAAGTTGGCATGTTCACCCTGTCATAAAACCAAATGCGTTTACATATTCAGTAAATGCCCCTCTTTAATGTAATGTTCACCCTTACATTCATTCCTCCTTTCAAAAAAAACAAACGAGATGCTTGGGCCATTTGACTCTGACTGGGTCCATGAAGAAATCATTATCCTCATGACCCGAAGCTATTAATTCCATCTCTCACTCCTCCCTCTGTCTCTCATTTCTCTCATTTTCTAGACAAATTCATTTACATGAAAGACCACTCACACTGGCACGGGCCTGCAGGTAAATGACAATCTAACCAACGATTTCATGCAATATTACCATCTCTCAGCTGCGCACGCAGTCCATGGGGCTGTGGTAAGTGTATCATTAATAAATCTGCCCCTTTCCCATGACTGAAGGGATCAACATGTTTTAATTATCCTGCCGTGATTTGAACTCGATCAGCGTAGCGTTCAGTTACACAAACATTCCACCAGCGAGCGAGATAAACACTCTGCCTCCGCACTCTGCATACAGAAAGTGGTGCAGGGACAAGGGAAGACACGGTCAGACTCTTTTTCTTTTCTGTTTGTCTGTCTTTCTGTCTGGGTATTGCCATAGTAGAGCTGTATGGTTTGTTTAGTGGAGCAGAGAGACAGACAGTGTATGCTGACAAGTCTGGACATGGTTGTGTCTGATCAGTCACAGCAGTGCAGACATAAAAAGACAAGGGGGGAAAAATCTGTATATCTTAATGTGGTTTAACTATTGAAACAAAATACGAACAGAGTTAAATGCTTCGTTTTTGTTGAATGAACTGGCTCCCAACCTAGCGGTCGGGACACTTCCAAAGGGTCCCTAGACATCAAAAGGTGATTAAAGAGATATACAAGATATATATCTTGTATATCTCTTTAATCTCTTTAAATATATATATACAGGCATATATATACATTTCTGTTACACGTAATTGTGTTTATTTTTTCTTACGTTCTTGTGAAATACTGGATACCTTCACAACATAAATCTTCCAAAAATTCTTCAAACAAAACAATTTGAGAAGGAAAACTCACTATGTGGTTGAAGTGCTCGCATCTCATGTCCGCAATAAGGCCATAAGCTGTGATGAGAGGTCACAAGCCAAAAAGGATAGGAGCCACTGATCCAGAACTAGAATAGTTAGTTATACTAGTATTATCTTACTTGATGAGTTACATGAATGAACTTGCCAGACAGTCTCAAAAATCAAGGAAATGCCTTTTGTTTTAAACAAGTATTCAAAATTGCTGTTTTGTTTGGTGCCTTCTCCACCTTCATGTGTAGTTTACAATGGGAGAGAGGCACAAATACTTGGACTGGGACCTCAGCCTTTCACAGGAACAGGCTCAGGCAGTAAGTCAGTCAGCCACAGCCTGTGTGTGTGTGTGTGTGTGTGTGTGTGTGTGTCTGTGTGTCTTCCCATCTCCTCATCAGGAAAAACTGCAGCCTTTTTGCTGCGTTTGGTATCTAGGTGCTGTAGTGCAATGGGCAGCTTATGTAGTTCACACAAACACACAAAAAACAGACAAGTACACACACCCGCACACACTTACACTGGAAACACACATACACTCACGCAAGAAGGAACCTGTTATCAAAAGCTCGTCCCACTGGCTGGCTGCCAAAAGAAACGTGCTGAGGCGAACACTAATCCACTTTAAATTACAACAGTACTGAAAGCCTGTGACCACAGCCAAATATTGATATGGGGTCATTAGTCAATTGTGGCGGGGACTCTTGCCGAGTGATCAGAGGGGAGGGACCGGGGCAGAGGTGGCCGAGCAGGAGGTGTCAGAAGTGGTGCGAGAGGAGGAGGTCACCGTGGTGGGATTATGGTATTAGCAGGCGGAGGGTGAAACTACACGCCAAAGTTAGTCGAGATAGAGCTGTAGCCGTAATGCAAGTAGTCATGTGACCGCATTCTCCCACTTTTCTCTCTTTTTCTCTTCATTCTCTGCCTTAAAACCCAGCCACCTCCTCTCTCTTGTGGGACTGTGTGTGTGTGTGTGTGTGTGTGTGTGTGAATGAGAGACAGAACATTTGACTGTAGTGTATTTTCAATGCATACCAGCCCATGTACTTGTTCGGCCCAAAAAGCATCACCACCCCCCCTAGTGGCACATCAGGTTTTAGTCTTTTATTACTGTGCTCTTTCCAAAATGTGTTACAACTCATTAAAATAAAATATATCTAAGAAAATGAAATTCTGCTTGTCTTCAGAACACTGTCACTCCAATTATAGCCAATTACAATTATGTATTATTAAATTCTGTGTGATTGAAACATCCTTTTTTAATTTTTACCTGGTTTTATTTGTTAAGGCTCTCAGTTTTCCTCTTCAATTGTAATTAGTATGAAGATGGATAGAAAATCTAGAGGAATCTAATCATTCAATTAGGACCATAGTGTTTCAGGCTAAGTGAAACTACATCAATGCCTTGACACAGATGATACCATTAATTTCTTCTGGGTTAGTAATTTGATAAGGCATCAAATTGGAGAGATTGCATTGCAAAGGGCATCATCACAGCCAAGCCAATTTAGACACTGCGTGGGGCAAACACTGCAGATAGAAGATTAAAGAATGAATGCTTAAAAAGATGAGTTGTGTTTGTCTTAAATCATGAATAGATGTTTAAATGTGTATTATGTATGGTTATATCTTGTCGTAATCTATGTATGTTGAAGCAAGCAGGGGCCAGAAAAGTTTGCATGTGTGACACCGTAATATCAAGAGCTTTTAATGTCCAATAGCTTTTCACAACATGCTTACACATAAACAACGAAACAATTGCAGCTCTGAATGGTGCAAATAAGAAAAAGAGAGAGAAAAAACCCCAGTAACAGACCACCAGTAAAGTAGAGACCACCTATAAATGCTTTCCATCGGTGGGTTCACAGAAGCACTTCAGCTGTAATACTTTAATTGCTCAGGGACTCAAAGTCTAATAAGGTTTCTAAATCGAGCTGCTTTATTTGTTTTCCTTTGACTCGCGGCTAGAGCAAAAAATGCAGCCACTCTAATTGCAGTGCCGTCATTAAGAGCTGTGGGTATTAAAAGTTTCTTCCTCCAAAAACGAGCATGTTTCAATGTTTTGCTTTTTTTGCCTCTCCAGAACTGAATTATGGGGCCCTTTCCATCAAGGCCAGGTTCACACAGGAAGTAATTGAGTTTAATAGAAGAAATAAAAAATACTCTTAGCCTGAACAAATGTTGAAATACAGAAGGATAGAGTTAATTCGTTTTTACTAGTTGTGTGTGATGTTTCATGACAATTATCTGGTCGCTATTAAACCAACCTCAGCACTGTGCTCCTAATAGAGGGTGAGTGTTTGCTCGTGACAAAGAAGGGGTCTTTAATTCTGTCATTCATTTGATTCATTTATTGTTAACTGGCTGATTTTGTTAAATTGTTATTTAAAAGCAGTCAAATCTCCTCACCTAAAAACAAGACACCTTTCTCCAAAACTAAAGAAACAAGCTACCTTAAAAACACAGCATTGTCTCTAACCTATTAACTGTCTCCAGTGATACCGGAATTTGAGATACCTGCGAATCTCACAATCTTGGGGACAGACCTGTAAAAATATGTATTCTCAGATCTGTATTTTTATTCATATTTTAATCAAACTCATCTCCTTCTTTGAGCTGCTTACTTTTAATTGAATTTGTATTACAGTAATTATCAAGTGAGAAGGAAATGAAGTATCTGTCAGCTCGATGTGTCACAGGTACACTTTCACATTGACATGGGAAGGGTGGAGGGGGGTCTTGTGCTTCCCCTGATGAGGCATACAATGGCAATAACAACTCAATTAACACTTTCTATATATACAACTGTGCATGCATGTAGACACACGCGTGCACACACAAACACACACACACACAAGCAGCGAGGAGAGGAGTGAAAAGGCTGTTTTCCAACCCTTTCTATTGATCCTGTGACTTTGACAGCTACACCTGTTGTAGGACCTGTGAAATGAGACAAGAACTTAAGACTTGAGTTGTTTGATGCCAATTAGTTAACTGTTTTGTCATCCCCTATTACATCCATGCACCAAAGTTTAGGTGGAGAGAAAAGGAATGAAAGTTTAATCTGAGGGAAGAGAGGAGGGAAATCTTTCTGTGCATTGATTTCTCTTCGCACCAAGGTCAGAAAGAAGTTACATTATTTAAGGCAGGATCAAATGATGTAGTTGGATTAAGTCAGATTATATGATTAATTAACAATGAATGAAAAACACCATGTATAATCTCAATAAGCATTCTCAACTGAACACTGTCGAAACTAAAAATATTTCACGCTTGAGTCTTACATTTTCTGCATTACTGTACATGTATAACCTGTACAAATCTGCTCTGTCTGGCTGCTATTTCATTTCTAAATTTCCGACATGGCTTCACAGCTGGTCAGCCTTCCTTTATGTTACACCTGATCTACTTTTACTGGGGCCAGTCAGCGAAATCCACCTGAAGTTATTTCAAATACTTTGTCCTTCCACTCCCCACATGCCTTTCTTCTTTTCTCTCTCTCTTTCTCTCCTGTTCTCTCTCCCTACCTCTTTCTCTGTCTAAACTTGCTTTCCTTGATGAGTCCTAGCAGGGAATCACAGGCTCGGAAAAAAAGGTAGGGGCCTGACAGAGATTGATGTCTGAGCGCTCCCCCTGATTCGCTGATTAAACCCATCAATCAATATGCAGAGGAGGTGTCCAATGCAAATGGATCCAATCAGGCGGAACGGAGTGGTATTGTCTGTGTGTTGTGGCGAGTGGTAAAGTTAGAGGTGGAGGACAGACACCTAAGCCCGCTTTGTCTCTGTAGGACAGGGACTGGAAATGGATGCAGGTTCAAAAGGAGAAACAGGACGATGTAAAGATTGAGACTGGATGATTGTTGTTAATAGTATTCCAGTTGAGAAACAATGATGCTGTGATCATGGCAGACGTTCATTCAAAAGAATTACATTGTGAAGCGCATGATCACTGTTCTCTGATATCACAAACACACGCGTACTCCCTCTCCTCTTGTGTAAACAGGAGAAAAATGGGCTCATCCGCCTACAGCTGCTAATTTCACAGCACACACAAACACACACCAACTCACTCACAACGTGCACAGGCTCGTGTGCATATATCATCTGGGCAGCATTCTCCTTGCGCCGTCCCCATCAGCTCACACACACTATCATATTTTCCATGTCTCCATCTTCATCCAATCTTACTGTAATGGTACAGCGGGGACTGCGGCTGGATCTCCCCTCTGGGCCCGGCTGCTCCCTGAAGTATCTGCCTTGCTCTCACTTCAACCCTCATTTGAATACAAGTAGCATCCTTGGTCATTACAGTGGAAGTGTGTGTCCTGCTCGCTTGTCATTGAGATTGGTGTGTGTGTGTGTGTGTGAGTGTATGTGTGTGTGTGAGTCTAGGTTGTGAAAGTGACACAACCGAGATGGATACCATTGTACCCAGGGGTCACGTTGGCCTCTGAGAGCTGCTCGGCATGCGGTTGTTTCGGCTTGTCGAAAAACATAGCTGCTGTCGCAGTCACCCCAACCAGCTTTTATTTCTGTCCAGTTCAAGTTCATTATTCATGATTGTTCCATCACTGTTCCATCTCTATCATTCGGCAGGCTCACCCTCCTCATTCAAACCCCACGAAAGAGAAGACATTTGTTTCAGTAAATGACACAAATGCCTCTAACTCTGCTTATAGACTTATTCCTCCCCTTTTTTGGTTAAGGGGTGGGGGTGAGGCAGTGGCACATGTGAGGGAATGATACCATGACACGTTCTTCCCTCCCTTTTCCTCCTCCTTCATCTCCTCCTTCTTTCTCTCCCCCGTCCACCACTCTATCCATCCCCCTCCTCCTCCCTCTTCCCCAGCTCCAGTAGGAGACAACGAGCCCCCAAAATGGCTGCCTTGGTGCCAGGGGGACCACAGGCTGCTCTCCCATCTCCCATAATCACCGGGGCGATGCTCGGATGCCTCCACCATTTGCATAATGCCATCCTGACACTTTCACTTCCGCCATCCATCACCGGCGGCGTGAGTCCCGCGGCCTGCTCCGTCGCTCCGTCTCCCCCTGATTGCGTCCTGTGTTTATCTGCCCAAGCACAAAAGATTGATTCCCCGCTGTCTCTCGGCCTTATGTTCAGCAGATAGGGATTTTCGCCGAATGATGAAGCACCCAGTCAGCTAATGATAAACAGAAAACACATATTCAAAAGGACGGTCTCCCCCCTCTCTCCAGCTTTAGTGTGGCTGCCGCTCGCCTTGCCTTCTCCTCTGCCATGTGTGGGGAAGGGAGGGATGTCAGGTTAAGGAAGTGAACACACTCTGCAGGGAGTTCAATTTGAAACGCAATTGTTTTCCTGTCAGTCCTTTTACATTTTTTCTGTTGATTTGCTCCAGGGGTAAAGGAAAATGAAGGACCGGGAGGAAAGGGAGATAGCAATTAAAATAAAACTGTCGTCTTGATGGCTGCTCTTGTTCTTCTACACACCACAGTGCAGGCGGATCTGACAGACCGTGCTTTAAGAACATATCCTGGCTGAAAGATAAAAGCATACATGAGTGCAGCCCAGTAGCTTTTAAGAGGGTAGAATTGGTACAAGAGGGCTCGTATACTGCTGCTGAAATAGGTACAAACCAAACCCAATGAGTGCATTATTCATTTAATTACTAAGCATCAAACATGATGCTGCATTTAACCTCTGAAAGATGCTTTAACATCCATTGAAGGCATGTTGTAACAGCAGCATATTACATTATTACATCCATTAAATCAACATATAACAAGTTTTGACATCATGCTTTATGTTAATGAAGTGGGCTGGAGTCACATTTCTGTAAATGTACTGCACAGTTTACAATATGATAAGCATTCCTCACTATGCAGGCGATGCTACTGTGTGCTGCTACAGAATGCCAATGCAAAGCATTTCAGCAAGTGCACCAAGTCTGCAAAGTTTCACTCCACGATAACAAAATACTATTAGCTGCTGTCACGTACAGGAGAAGAGAGATTATTTTATTTATTGAAATGAGATTGAAATGATAAATCTCTCTCCCCATGATAAAACACTGGGACTCATAAGCCAAGTGTGGGGGATAGGGATTAGAAAAAGATGGAGGCGAGAGAGAGAGAAAGAGAGAGAGAGAGGGAGATTGAAGGAGAGAGAGGGAGGAGTGAGAGGGGAAGAAATTCATAATGCATAATAAAACAAAAGGTGTCGTGGGAAACATCACTGATATTAAAATCAGAGGCAGACAGATCTATATGAAAAATGCAGATTTGAAAATGTAAATAACCATGGCCCTAGGGGGGAGGGGGAGTGATTCAAAGATAGGATGACAACATGAAGAGAAAGGCATTTATATGGGAGCTTTGATGTTTCTCACATCCAAATTTATGCTACTGACGACCAAAATAATGCCACTGAAGGGGATTTTACACAGTGCACTGCTGGCCCTGTTTCATACCATGATGATATAAAACACATTATGCTTCACATTATCTCAGTGTGAGAATGCCTGGTAATGAGATGATTCACATTCAAGAGGGATACTTAAGATTGCATTCCAACATTTCCAAACAACAACATGTTATCTTCACATTAAAGCCCTTTTCCGAAACAAAGGCGTTTGATCCATGCTCAAATGTGTGTTCCTTCATTGGGAAATCCACACAGTGTGCCTAACCTTAGCCTTTGAGGATGACCCTCTCACTTTAATCCAAATGCATCCCAGATTGCTTTGATTTTCTGCTGGAGTCGAGCTGTCAATCAAAATCAGGAGGAGAATGGACCCCCACGTTTGGATGAACTATCCCTTTAATAAAGCTGACTGTCCTCGTCACTCAAGGGGCAAGAGTGGATCTTGCGGAAACGTGCTCCTGTTTCTGCCAAAATGATATTGCAGTTAAGTGAAATATGAAGGTGCTATAGTGTTAGGCTTGTCATTTGTGAACATATAATTTTTGTTGTGCATCCTGTTCTGATCCAGTGGCTTCACAAATTTAGATCCTCTTTGGTGCTTCTTCCCCCTATGACATTGTTTCATTTGACAGAAGGTTTGTGGGAGTGTGAGAAAACTATACTAGGACACCGTGTAGACTATTGCACATCTTTTATGTGCAGGAACGCCACCCCCCGGGTTTGTGAGGAAAAGAGTAGGAGTCGCCGGCTAGTTCCTCATGTAAATCCACCGTACAAGTTTAGCCTTGTCGAGGTGCTTTACAATACTCGGCTCCCGAACATTGCCATTAGGGAGCTCTCTCACAGCCATTATTTTGAATATATCATTATTCTGGCAGCACTATCACATCCAGCTCATCACCATTTTTCTCCTTTTTCTTTGTTTGGAATAGATAAAAGCTTCATGAGAAGAGAGCATCAAGTCACTTAAAACACTGACGCCTCAATATCCAGATTCATTGGCTCTTGAGGTTTTGCATATGTTGTTGAATGCCAATCAACATCTTACTCGGTTTTGAATGTAAGATCTTGCTTATCACAATACTGCCATTTGCCCAAAACGTAATGTTACCCTTTTACATTTTTGGTATATAGTGCTGTAAAAACGTATGTATCATGATTAATTCTGGTTTATCACAAGTTAGTCATTAGTATCGGTTATGATAAGATTGTACTCACAAAGTACAATGTCAATCACACATATTTCAAACAAACCTCCAAATTAGCGCATTTGGAAGATATGTCTTTCTAATAACCAATCCTTTATCAAAGGTTTAAATTAACGGCTTTATTGAAGGTTAATAAATTATTTATAAAGCTTTTTGTATCAGTTATAAGCCATTGATAAAACCAGTGTTTGGGATGTTTGTGAAAAATCCCTTTGATTGATTGGACTATATTACCACTTACCTGCTGAAAAAGGTCTGCAGAGGATCTGGACCAAAATCCATTTATTAACAACTTATTAGGCATTTATTAATGGTTAACCAACATTTATAACTGCAAAACACTGGACAAAGAGATTTTTCACAACCCGCAATTAGTTTTAGGCTTGATCTGTAAAGCATCAGCAAATTATTTATTCATCATTAATAAAGCCATTAGTTACAACTCATAAACTCTTTATAAAGAGTGGCTTTTTGGAAAGTGGTACCATTTGCAAGAGAAAATGTAAATAAAAAGCACATTATTGGGTGCGCTCACTTTCGGTTTTGATCTGGATAAAATGCTTGTTTGTTTACAACCTGATCATCTGACCACTTGTGTTTCTTTCCATGTCAGACTTAATTTTAGCAATGCCGTCATGTTTCCTGAACAGTTTCTATGGTGACTACAAGTCATCATAGAAACAATAGCCAAAGCTACAAAAATAAGACCCAAGTTGTAGTAAACGGGAATTATCCTTTAAATAAGAAACATAGGAAGTACTAAAGTGATTAACAGTTGAACTGTCTGCCAAGTTAGCTAACGTGGACGGCTTAGCACTTCCACATGTAGCTCTGCTGAGGTCAGTCTTCCTGAGCCCTTTAAGAGCACATAAGGCCTTCACCCCCGCCCGCTCCACAGCTGCTTTTAGTCAGGGCCTGAGGTCCCTCCATCCTCTCCCTCCCCTTCCCCATCCCCTTCCATCGCTTCATCCCTCCTGCCCCTCAGCTTTCTGTTCTCTTGCCAGGACTGTAATCAAGCCTTCAGCTTGTGGCCAGGGCCTACCCCCCTCCCAGCCCGAAAAGCCACCAACAGACTAAACTATGAGAGAAATGAAGGGCAGAGACAGAAGGAGGCGAGCGGCATGTGAGAGATAGTCATTAAAACTGTGCCCTGTATGCTGAGAGAACACCAACATAATGTTTTAAATACAGGGATTGCTGCAGTTTGTTTGGGAAAACATTATTGCAGAAAGTTCTGGCACCGTTAAAGATGGCAGTGCAGGAACAGTACACGAGTGAGCACTAATCAAAAACATGTGCATCTCAAATTCCACTCATAGCATTGTCTGATTAAGGCCTTTGGCAGGATGTTTGTTGGTGGCAAAGGGGTGAGAGTTGCGATTATGAATATTGTGTACGTCTAATAGAAGAATTAGGCTTTCTCGCTTTAGGGGCCACCTTTTAGAACCATTCTCAGGGGCTGACTGTACCTGTTTTTGTGCTTTCTCCCTCTCATCTTCCATAGCTGGAGGGGATGGTGTACCTGCCTACATGATTGCAACAGCAGCCCATTATTCTGGACAGCCTTTTGGTTTGCTCAAGGATGTGATGTTGTGCTGCCTTTCAAGGCCTGGTCCATGTACAATCCGTCAAGGCCACTGAAAAACAATGCTGAGGATCATTACACAGATATGTGGGGCCATAATCCACTTTTTTGCATCCAGACAATTCCAGCACCATGGAGACACATGGGTAATATGATGATGATGATGATGATGATGATGATGATGATGATGATGATGATGATGATGATACAGTTGATGTGGGCTTTGAATTTGATTAAAAAGAAAGTTCATTCCCCATAAAAAAGATTTGTGGAAAAGTAAATGCTAGTATGGGCAAATTACTTGAAATAAAGTTCAATCCCTACTTCAGAAGATCCCTCTTCAATATTTTTAGCATCTAAATATTTGTTTGCCTTCTTAAACCGAATTTAAATAAAATAGGTTCACTTTATTTTCTAAAGACATTTGTAAAGGAAAATCCATGGCAGGAAATCCGCCCAAATCCTTGGAAAATCCAATAATATTTGCATAGCGCTTAAAACATGCAAAGTCCCTGCGTACGAATTAAGCTGGAAAGGAAAGCCCTGCTGGTTATGCATTAAAATGGATTGGAAGCAGGGTTTGACTCCTACAGGTAAAAGCCCTGGAGTGACGACTGATTCTGCACTTTGAGGAGACAAAAACCAGAGATGTCCCTTCAATGCTGTCCGACTCCTCACTGTGCTGCAGGATAATCTGCAGCGCTGCACATTGCTCAGTGACCCTCTCCTGCTTTCACACCTACCTCTTGAATCAAAGAGATGAGCACAAAGAAATCACACAATAGCCCATGAGAACATAAAGTTGAAGAGAGGAGAACGTGGAAGGTTTTTTTATTTAAGCTGAAGTTCTTCCAAGGCCAGTGCTGATTACAGGACACGTCCTGACACAGTATGCCTGTGTGCTGTCAACTCAGAGAAAACAATCGTGGAATTTATAGCACATTAAGAATTCAACAGGCAATCTATTCAAGCAATTAATGGCGTATGAAAATAAGCTCTGTTGGCGTTGAAAGCACTCCAACATGAATGTAGGCCACGACTGTTGTGTGCTTTTGTTTTCCGCTGATTCGCCCTTGAGGATCACAGTTTCAGAGCTCACACTCTTCACAAAGCTTCCCTGCAAGTTGTTGTGCCCCCCTTTCGTATTCTTGTGTTAAAACGTACAGCATATCTACAATTACAGTTCTTCCTCTGTTTGCCCACAAAGCACAGTCAAGGTGATTCTGATTATACTAAACAATGTTTGACATTGACAAGATATTCAGAACATGCTGTCTTTTGTCATCTCAGAATTGAAAAATTACACTACTTTGAGTAAGCTGTCATCTGACAGTTGAAACAGGCCCGTGCGGGAAACGTAAATACAGCATCCAGATATTCTTGTAGGAAAACAAACAGTATAAAATACTGGACATCCTGTTCCCCTTAATTTCCTTGTTAGCTTTAGTATGTTTATCATTCTTATCTAATTAACTGGTTTGGCAGAAATGCTGATTCTGTAGCTGACTGATGAGTTATAACCACAAAAATCCACACACACACACACACACACACGGAGACACACAAACAAGCTTTAGGCGTTTGACCATGCAGGTACTGTAAAAGTGACCTCTAGCCTCACCATATTTACTTTTCACTGTACTATTATCACTCACAACACATTCCTGCCATATTTGTGCCCCTGTGGAGGTGTTTTAACTGTCCTTGTACATCTTGTACCAAACAAGGACTTTTGAAATTAAAAAACAGTGTATGCACAATATGGCAATTTCAGGGGTTCACATTTATTTTTAGAGCAAGCACATTTTAGTCTGGGCAAAACTGAAAAAATTCTTCCAAAATCCATTGGATAAACTGAAACATTCATGTTGGTCAAACTTCCCCAAAGGTTGTCATTTTAGGGATATCTGAGGATTTCTTCACCTAAAAATGAAGTGATGAAGCTACCTGAGCTAGAAATACAAATTATTGAATAAATCTGTCCTTTGGGGGTTTTAAAGCCACAGTGAAGGCCACTAAACAGTGGAGAGCTGTACAGTAAACTGAGATCTGACACTGTGCCCTGACCCATGAGAGGGATTATGGTGAGGCTTTGACAGCTCATGAGTTCCACAACAAACACTTAGGGCTGGAATCTGGCCTAAGGTCCTGAGGGATTGTGTATGTCTGTGTTTTGGAGACTTTTTTGCCTGAGGTGTTTCTCGTGAGTGTCAGAGTAAAAGAAAACAGCTATGAGTGACATGGATTTTGGAAGAGTTGTTATGAGTGCAGCTCCTTTAATACAGGTCATCAGACGACTTCCAGGCGAAGGTTAATGTTGCATACACAGCTTGTAGGCTACCTCTTCTTATACATTTGCAGAGCATACCATACGCAAAGAATGGAGAAGGTAATGTAAAGCTTAAATCACCTCACTGTATGAGTGGCCCATTAAAGACAGCATGTCTTACATTCATGAAGCCAATTTTTTTTTTTACACGCGATAATACCAAAGATTCACACATGAATGACATAAAGTGATCGTTTCAGCACTTCACACATGCACAACATTAGTTTCACATGTTGTAACCTCATAAAATGATTCTCAAGGAGAAGCTGGTACAGATTAACACAGTATACATTATAGACCACTGATGCCTCCCTGACATGTGACCAAAATTAATCAGATTTAGATTCAAGTGATCAAACTGTAATTAATCATGTGAAGAGGGAAATGATCCTTGACGCAGCTCCAGCTGCGAGATGCCTCTGTTTGGTCCCGCGTGCCCCTCTTACAGGGGGTCCACCGGGGCTACATTAAGAGGCTTTGTGCCAATGTCACCTAAATTACAGTCACTTAACACAACAGATGTACTGAATGTCGAGCAAATGATGTGCTCGAGTTGGGGTGGCACATTCACATGCATGGAATAAATTTTACCCAATGTATCAAACGTGTTTTTGTTGCATCCTCTCCCCCTCTCAGTGAATTTGCATTTCGCTATATGCATAGCATGCTCCACTAACCCACACTGTCTTGTATCTCAATCTCCAAACAACCCCATCCATGCGTTTTTTATTTGCCGGCCTTTACGGTCTCCAATGCGGCTTCTGCATCGGTAAATTAAGCGTATTTATTTCAGTGCATCAGTTTGAGGAGATTTTCTCTGCTCTTATAGACTCAGCAGTGGATATGCCAGACAAGCTTAGTTCAGAAGATTATTTTTCTCTTTGTGTGTCAGACTCCTCAGCAGAGGCACAGGCAGATACAGGTATTCAGATGGGAGCCAACGCGGACCGGGCCATTGTGCTTTCCCCACACGCAGGAACAGAGCATTCTGGCATTGCAGGTGTAGAGGGGGACAATAACCCAGGGTTGCAGGCACAAATTACATTCATCAAGTTTATCAATAGCAAGTCAGGATTTAAGCCAACGAGCTCGCCCTACCAACACCTCCTCCCCCTCCTCCATAAGTCTGGCTTTCAATGTAAGTTAATTCTGCATACACAGAGAGAAATGATCTGCTCACAATTATGCCTCCTTGGACAGATATTTTATGAAACCAACACCGCTACTGCCGCTACTCTGGCAACAATACCTAAACATCAGTAAAGATCTCATTTCTTTGAATAAATACTAAAAGCAATGCATTGATACTATAGCCCCTCATTTTATATGATAGAGAGAGAAGGAGAGAGAGAGAGAGAGAGATTATAGGCAGTTTAAAAGATGACACCCTTCAACAGTCTGTAATTGTACTTTTGCTGGGAGAAAGAATAAAGAAAGAGGAGACATATTCTGAAAAATCATAAGCCATTATGCTCCAGAAAGGGTTTGTGGGGCGGGGCTTATATCCACATAAAGCACTGCTGAGAACCTCCAGCAAATTACCCCGCAGGCCTGCGAGGAGGGGGAAATATCACTAATTGCCCTCCATTCTGTCAGGTCAATTGACTCTAATTGGAAAAATAATAAAAAGCATATTACCCCGGGAGCAGCAAGCTCTGAAAACGACAGGGTCCTTTTTGGAAAGTGAGCGAAGGGGGGGAAAAAGCTCAAATTCCTCAGTGCAAATATGGCATCTGAAATCTATCTTTGCCACTGCCATTCCTCCCTCAAAAACAATTACAGCGTGCCTTCCTCCTGCCACTCGGCGGCTATAATTACAGGAAAAAGGGCATGGGTTACATACCAAGCGAGTATAATAAAATGACATGCGATTAACCATTAATATGCATAATCCGGCTCTTTTTACACCTTTATGTGTGATGGTATTGAGAGTGTCTGCGGACATGTGTGTGTGTCTGTGATGGGGGGGGTCTTCTGGTCAGCTGCTGTTGAACTGTCTCCCAGCAGAGCTCGGCAATTTGGAGTCAAATGAGCGTAGTGGGGAGGCCAGGCCACCTACAACAGTTAGAAAATACAGTAGGAGAACAAGGAGGTATTGAATATGAGCAATGCCCCAGGTGTTGGCAGACAAGAGGGAATAGAGCTAATCTACTATCTACATTACTAAATTATTGGAGATGAATGGCTCTGCTAATATAATCTCCCACCCTGGGGGGATGATCCTAAGATTAAGGGTCTGACTCAGTATTCATTGCTGTATTCAACCCTTTGAGTCGCTCGAAAGTTGTAATTTTGTTTAAGCCCAGTGCTTACCACAAACCAGACGAAAGTTCTCCAACTTGCCCATCCTCACTTGGCAAAAATATAAACAGTCAGTTTATAAAGTTTTTTTTCTCGTCCAAAACTGACTAATTGATAAGTTAGATCACAGTGGTCAAACACATATCAGTTTGTCTTAGAACTTAAGGATGCATTTGGCAGCTTTCCTGTATTTGTCCAAACATATTACTGGGAATCATATTCTAGATAAATAATTTATACTACTGAGGAGTTCCATGTGTGCTGTGTTTGATTTTAATGGGTGAGTAAGTCATCAGAAGTCAAATCTCTTCTTCCTTTCTATTGTCCTGCAATTGTGGATCAGGAGCTGACCTAAGCTGAACTGAAATGTAATCTTATTGTCAGTAATTGACCTGAGAGAAGAATACGATCCATCCAAACTTCTCTGAGTAACAATGTTTTCAGATTCATTCGGATTCAGTGCAATTGCAGGTCTTGGAATCCTTGTGATTAATTCACTGGCATGTAAGGCTTCCGGATGACAAAGACATTTTCCTGTGAGACCCACTGGCACATCCCCCGCCAGCGACGTCTTGCCCCTAGAGACAAACTTAAGATAAAACAATGACAGGAGCCCAGCAGCACACAAACCAGCGCCAAACAGCACACCCACCTGCTTATGATCAATGAAACCTCACCGTATACTATCTCGGCATACCATGCCAGCCACTGATGAAAGGCCTCATCGTTAGTGACCGTCTTTGATCGGCTCATCGCCTGTTTTGAAATGTAAATTGACGGGAAAAGGAAAGGGCTCCGTGAAGGAGTGGCATGCAGAGGAGAAAAGGGGACCCCACCCTCTGGGGAGATTAGCGCCACCCCAGTCAGACATGTGTCAAGTGGGCCTTGATGAATCCTGGGAAAATGAAAAAAAAAAAGTATGAAAAACAGACAGAGACAGAGGAAAGAAAGCCCTTTCTCTTCCCTTCTTGCCTCCTTCTGCACATCCCTGCCTCTCAGATCATCATCTCCCGCCCTTATTCTGTCAACGCCCTTCTTGATGGTTACTGTCAGAGGTGCGCATCTCTTTTGTAGTGTGGTGTTTTGCTGCTGCCACAATGGAGATGCCTCCTTCCTCTGCATATGCACAAGTAGGCAAGGGTAGGGTGGGAGGGTGAGGAGTGGGTATTGGATGGGGGGGCAAGGCACGGATGCCTGTGGTATCTGTTGAACCTGACACACCTTTGGGAATAAGAAACCAAAGGACAGAGGGAACGCTTCTCAAGAAATAGTGGGAGCATGATATCCAAGTAGAGGGATTTGGTTGTTGTTGTTGGTGGGGGCTGTTGCAGGGGCAAGGCACATGTCTGTGACATTGTGGATGATAAAGCAGGGATGACAGCTAACCAATGTGCTGAAAAACCTTAAAGAAAAATGAAAAGGGGAAAGATACAGAGATGATTGGCTGTTTAAAGGTGCAATCCTAATCCATATTTGGTCAGCAGAGTGAAGGAAAGACAAGACAAGTCATGGAAGGATGGGATTGTGTGTGTGTGTGTGCGCGCACATCCATTGGTCATCCACACTTGTGAAAAGGAATGTTTCTCTTGTCACATAAGGGCCGAGGTGTCACCTTCCCGGTTCACTCCAGTGTCTGTCTGCCTCTGCCTGAAAAGGCCATTGCATCATTTGAAGCGACGATGAAATAGAATAGCTAAATAATGCCCCAGCAGGAGGCCGCTCGCAGAGACGACACAATGCGCAGGGCCTGCAAACTAATGGCCATCTGTCTTATAATGAGCTCCGGCGATCCAGGCCCGCTGATTACCCCCCTCGCCCGACCACCGTCCCTACTGTGGGGCATTACGGGCACTATGGAGTATGGGGGAAGGTGGAAGGGGAGTAAAAGTGCAGAGGCGGAAGATGAGGGTGGGACTGTCCCTCTCTCTAACAGCTCACACCCCCCAAGCCCTCCATCACCACTACTGAGCACCGAAACCCTCCCAGTTAACGAACCAAGAGCCGTCTAATTAGAGCTCAAAAATTCATGAAGGTCCTCATTAATATTGAATATCTGTTGTGGGCCACGACTTCAAAATAACCACTTGCATATGCAGATGGAAGGTGAGAGAGAGGGAGGGTGGGAAGGAGTGAAAGAGGGAAGGAGTGCATTGTGCACCGCCAAAGTAAAGGTAGTGAGGTAAAGGTGGAGGAAGGATCTAAGAGGGTAGGGAGTGGGAAGTACATGAAAAGAAGGGATTGGGAGACAGATGAGGAGAGGAGATGGAGGGAGAGTAGACAAGAGGAAAGGGGAGGAGAGGGATAGGGATGAGAAAAAGTGAGGGACCCCAGAGAGATGTACCTGTGGAGAAGAGTTGTAATGTTGGAGGACTCTCCTGGGAGAATATGCATGGTCTTTAATGAGGAGGGTGGAGCGCAATGGCGAAGAATAACAAAAAAAAAGAAAGAAAAAAACATTCTGCTCTTAATCCCTCGCTGAGAAGAAAAACTCTTTCAAGCAGGTACACAGAGGTATCACTTTTCAAGTCCCTCACTCCTTCTGTTTTACCCTGGAAAAGGGTACACAGATAAAAAGACACTGTCATTTGAAGATTGTCTGCTACCAACAACCATCATTTGCCTTTGAGATAATTCTGGGTTTTCCACTTTGGATTTAGAGGCATATGGGTAATGCAGAGGATAGGGGGATACACTACATTAACTATATGTCAGCCACTCTGGAAGACATCAAGAAAGTAATTTCATAGTGAGGAAGAAAAAAAGCTGACATGAATAAACAATTTCTTCTCACACTACTTTACTCGTGGTTGAGTTTTGTCTTTTGTATCACTGCAACAATATTTCTGAGGAACTGAGTAGAGGGGTGTACATGCCTGTCCTCAGGCCTCAGTAAAGGCACCAGGTTTTGTGACAATAAGCCCCATTTATACTTGTCATTTCCAGTATCCAGATAAAGTCCAAATGCAATTTAAAACACTTTTGTTTATACTTAGCCACATATGCATCTCCGTTAGTCACATCACAAATCTGATTGCAATCCGTCTTGGGTTTCCCAGGCTATATACAAATCAGGAACAGCCTGCTACAGTCCAAAGGGTGGTGGTGATGCACCTGAAGCTGTCTAGTAACTGCCATAAAAATAAGAATAACTTGGCTACAACAATAACAGTTTAGCTAGGTAGCAAATAACACATGACAAAGTTGGTTGCACATGGGAGTTTAGGATGAATTCAGGTCTGTTAGTATCTACTTGCTCTTGTGAAGTTACAGGAAGCAGCAGATTATCTTAGGTTAGCACAGAGACTGGAAACAGGGGGATTTTAGCTCTGTTCAAAGGTAACAAAATCTGCATACCAGCACTTCCAAAGCTCATTTATTAACATGTTATATCTTGTTTAATCAGTGCATAAAACAAAGTGTAAAAATGTATGGGGGCATATGCCACAGAAACTTCCTGGAGTATTGTTGTTACCGTGAGGTTGCCAGGCAGGTATCACTCTTCTCATTTAACGCTCAGCAAAAAGAAAATAATTGTAATTGCCAAAATGTCAAATTGTTCCTTCAAGGGAAACAAGGTGTGTGAGGCTTGTTAGCTAAGCTTTAAGCTCTGTACCTGTGTACCTATATGCATGCATGCAAACATAAATGTGCATGCACACATAAGTGAATGCATGTTTGCACACATGAATATGTGTGAGGGCAACTCTGATTGTGTCAGCTCAGGCATCTGTTTGCCCATGTGTGCTCAGCGCTTTACTTGTGTCCATGTGTGTATGTGTTTGTGAGCGAAGTGACTGTGGTTGGGGCCAACCTGAACACTCTTCCTTAATGTGTCTGGGAGGTCCAGGGGAGTCGAGGGCTTTGGAGGGCGTGGATGTGTCTGCACTGAGAGATTTATAGGCTTCAGCCAGGATCACTCTCTGTCTCTGATGCCAAGTTAGGCAGTAGCATAATTAAAACCTCAGAGGAATCCTTTTGAAGTCAACAATGGGCTCTTAGGCAAACCTTAATGCAAACACACATGCTGTACACACACACACACACACACACACACAGTAAGTCATGCACACACTTGCGCTCTGTCTTTGCTCTCACACTTACAGATATACACATACGACCACACACATATACTGTATGTCCGTGTATCTTCACACACTCTGGAAAGATGCAGGGTAGATTAGATTAGAGCTCTATTTGTTGTCGAGGAGGAAATTCATTTCCACAGCCAGCCAGTTGCAGGTACATTCATACAAGACAGTTATTACTCTGGCACATGATTTGACACAGACCAACACACCATCACAGAGAGAATGCACTGATAACAAGAAGACATTTCACATAGATGCAGAAAAAAAAAACAGTCCAGGGTGCTATTAAAGGTGGTGACAGCATATTGGCCCAAATTATGTGAGACTTACCTAATATGTGAGCATATAGAAAGAAATGTCATTTCCCTAAGTGCTTTCCCTCAGTGTATACTAACTTCATCTTTCTCTACGCACACACATACACACACACACATACTGTACAGGACAATTACTCATATTAAACACCAACAGATGCCATCTTGATTAAATTTGACCGTACAAACACAAATGGAGGCGAGCGGGTCTGCGTCAAGGGCTCCCAGAGCATATGCCGAGCGGGTCGTCAGGAGCCCGGGAAAGAGGGAAGGATCTGAGACCGCCTGCTGTTGTTGCCTTGCTGACAACACACCGTGGAAAATACCCTCCGAGCCCCCGAGACGGCGCAGGCCGCGACCCACCATCCAGCCCTGCGAGGAGACTGAAAGATGTAAACGGGGAAGGAGAGACTACAGTAGATGTTAGTAATTTGCAGTGCGTATAGATCCTGACCTTGTTAAGTGAACAATAGTATTGCTGTGGAGACATAATGATGTACATTGGACAATCTGGGCTTTTTCTCTAATGAGCTATTTCATGTGTATAGTTTTTCCACAAGTCTTGGCTTCACATCAAAGTGATAAATGATATAGCTTATGTATCTCAAGGTTGCAATGTCAAGTTAGATTCATGCCCTGGACCCATACCAGCGAAGATCAAAAGTATTGGGCCTTGTAATATGATCACAGTGGGAGTTCACAATGTGAGTTAACTCAATCTTCGGGGGGGGGTGAAAATAAATGTGTGATCCTTATCTGCCATTGCCCATAACCCATGCAGGCATGGTGGTGGTATGCATCGATAAACTCATAAACAAACTGTAATTACTAGCCCATTAGAGTCAGACCCTCACAAACACAGGCTCATAATCCGTACACAGGAGGGATGGAGGCTTGTCGCTCATTTTCATATAACCCACTGAGCTAAAAAAGTAGAGCAAAATACTTAATGATTTGTGACTGGGGGACAAACAAACCGTTTTGATATAAGAAGCTTACACACTCTCAAAAGACATGTAGTGATGTTGACACTTGTGCTCATCATTGTGCACACTCCTCTTGTTTGAATTTGAGCAAAGCTTAATTTATAGGGGAGGTGATCAGGAAATTGAAGGCAAATTGGTGTTTTATTTGAGGTGGATAAACATGTTTTCTTCTGCTGGGAGTAATCAGGAAAATAATCATTTCAGCCTCGACAACAAATTTACTTGAGTAAGTTTCTAGATGATAGCCTTGTTGTTTGAACTGGACCCTGTAGATTTTAGTTTGTTTTCCCTATACGTCTAGACAGAAAGTCTCTTAACAGTCCAGGCCATGCTCACTCAGAGACAAACCCAAGTCCAGAGGGACCGAAGGCAGGAACCCTGAGTTCATTCATTATACAAGGCAAGTCTCTCTCCGGCTCTAGATGTCACTCTACAACCCTAACCAGGCCTGTCGCGTTTTGAATGATACTGTGGCTTTTCTGTGACATTTCGGACATTAATATTGCAGGGATTTCTTATATCTCCTCTCCACACCCTTATGGAATCTTATGGACTCCTTCAAAGGCGCTGGTTGGGTCTTTTAACGTGGGCTTTATGGGGCTTCTCTTGCCTCCTAGTTGGACAGCAGGGATATGTTATGATCCACTGAGACTCTGAGTGTGTATGTGTCTGTATGTGTGTGCTTACAGCTCTTTTACCTAAATATGCCTCATTCCTAACCTTCAGTGGACACGCTATGACTGAGTGATCAAGCAGAACAAGACCGCATCCACCTTAGCTCCTTTCTGTGGTGACATTTCGCCAAACCCCAGACAATCCAGGCCGCCCTGATCCTCCTCAGCCCATGTTTATTCAAGAAATAGGTGGGCCAACCAAGCCTGGAGACAGTTTGAGTCTTCCAAGGGACAATATTGTTAATAGCAAGGGTAGAGATGTGTGCATCACTGTGCATAGCAAAACAGGGAAAAGATATATATAAATATATACTAATCTCTGTGGGTTTATTATAATACCTAGCAAAATTGCAGATGTGCAATTTTGAAATTTTTGCTTTTGACATTAAAGAGCACCTATTCTATTTTAGTGTTCCTCAAAGGAACTAATAATTGACTATTCATTATAATTTCATAAAATGCTTTTTTTTATACAATCACTCTCTATAGCAAACATGAATATGGCTAGAATCATCTCACTATATCATGCCTCAAGTATTAATCCTTCATTGTATTCTATTCTATTTTTCAAGCTAATGTATTACACTTTCTCTAGTTTCAGCTCCTTTAATTTGAGGATTTCCTATTTTTTGCTGTTTTCTGTCATTATGATGGAAACATCTTTGGTCAAATTGTTTGTCAGACAAAATAAATATTTGATTAGTCAGTTAATCGAATATTTTTGTAGAACATATTCTATGGTATTCTGTTCTAGTAAAAATGTCAATCTTCAATACAAAAATTCTTTGTACACTTCTTACTTCCTCTCAATGACATGAAAAGAGTTCTTGTGAAGGCTGCAGAAAGGAAGGGCATAACATTTTAAAACTGCACACGTCCACTAACTTCCTGAGCGTTATTAGACTAAAAAAAGAACACTAGCGTTCTCTTATGCCAGCAGGAATAAAATGCCTTTAGGTCACATGTGGTAAATAATAACTGGTGATGCTGGAGCGGGTACAGAGGTAGTAATTAATTATAGTACCTGGTGATATGTTCAAGTGCAAGTTATTAGCCTCTGTTGCGCTAACAGGTTGCTAATGCGGTTGATGTTTGACCGGCGCTGAGGTCTCTAATATGTCTGCCGGGACAGGAGGTTCTAATTAATCCTGAGCTGACGGCCAAGCCAGGACATCCCCTGGGAGGCATCAGGGAAAGCAAGGAGTATCAGCACACTTATCCACAGATTAGACGCAACACCCTCACTGGGATGCTGGGCGATAGGGTTACAATTGTTCTTCTCTCACCTGGCTAAGTGAAAAGACGATGCTTTGGTAATGTTTTTCAGTAAAACTTGTGTTTTAAGAACAAAAAATGATCAGTTTTTATATGTTATTACTCATCTGTCAGTCAAATGAGAAAAGTGTCACTGGAGTGAGCCATTAATGAAAAAAAAAAGAATATTCATGTCCTGTCTGACTCACTCAAAGTTTCCTCTGCTGAAAAGGTTGTCTGACGGAGGATGAATCTCATGCATGTTTGTCAATATAATTTGCTCTCCCCTTCACCCCAGAGGAACATGCCAGTCCCTTAAGGTTTCCGACTCAAATGCCAACATCTGTCTGGCAACGGAGCCAGAATGAGACAGACTAGGACACCTTCATCAGAGGTATTCTCTGGTTGACAGTGGAATTTCGGAGATGAAATAATGGGCAAGCTGAAAGAGGATGCAAATCCCCCACTGCACACACCCCTGTGTTAAACAATCCATCTTGATTAATATTTCATGTAAAAATCTATTAATCAGGAAAAAGTTGAAACTTTTCTGCTTTCCCAGAGGAAGCCAAATCCCCCTTTTTTTTTTTTTTTTTGCCTTTTCTGATACTTGTATGTGTGATGTCATTTTCTGGGCGACCATCTTGGAAAAATGGAGACAAAACATCTTGTAATAATGGGCCAAAAAGAACCAGCTTCTCTTTTCTGACTGGAGCTCATGAAAGTCTGAGCAAAGCGAGGCCAAATATGCTGAAAAGTCCAAAAGCATTGAGATCCACAAACAGTTTGGCATGGCTGCTCACACTTATCCCCATTCACAAACCTTCTTTTATGTACGTTTTACTTTGCACCATCCACCCCTCCTCCCTCCTCCCCAAGCCCACTCAACTGATAGATAGATAGAGTGGGTGAGAGTAGCACATCACAGTACCACACTGCTCTCTACCTCACCACTTTCATTATATTGTCATTTTGAATTTATAGCAGCGATGGACTGGCAAGGATGACTGACACATTCCTGCGAGCAGAGCAGCTACAGCCTGGCTCTCCAGCGTGTCCTGGCAAGCCCCGCCTAATGCTGTGCCAGACAGGAGAGGGCTGGCCAAGTGTCTGGCCAAGGGGCTGCACTAATACTGCATAAATAGGGGGGGAATCCCCAGCCCCCATGTTGGCTGAAAACAATACATCTATGTTGAAATGGATACCTAGGAAGACGTGCTCATCCTATGATTATATGTAATTGAGTAGAAAAGTCACATAAAAAGCCTGAAATGCAGATATGGTAAGGTGAGTACATTTTAATATCAGCACTGTATCTATTACCAAATGTCAATTTCAAGTCAAGTGATATAATTGAATAAAACAGATGCTCTCTTGCCAGAAATATGAGGCACTATAACTAATGTGTCAGTGAAAACCTAAAATGAGCAAGAGTGACAGAAAAGATATCACTATAAAATGCGGTTTTAGCAGCAAATTAGATCGTGGAGCAACGGATTTCACCATAATTTGCATTTTGCATGTAAGCAGCGTCGAGCCAAAAATACTTGCCGCAACACCACAGCAGCGGTCTCAGAGGGCTTAACAGCACCAGCAGACAAGAGCAAAAAAGGGAAGAAAGATAGAAAGACAATGAAAATGAAGAAGAAGAAGAAAAAGAAGAAAAAGAAAAAGAAGAAAGGGCATGCTAATAAAAAATAAGAGTCCCAATGCAGCAGGGCGATGGCCAGAGCAGGATCTCGTGGGACATTACATTTCACAAGACCCTGGGATCCACATCAACCAGTTAGCAGCGGTTTTACAGCTATGACTCTGTGGTGAAAACCACTTTGTTGCCTAGGATGTAAATTACGTGTTCGTACAGAATCATGGGCACTGACACTGAAAGGATCCAAAACACTGATCCTCTGTGTTTTTACTCAACAGACAGCAAATTTGTATTACAAAGCCTATAGAAAGGTAGAGGGACGTCTCATAACTAGAAAAGTCTGGGTATTATTAGGGTTTGTGTCGCTTGGTAGGGTAGAGCTGGGATAAGAAACAGTCAACATGAAGAGAATGCAGCCATGCTCCTTACTGTACTACTTTTTTGACTAAAAACATAGGTTTCGACTGTGTCGTTCTTTTAATTTCCTCAGGACTGCAACTCTTTAATAGACAAAGACGGTTAATCTGGTCTCCTGCAGTTCACATAAAAATGTGAAGTTCTGAACAGCCAAGTTTTAGCTGATTTTTCAAACAGATAGAAGGCAATTTGTTAGTTTGACAATTAAGACCACAAGGTCAGGACATTAAATTTGTTTCAATGATATTCTTAAACACTGTAGTCTAATTTGTTAATTTGGAAAAGAAAAACAGAAATAAACGACTAAAGGAGACCTTAGAGGAACTAAATTAACTGCTTCTCCTGGAAAATGATTTTACCTCATCTTACTCTGCCCCTCAGATGTTCTATGACATCCAAGATTGTATTGGTCTAAACATAGCCTACCTGAAATCAATGATCAGTATCCAACAGTGTAAAAAAGACAAACAAGCACACTGCAACACACACTTGCATCCGTTTCCCACACCCTTTGCTGGGAACATTGTGAAATCCTTTACTAATTTGTATCAGGGCAATGTTAGAGAAGGACTGGTTGCACCTCATTCAGTCCACATTATCTTTGGCACACACACACACACACACACACACACACACACACACACACACACACACACACACACTACAGTAAGTGCCAGCCCTCACCTATAACCACTCCTGGGTTTCTTTCATATTAAACTATCAGGCATTTGTTCCTATTTACAGTAGGTACACATATAAGCGCTCTGAGGAAAATATGCTTTCAAGGACCTGTTGACTTCTCACACTGCAAGAATTACTTCTTCACTGAAATACAGCTGAAAAACGTCAACAATTCAATTAAAGAATAAAAACTGTCCTTTGATTTTGGTGTGAAAAGACTTTCTTCCAATGTAAAAGACCTCTGAGGGCTGAATGAATTATGAACACTCTTTTTCTTTCTCTGCATAATTTCAGTATTAAAGAGTATGAGTGTTTAAGGCCACAGCTGAACTGACAGAGGACTGGTCGCTTAAACTAACTCTGCCCATAAACATCCTGACGCCAGTTAATTGTTGGGTTGGAGATCAGGCCCCACCCCTTCCTCCCCCTCAGCCTTGCTTTCTTTCTCTCACTCTCTCTCAGTCTTTCGCCCCATTCTTTAACAATGAATGTAATTTTTTATAGAAAAAGTGAGATAGCATGGGTGAGGCATACAGAGAGAGACTGAAAGAAGAAGAAAGAGAGTGAGAGAGAGATTGCAGGCAGCGGTGGTGTGAGAAGGGGCGTATGGCACCCATTATCTTGTTTATTAAAAGCAAGTTTCTTTTCTTTGCTCCCTCCTCCCCGTGCAGCTGACCGCAGATATTTCCAAGGGCCTCACTCTGCTGTTCTGTGCCTACTTCACAGGCTGCTGGAAGGGTCAGAGAAGTTGAAACCAGAGGGTGTCAATCGATTGTTTCGCTTCGTGGACCATTGGAGGCATCTCAAAGGCGAAAAAAAAGGCAAAATGTGTATCAGCTGTGCGTGCTCGTATGCATGTGCACAGCTGAGCGTAATTTATGTGTGCATGCGCATTTATTGATAAAGTAGATAAAATAAACTATAAAGAAGGGAAAGTCAAATTTGTCAGCTGTTGTGCACATTCCGTGTAAACAGGAGGGAAGCTGCAAAGCCTGCAGCACAGTATGTTGCAGTGAAGGGGAAGTCTATTTCTTTCTTTTAGAAGCTACAGTGTCAATTATGTTCCACCTTAGCAATGAAATAAGGTTTTCTAGTTAATGGTCTAGATGTTGTCATAATAAACTGTGATTGACAATTTGCTAAGCCCCCTCCTTAGTTACTGTTGCTACACCTATCAAGCTTGTTATTCTTGCACATCAAATAATGCAGCTTATAATGATAACGGGGTCGGATTCACCACTCGAAATTCATGGTCATTTTTGAAACAATGGATCCTTCATTTCAGACAGAGGTAGACAAAAGCAGGCTCTTCATTTCTAGCCATCCACTTCCTATCTATTATCATCAGATTTCAAGCTAGCTAATTATGCTAACGTTAGCTACATAAGATGGTTTTAAAACACCTTGACTGTTTAATGTTCCAGTCTCATTTTAAAATGAGAATGCTGCAAAAGGGTAAATAGGCACTTGATAGCAACATACATGACATGCATATTTGATTAAGTTGATGTAGGCCTACCTGCATGATTCTTGCAATATCTGGGTTGTATCCACACGGTTGAATGCACTTATTGTAAGTCGCTTTGGATAAAAGCGTCAGCTAAATAAATGTAGAGCTGTTAGAACAGATAAACACTCTGTTTCTGACACTTTTGCTCTTGTAAATTTGATTTGAGGCTAAAAACCTTCAAACTCTTTAGATGCCAAGTATCACTCTTACTTACCCATGCACACCCTGCTTAGTTACAGTTGCTAAGCCATGATTGGAAATTAGATGTTCGACGGAGAGGTTCAGCGAACGATCAGTTAATAAATTTGTCTGTCCATTCTCAAACTTATTTTAGGGATGCAAAGCTGGATTACCAACTGGGCAAAGTGGGCAACTGCCCCCGGGGCCCAAGACTTCTGGGGGCCCCAAAAGCTGCAGCCTTACTCTGTGTCAACTGGTTTGTTCTCGTTTATTGAAATTTTAGGAGTACAACTATAGTACGGTATTAATTGACATGATAAGGGTCTTAAAGCTAGGCTAGGTAATATTTGTTGAAATTATCTTTACATCCTGACAGCGATCAATAAATCACATGCTCTGAAAGACAAAAGAAAAAAATCTGGTATCTGTGGCTGTCGCAGGCCTGTAATAAGCCCAGCCAATATTTTCATGTGAATGAAATGATTGGCTGGCCTATCTGCCTCTCTACCTACCTGCCTACCTGTACGCACTCTGCCTATGTGTATTGTACATTTCTATCAGTTTTGTATTACTGCTTAGTCTTGAAACTTTGACGAATTACATAATCTTTGTTTTTATTATTTTTACATTTTTTAAGTGTGACTTGATATTTATAGAGGGGAGGTATCTTCATAAGCCATTTTTTGGCTTCCAACCTCTCCTGCACACATGTTCAAACTTTTTTTTAAATATATGTGCAAATAAACTAAACTAAGACTTTTCTAATCTCAGTTGTACGTGTGCGTGAAATAAATAGGGACCCCAGGAGCAAATTTTTGTCCTAGGGCCCCCTAGCAGGTTAATCCAGCCACGTACAGACACAATCATAACATATCTTCAACCACTGCTGTGAAGGGAAGCACAAAATATTAAATACACTAGAGTCACTAAAAGTCTTTTCCTCTGGTAACATTGAAGAAATTCTAGATGCTGGTGACGTTTCAGAGCATTGAAAGTAATTAACATAATACGTAATAACAGGATCATCCATTCAAATCTGCTAAGAAAACACCCAGGAACTCAGAGGTCCAACCAAATTGCAAATCAGTCTGTGTTAAAATATTATGTATTTCTCATCCTTGCAGTACAACTTGTTTTGCAGGCTTCACCGTTGCAGTATAGACTCCTTGTGCCCAGTGTGTCTCATTCATTTAGAGGTGAACTCACATGTTATCCAAATGTTAGCTTGCGTAATGAGTAACACCCCACATGCTGTCTGTGGTCGTACTTTGTATTTTTTCCATACTGTATCATGATGCCCACATGTTACCCAGCAGACACTGAATGGTACTGCTGTATATGAAATGAGGCAATTTTACTGCTGGTAAAACTGGCTGTAAAACATCTGAAGCATTTCTGTATCTCTTCTATCTTCTATTTCAACAAATGCAATTCAGACTTTAAGTATTAACAGCGAGAATCCACTCTGAAACTAAATTCATGTGTTTTTCATTGGCAGTGATCGGTTCATAATATGAATTGTGCACATGAATGAGTTAATCCCATAGCTACAAATAAGGCAAGAGGCACTTATGACGCCACTTATATATTCTGTGTAGATGAAGTGTCGACACTGGGTAGACAGTTCTCAGGGTGACTTTCTTGTGTTGTGGGTATTTCTGCTGAAAAACTGTTAACACAACACAGATTTAAAACGTATTTGTGAGAGATTTTTTTTAAACAAATATATTTTTGCCAGTAATATTTTCATTGCAGTTGTAGCGGCTCCAGATCATTTCTGTCATAAACATCACAAATTAACATTCTGGTATGTGTGGTTTACAGTTTTGGGAGAGACTTGCTCATGTTTGCATACACAGACTGAAGTGTCATCAGGAGATCATTAGAATAAGTACTGTACTGTAACTTCAGTTTTTAAAGCACAGTTTTACCCTTAACCCTAATGTTCTGGGCCTGCTTTAATGGCTCAAATTCATACTAAATATTGTTTTATCACCTTGACACTTCATGACTGTTGCTAATTTTATGATAATTACCATATAATGACAGTATTTTACTACAAAAAATGATGTATTACCTCTGCTTGCTGAAAAACATGCAAACGTGGATTTTCATGTGCTCTATATTTGTGACTGGTGTTGACAGTACATTTTACCCCTCCTCTACCCCTCCAAAATCCCAAATAAGATTATTTGGATTTCTCTTACTGGAGTGACTTTTATAACAGTTTATTCATAAGTAGTCTAACTGGGAGTCTGAGCAACCATAGGTAATGTCTGTATGTAGGATAGCATACATTACAGTACATTTCTTTGTCTGTAAATCATTTTTGGCAATCAAGAGGAATATATGTTCATGCATAGCCAGGATGATATGTAAAACATGAAATGTTTCCTTATTTTGTGTAAAAACAATGCTTAATGGTAATTTCTTTATTTTGTCTCCTTCATAAAATGTGCAAGACCAGTTTGTGGCAAAACGAAGGGTTACCCCTTAAGTACTTCAGAAGAAAAGTGGGGTCTGTGGGAACCCAAACAATGAGAATGTAAAGCCAATGTCACCAAATCACAAGGGCTAAATTGTCTATATACTGTAACATATGAGAAGGGCAAGTACAAAGACACACAAATTCACAGGTACACAAACACGCTGGTGTCCTGTGTGTGCTCAGGTCACTGTGCACTATCATTATCTGACACACATCTACAGCAGGAAAACAACCGTTATTCAATTTGCACCAAGCAAATCTCTAAGGCTGTTCAATTCATCAGGGCCAATTACTGATACAAAGTGTTGGAGGTTATCTCCGCTCGGCACATACTGCACTCATTCAGACATAGACCATCAGCTCTGTTATGAATCAGGGTGCTGCCTGCTGCACAACGGCCTCATAGTGCAGCAAAAAACTGGGTGGTCCAACTATTTGACGCTGCCCAGCACAGTCCAGGACCCCGCTTCACTGTAAGTCCAGTGATTTTTCTTAAGGACACTGATTTTAGATCAGTTTACCTCAAATGAAAGCCATACTCATTCTGGAGTGGGAAACTAATACTGATAAGAGATCAGCACCAGGAAAAACAAAGCTAAGTTGCCGGCAGCAACAGCAGGGCGCAGCTCTGCCGGGTCTGGTCTGTTGGGTTCTGTTTGCATGTCCTGCTTTGTGATCCCTTCTAATTGGCCATCATTACACCCCACATTACCCTATCAGGGCATGGCTAGAGGGGGAAACAGACCATGGTGGTGGATGGTACGCTTTGGTAAGTCTGAATTACACAACACTGGGGCCATGACTAATATTGGCGCAGTCGATAACTGCTAATGTAAGCAATGGAACAGATGCCCACGGTGGAATAACAACAAATATAGTCCAGTTAACCTTCTCGCAAGGCTGCCTTTGACCAGTCAGAGAGGCACAGGCTCGGTCAAGCGCACATGATGGCTCTCATTCAGCGGTGATTGTGTTTCACTCTGTTGTGTTAAGTGTTTATCAGTTTGAGCTGTTTGTTTTTGTTGGGTTTTTTTTGCTCTCATTTTGTGTGTGTGGCTGCGCATGCATATTTCTGTGTATGTGTGAGGTGTCCCCTGTTCTGTGTGGTCAATTTTAGAGTGATTTAATTACGGCCAGTGTTTATGAAACCCTCCATCACTACATTAAAAGTGGGAAAGCAATCCTTTAAGGTAATAATCGGCCCTCAGCCGAACAAACAAAAGTATGTTTATACAAGTAAATGCATGAACATGGAATCACTTGAGACCATCCAGAAAGTAAGATAAAGACGAAACAGCAAAGATTACTTCCATACTTTTTTGTGACTCATGAGTTTAATTGTTTGTTTTTGTTTGGAGAGTCTGCTTATGTTAATTACGCTCTCCTCTGTTTGAGAAAAATAAGAGTCAAAAATATTTTTCAGCACAAGCACAAACAGTTTGACAGAATGCAAACATGAGAAGTCTCCCCCCACCCCCCCCACAAATCCACACCTTTCAGCCCCGCCGCTCACACACTGAAGGAAATTAAACATCTGTCTTTTCTCTCCCTCGCTCCTGCAAAACTTGGCATCTCTGAGTAATTTTTTCTTTCTTCTTCTCCTTTTTTTTCTGGTCAGGTCTGGGATTCCCTTGCCGCAGCCGAATTCAATTTACTGCAGGTTTTTTTTTTTGTGGGAGCCCAGTTTGTCTCATACAGGAGACGGGGATAGCAGCGCTGGAACTGAGGGCCCGGTCCAAACCGCTACAGGACGAGCCTCGGTCATCTTTAGACCCGATAGATGAGACTGTAGCCTTGACCCATGTGCTGAGCTGCCGGGTCGCTTGATTGAAGTGCACCACACTTGAGAACATCAGCGCCTTACATCTATTGAAATAATAAGCTGACCCAGAGAGCTGCTCGCCTTTGAGCTGCAGCCAAGCCATCTGAATCCACTCTACCCAAATGAGGGCTTATTTTTCAAAGCGTCTCTCTCATGTGCTCAGGCCGACACTGCACCCGTGTTTCTGTGTGTGCTATATGTGTGCGAGTTAGTGCGTGAAAAGGGCGGCAGAGGCCGTATTGGAAAGGAGCAGATCACGTCTGTGGCTAAACAGTTTGTTTGGTGAGTCACATGTTCCTGGAGAGTTGTGTTTTCACAGTTTGGCGAAGTCACAGTTTTTTTTTTCCAGTTGTTTTCCCCAAGTTTTGTTTGGTGTTTGTTCTTAACCTTTAATTCATGAGGACACAACATTTCTCCAGTGTCTTTTCTGTTATGTCATGTAGGGAAAGTCCAACTGAAACAGAAGGAGACATAATGCGTTGGGACAGTTTAAAAGTACTCAAAAAGTTCATATGTCAATTCCTGGATTATGTGGAAATTATTACATTTGCACCCACAAGGACGGAAACCCTGTTGAACCAGGGATATAGAGGGTAAATGCCCCAAAATGTTCAAGTGTATCATGTCGTAGTGACCCTTTTGAAAGTCAATGCAATGATGAAGAAGCAGACACCTACAACACTGTGACACTCTATGGAGTAACCACATAATTTTCCTGAGGCATTGGAGAAAGTTAAACTATCTATCTTGTATCTATACAACCTACACTGGGAAATAATGTCCATGACTGTATATAAATATACACTATCATTAAGATAATGCTCTGTATTGATTTTTGGTAGTTTATGGTACTTATGAGTGATGCTTTTTCTTTTTTTTTTGTCTTTTTCTTTTTTTTTGGTGGGTGTGTATTTTAGTTCTGCTCTTATTTTGCTTTCTTATGCATGTGCCATCCAGGACGGGGGTAGGGAGAGGATTAGAAAAAGTCAGTCGACAAAGCAGGCAAGACTTTAAGCAAAGAAGAGCTCTTTCCAGGCAGTTAATGACTGCTATAATGCACATGAACCGATGTATGTTATGTAAGAATACTTTATGTTCAGTATTATGTATGCAGGGGCTGAGGATTTGGACACACAGAACGCTCTGATATGTTTGATCTGCCCTCCAGTATTGACAAAATATGAATTTGATCACAAAACAACTTGGGATTTTGATAAAACATTAAAAGTGATAAATATGAAACTATATAAGTGTACATTAGATATGGAGAATGGTATTAAAAGGCAAAAAAGTAATTTTTCATAACTCAGAGTGTCTCAACCCTGGACAGAAGATGCCATAGAGCCACTTCATACTGTATTTAAATTGTGTGCGAAGTCTTTTTGATTCCTCTGAAGAGTCAGTTTATTAGACAAAGTCAGAAAATTAATCAGCAAGTCATTCAAGAAAAAAAAAGCCCAAATTTCCTTGCTTTGAGCTTGCAAAATGTGAATATTTGCTCGCTCCCTAAGACTTCTATGATATTAAACTGAACCTTTGGGCTTTGAATTAGTGCTTGGACAAAACAAGACATCTGAATATGTGAACTTGGGCTTTAGGGAAATTGTTATATGTTTTCTGACATTTTATGGACCAAGTTGATAAACTGATTAATCAAGAAAATAATCGTTGCAGCCATTTTAATGGGAGCAGAGCACGATGTTGAAAGTCCTGTGGAAGATAGAATTCACAGTAACAGTTTTTGTGGACTCAGCACTTGTGTATGTTTCACACTGATAAATACAATTATTTCTATAAAAAGAGGTTCCGCTACAATCTTGAAAAATGAAGAGAAAAGTTAGTTGTACTAAAATTCATAATAACTTGGGGCACCCCAGTAGCCTTATGGTTAAGGTGTATACCACATAACTGGTTTGACTCCCGGCGGGGACCCTTGTTGCATGCCATACCCCTCTCTCTCCCTATGTTTCCTGTCTATCTCTACACTGACTGTCAAATAAAGGAAAAATGCCTATCTTTAAAAAAAAAATAAAAATCTAAAGAACTTGACAATTCTTTGAGAGTTTGGGGACCTAAAATCAACGTCACTGTTAAAGATTTCCATGGTAAATGTATGGAAGCAGAGGGATTTGATCTATCTAACATACTGGAGAGGTTCTCAACATGTTTTCCATTTTTTGTATTTTTATATGGCCCAGTGAGGTGTCTCAGGCTCAGGCTTCACTAATAACACTCGCTAACCGGTGTGTCCCAGCATTTCATTCCCTCTGTCCCCGTTTTTTTTCTTTCCACTTTGACAAGTCTTTACAACATCTGACATGTGTTTGAATTCAAAAGGCCAAGTGGAGACTCTTTTTCCATGCTCATCTATCCATTTGCGTTTTTTCATCCTTTCTGCATCTCATTCCTGATTAGAACTGTCAGTGGGCCATCGTCACTCTGCAGCCCATAATCTGCCCCACCCACATAGGCTGCAGTACAGTAGCCAGTCAGAAGAATACATGAATGGGAATTAATCTGGAGTGGACATGTGGCTGCAGGAAGAAAGAGTTCTATGCATGGCAGAAAGGAGAAATATGTCAGTCAACGGTCACCTCTAACACCTCATGAGAAGAGAAAAGAGAAAGAAGAAGAGTGCAAGAAGAGGAGAAAGAACAGGGAGAGGAGAGAAAGACGTCACCAAGCAATCTGCTCCCTCAGCACAGCATCTCAGATGTGGTCTGGCACCTAGTTCACAAAGCCAACCAGATCCACACATTGCCTTCATATATCTCTGGAAAGGGGTGAGTGGTGGTGGTGGGGGTGTGATGGGGAATAAGGGGGGAGAGAGAAAGTGGGAGCGGGTGACAGGGAGGAGGGATGGGGGAGGGGGTGTTGAAGAAGAAAGGGAAGAGCAAGTCTTTTGTGTTTACTCACACCGAGTTGCTGCCAGAAACTTTAGACCACATAAGCGATTCACTTTTGTCATCTTTGCTGACCCAGTCCCATGTAAAAGATTGATGAGGGAGATGATGAACTAAAATAAACCAATCTCACAGTCACTCACACAGACAGGCAGCCAAGGAGGCAGGCAAGCAGACAGGCAGGCCCTCTTCAGTGAGCAAAACCAGGCCCAGATTCTCTCTGGCCAAGTCTCGTCTTTTCTGAAACAGAGAACGTCTGGCCGGTCAGAAGCAGCCTGCTGCCCTCTTTTGTCAATATTATGGCTGCACTAAATGGATATCATTTTTTATCACAGTCATATAAGACTTAATGTGAAATGAAAACTCATAGGCCTACATATTTGTGATCCCCAGTGAATATGTGAATCATATAATTATGTTGGAGAAATCTTTTTTTTTTTCAAATGATTTAAGCACCAAACCTCACTCAACTTTTTAGCAATTTTACCCTGTGATTTTTACATGATCATTTAAATTGTTAAAATGTGGGTTTGGGAATAATTTTAACTCCTTCTTTTAATAATGATAATCTCTTCTTTTTACCGGAATAATAAGGTAATGTTAAAAAGGTATATGACAGAAAATATGACGTAACTGCACTGCTTTTCTTTTTACCAGTGTTACTCCATCGCTTCAACAGTATACAGAACTTCAGCTTTTATGAATCCATAAAATGATGTCTTGTTTTAACGAGAAAAGAAATTCATTGCTACCGTAATTGGTAAGTGCCCAAATCATTAAGCCCTAATGCAGGGCATTTCCTTTGGAGGTAGTATCCATTTAAGAGACAAGTGTCTAATTGGTGAGTTGTTGAAAAGCACCACTACCTCCCCAGAGATCGTTTCTGAAATCATATAGAGGATAATTCCCTTTCAATTAAAAGCTACAATATTCCAGGTCTGATTTAATTGAATGCGTTTATTCAAATCACAGGGGGTAGGGGTGGTGGCACCGTGATTCCATTAAGGGCTATGTAATATTACGAGGCCAGTGTGAAAATATCACTCTGTCTCAGGAAAATAGAGCAATATCAGAAATAGATTGCTCGAAAAACAGAACACTCCAAAGTAGACGGCGGTCGGCACGGGTGCAGATTGAATAAACAATGTTCAGTGCAGAAAGCATAATGCTGAATAAAGATGACCTGCTGCTGCCGCCGCTGCTGCTGTATTTGAATGTTATTGGAATTAATTTGTCAGCCGATACTGAACATTGACTATTTGTCAGGAGACTGAATAGATCTCCTGCAGTTTTCAAAGTAATGCATGTGTGGAATATAGCGAGGGGAAATGTTTCTGTGTGCGTATGGAGCTGCAAGCTGGGATAAATCATGGTTTAGGGCAACATGGGTGGCGCCCAGTCCTTGGTAGTGGAATCAGGGTGTTCAGTGTGTCACCCAAAAGAAATTCAGTTTCATTTGAATTACACTGACTCAATATATGAGAAAGACTAAGACTGAAAGAGATGTGATAGTCAAATCACGAGTGTAGCTTCTTTAAAGTAGAAGGTGAAGTGTTATCTCACTCTCTTCATCTCTCAGTTTGCTTGTCGACTCTCCTGCTCCCTCTCTTCTCCCCCCTCCCTCGCTCCCTTCCTCCCTCTCCCTCCCTGGCAGGTGTCACACCCACACTGTGGCCTCTGGGCTGCAGTAGCAGTGCAGCGCAGCGAGATAAGGGCTGTACAGAGACAAGCGCACATCCTGTATGAGGTTAGGGCCCCACCAGCACAGCGCTCCGCTGCAATGTAAGTTTGTGTGTGTGTGTGTGTGTGTGTGTTTGTGTGACCGCAGCTCCTTCCCGTCTCCACGCCAATGAGGACAGAGCCTGCGGTTGCCAGCTGCAGGTGTGTGTGTGTGCGACGACAAAGAGAGACCTGAGAAACCTGAGACCTGAGAAACTCCGAAACTTCTGATCTCATGGTCGTTTTGATAAGTCTGTAAACAAGGTCAGTAAGGGTAAGGCGGCCCTGCCGTTATGACGGCGGTCTACAGATGTTGTGAAGTCACTGTACTCACGCTTTCAACTCCCCTCAGCGAGGCTTGTCTGCGGTTTGTGATTACATTGTTCAATACAAAGGTTTCTGTCTCTATTTCATTGTCAAATATCCTCACTGATCTTTTCCATGCTGTTTGGCACTTAGGGGGGAGGAGGACTGTGAAAGTTGTTGGTGGCCCGGCATTGAAATTCAAATCAGAGTTGCAAACCCATTTGTCAAAGACAATGTGTGTATAAGCTGAATTTTGACAGCAAAAACCAAGTTTATTCACACTTTCTTCACACATCTGGGACTGCAATGCCCTCTCATGGCTGCACAAGTATACACCCAGTGAGTGGTTTAAATGGGGAGGAAAAGTGAAAGAAAGCCTCCCACAATGCGAGCAAGATATTGAGTCGAATGAGAGTGGACGTGCTCAAGGAGAAATATCACATGTTGTCAATATGGAACAGATTTTGAGCTTCCTGCTCTGTACTTAAAATTACTCTGCCTTCATCCAAGCCTCGCTGTGAGGAAGGGGCGTCTAATGTGTGCATCATCACTGCTGTTGACGTGTGTATATAAAAAAAACCTGTGTTTACCATCTTTGTGGGAACTTATGAATTTATGTATGTGCACATGTGATAACAAATATTCCAATATTCTTAAAGCTGTAATATTGCTTGAAACTACTGAAGTTTATACATGCTTGGCATGCTCACATTCATGCACACATGTGTGTGTGTGTGTGTGTGAGGCAATATGCACACACACGCACCAGATATCATCTACAGGCCATCTCACAGGCCATCCCATCAAAGGAGCGACTATTTCTTTCGCTCCCTGCCTGGCTTTTTCTCTCTAAATCTGACACCGCTCTCATAATAAGCAGCCTTGCATATCAGCTCCTTGGAAAGAGATGCAACTGCTCATCTGAAGGGAAGAAGGCAGGGGGGGAGGAGGGGGGGGGTTAGAAATCGCGAAGACTTCTGTCACTTCATGAAAAATAGCATCCCCTTTGGACGGAACTTCACAGGCCACAATCAAGCGGTGCCAAGACGCTGCAATCGTGGCAAATCAAGTCAGCATCTATTAATAATATTTCTGGGGCTGCTGCGGTGAGTGCTCGGCGTGTCCTCCCGCTGTCACAGCCCCGTGATGGAGCGCTGCCTTTATCTCAGCCCTGGCACGCTTCTGTCACCGTGATAAACAATTCACACACATATGTGAATAAGGATCCTCCCAGTAGGCCCCTACACACCCTGCCTTTTCCCCTCATATTCTAGATGGGGGGAATGTAATCTTCGGCTTGGTCTTTCTCTCTTTTTCCCTCTTTCTCACTCTATCACTCTCTTTCTCTCTCCATCTATCTCTTTTTTCCCTCTTTTCTTTCCACCCCCTCCCCACCCTCCACCCCTCCGTTCCCTCCTTTCTCTTCCTTTTCAATCTGTCTTTCAAAGATATGTAAATGACCCCGAGATGGGACCACAGTGCGTAGGTGGTGTAGCGTGAATGTCAAAGCCTGGGCCTGTGAACCCTGCACACACACGTGCACGCATGCAGACATGCACAGACACACACACCTGCACTGTAAAGATGTCTGCTTTGCATGCTTATTCACAATCATATGTCAGAGTTCTCCATGTGTATCCCATGCACACTCATTTGCACACACACATACATAGAAAGACAGATACAAAGGGACCTTGTCATCCGCTGTCACGTTAGAGTCCAGCTTTATCACAGCCAGAGAGAAAATGTATCGATTATATTTTTTTGAGCTGAGTGAGTGAAAAAGTGATAATTAATGAATGAACCTATGTGTTTTGTTTCACCGCCAACCAGCTGTGCTGACTGTCATATTGTGCTCCACCTCTATTATTCTAATTATTGAAAGATTATTCCTTCTTCAGATATGTTTTATTGGTGAAAAAAGGACATACAATATCATATAATTAGAGTGACATTAATAGTTTATTTACAAGAGACTATACAACATCACCTGTAATTCCCCTCCAACCTCCTGATACCACACACACACACACACAACACGCACACTATCACATTACCCAAAGCCAGTTTGGTAAAAAAAAAACCCCAACAACAATCAAATAAAATTGTTGGACAAAAACAAAACAAACAATATAAACTGAAAAAGTCTCTCCTTTAGCAAACTCTGTCATGTTGCAGAGTATTGATCAACTCATTATGCCACTGTTTAACTATAGGGACCTGTTTCTTCCAGTGCATAAGAATGTTTTTTGGCTGTAAGTAAGCCGCAAGAGAGGAGCTGTCAATTCTGTGATGCCAAAATTTTTAATTACAGCAATATGGGGTCGCGTTGCATGTGTTTATCAAGTGCTCTGAAGATCCCAGACCAGTAGTTTACTAATTTAGCAAAGATTTTTTTCCTTTGTCTTCATATTAGTGATTTCATGTCATCCTTAGTTTGTAATTTAATTCAAATATAATTGCAATTTTGTGCAAAATCATAAAAGGTGTAAACACAACACAAATTTAAGGAGATTTGGCAAAAACAATGATGTAACGTGGAAAATCTCCATTTTTTTTTGTTTTCCATCAGTAGCAGCTAAATGTGCAAAGTAAATGTCAGAAAAATGAAGCAAGTTTTAGCTGCTTTGCTGAATCTTATTTAAGCTGAGACCATCTCTGATGAATAACTAGTAGTGGAATTTAACTAAGTGCATTTACTTAAGTAGTGTACTTACACTACACAATTGTGAAGTACTTATACTTTATTTAAGTATTTCCATTGTATGCTACTTTACACCACATTTACAATGCTACAGCTATACTTACTTGTTACTTTGTCGATTAAGATTTTAGACACAAAATATATGACAAGTATAACTGTTACTCATTAAACTACCCTACAGTATATAAAGTAGTTCAAATTAGCTCCACCTCCACATGCTACAACATTAAAATGCTACTTAGACATTACATAATGCAACCGTAATAATGAAGTAATATGATATATAATAATAAAGCACTCACAGGGGCCATTATTTTGTCTTTACTTTTAATACTTTACTTTAAGTACATTTTGCTAATAAGATTTGCTAATACGGGACTTTTGTTTGTAATGGAGTATTTTTCCATTGCAGCATTGCTACTTTTACTTTAAAAGATCTGAATACTTTTTCCACCACTGTGAATAAGTAATGAAAATATATATCTACTGTATATCTGTAGATAGATAGATAGATAGATAGATAGATAGATAGATAGATAGATAGATAGATAGATAGATAGATAGATAGATAGATAGATAGATAGATAGATAGATAGATAGATCAACTTAGTTTCTAAATACAGTTTTCTTCTTCTGTGGTGTGCAGCACAGTTCACACCTGGTCTGTTTGGTGTCTAATTGTCAGTGGCTGCTCCCTGCCAGGCCCGGTCCCCCCATGTCCGTGATGTAATTGCGTATTTCCAGTGCAGTGAAACATCCAAAGAGGCCTAAATGAGATTTCACTCAGCAGGATGGAGCCTGCGGTGGGGTGCTGATGATGAATGTATTGTAAGATTGATTAGCGCCAGTAAGAAGTGTGGCGGATATGGCCACCAGAGGTGTGTGTGTGTGTGTGTGTGTGTGTGTGTGTGTGTGTGTGTGTGTGTGTGTATGAGTGTGATAGAAAGACAAGAGGTTGGTGATGAAAGTGAATGGGTGTGTGATGGAGTGTAATGTGCATGTATGTGTGAGTGTGTGTGTTTGTGTGTGTTTGGATGGACTGCAGAGAGTGTCACCCAGGTGAGAAATGACACATGGTGGAGAGCTGAGAGGTGGAAAAAAAAAACATGTGAAGAAAGAAAGAAAAAAACCAAATAAGATCTCAATTGTCTCATGAATTCAATAGATTACAACCAAACATCAAAGTAGAATCCACCACAAAACAATCCTAACAAAGAACTTCATTTAGTATTCATTCTTAAGTAAAATATATTTCAATGGCTTGAGATACTTCAACAGTTTGCCAACTTTCAGTAATTGGGTATCGCCTGTCATGCTCTATATACTGTTGGAGTGATGTGTCTTATTCAGCTTTGTTTCAAGACATAGAGCTTTGTTTCTAAACAAATACTATGTATGAAGAAGTGAGGATTAGTTGCAAGAACATGTTCACTTTGTCAAAACTGATCAGTTTCTTTAAAGAAAAAGTAAGATTTCAGCACTGAATATAGAACTAAATGACTTATAAGATGAATATGTTTGCAGTGTATTGCAGTAGCACCAAACACACCAACATACAGATTAAACGACTCAGTATGCAGGAACAAATTCATACTCTTCAACTATCAAAAATACTTTCAAAATAATCTGTCACTTTTCTTTGATTGTCACAAAAGTTACCAATGACATCCTAAAATTACTTTTTGTTAAAAGTAACTTTTTATAGTACTTTACCACGTGTTTGCTTGTTCCAAGTGTGTTGTGTTAAAATTCATTAAAAAAACTCACTCGTTGTCTCTATGGTCCTGTTATTGTACTGTATGTGAATGTTATAAACTATTTTTTATGGGACTCTGTGTTAGCTACTCTACACTACCATTTTGCCCAGGTCTTTCTTGTAAATCAGATAATGTATCTAAAGAGACTTCCTAGTTAAATAAAAAAAAAAAACAACTTCAGGTTTTTAATGCACAGCTTGTGGTCTACAGAACATGTCGTGGTATTTTAACGTTTTACAGTAAACTAGTTTTAACAGTTATAAGTGACAAATTAAAGCAATCAAATGATAAAAAGTAACTGTGAAAATGTAGTCTTCATGTCAAGTACATATCAGTGTTTAATGACAAACAAGAGTAGGTTGAGTTGAGAGGTTTTTTTGGGTGGGGGGGTTTCTCATTCATTAGCTGTAACATCAGTAGTGTCAGCGGTAGCAATAATATTAGCAGCAGAAGCATCAATGGTAATTGCAATACTGGTAATAGCAGCAGAAGTTGTGGAGACACTGCAGCACAAGCAATAGTAGCAATTTTGATTTTAATAGTAATAGCAGTAGAATATTGATTTCACATGAAAAATGCTGAAAACTACAAGTAAGAAGGTAAAATACAAATCCAACTGAAATGAATGGAATCAAAGATGTCAGTGGCATCAGTAACATACAGTATATTGTAATTGACATCTTGTGCATCAAAGCCAAACAATTCCCTTCACATTCTGCCAGATTTAACACAAAAATGCATGTTGTACATACAAAATTTATTACATATTCATTTACTTGCTTGATCATCATATGGCACTAACAATTCAGTACAGAGGGAATAAAGGCTGTGCACTGGATTCAAACCCTCAGTGGTTTGAGATTGCAGGTGTAGGAGACATCTGCTCCTATACTGATATTAACAGATCTACTTCCAGATCAGCAAATCTCAAGCCATTGCAAGCTCCAAATAATGTCTGTAGATATTTCTTTCATACTCTTTAGAGGTCAAACTCAGTAGAAAATTTGTAAATTCTGCAGAGCCTTTGTTGTCTCTACAAACCTGATAAACATGGTTTTGTTTTTCTGAAAGCAAACAATCCCTCAGATTCCATTTAAGCCTGGCTGTGTCATGGTAGGACACATGCCTTTAGGCTTTGGCATGGGATCACTATACCTCCTTCATAAGAGGGAAATGTCTGTGCAACCCTTCCTACTGGAACTTAGCCACCACTCATCAAGCCAAAACTGCCGCACGGACAATTCCCCCCACTCTGTTTTTAATGGTGGTACACAGAGGCAATAATCATAAAAAGCCAGGGTCTCTCTCTGAATGGTAACTGACATTCGTCTCCTACAGTAACTGCAGCCCAACACTGGGCAATTTCCCCTCAACATGCAAAACTGTGGGGACAAAATGTGGGACCTGCCATTCTCCATGCATATTAAAGACACTTGTCATCAAGACGTCACCCAGGAGCTATGAGAACAAGAGGTACAGTTCCTCCGAGACAGACTCACTCACCATCAAAACCATGAAATTAGACCCGGGAAAATATCCTTGTGATGGGAAAAATGCTACACTTTAGTGCATTTTGCATATAAAAAAAACTGAAACGGATGCATGTAAATTGCCCGTGCCACAAAGACAAATTGGTAATTCAGGTTTGGAATGAAAATGACACTAAAGTGCAAAACGGAAATGGTGCAGCGTGAAAAGAATAAGGGTTGTTAAAATGTCACATTTGAGATTCTGTGCCTTTAGGAATCGAGATGTATTGTTAGAGGAAATGTGATAAACACGAGCCAAATGTACGGGGAGCAAATGGAGCTCCATGTATACCACGTTGTCTTAGTCAACGTGCTCAGAGCAACGCCCACAGAACCGACACAAACTGATGAATGCACAATTTGTGGTTATATACTTCCTCGCACCTTTCTCTTAGGAGCTCATACATTTTCTCTATAATGACAAAAAATGGAACATGTACCCACACAATGACATTCAAAGTATAATTCTGAGTAAATGAAAACCAGATGTTGGTTTGTTCAAAGCTTTGACAGATCGGAAAAACACATGCTCATGTACTTACATTGAGAGGAGGCACACAGCACTTTTCAAATGGTCCAAATACACAGCCAAAATAAATATTTTTCATTTTGGACATCATGTTAAATCCACATCCAACTCTGTTCATAATGTTTCAACCACTCAAAACACTTTTCTTATAATTGACACCAGTGCCAGTGATCAAAACAATAGACTTTACTTGTTTATTTGTTACCTGTATTCAGTGTGTATACGGCAAGGAAGGGAGATCGCTTCCCCCACATGGGTGCTGGTGACACAAGCCCCCCTCACTTTGTCCCTGGGCTCCTTGGGGCCCAAGATCAGTGCCCTCCAGGATGACAAATGGCCTTAATGAAATTGGACAACTCAGCATACATGCATAAGAGGATGTTAAATATTGATAGTGAAGATCAACGTAGCGGTGCATATTCCACTCTTTAATATTTTAAGTGTCAGACAGGCCTATTGTCTATCTATTGGGGGGGTAAATCATTGTCTGTGTCCCTCAGTTCTCTTTGAGACACATATGATGGCCGGGGCAGCGTTCACTCAGCTACGGATGAGAGCACACAGGTCTGTGCTTTGCATATATGCTCAACAAAAGCAAGATGTGGCGGGACATCTTTTCATAAATTTTCATTCTGATCAAGTGGGTTTATTCATATGAAAACCACACATGTAAGCAAGTAAATGAAAACCATATATTTATTTACAGTTTAAGCAGTAACAATCAAAGGCCCATCCTGATAGAGTTCCATTTAAAGGTCCAGTGTGTAAGATTTAGTGGCATCTAGCGGTGAAATTGCGTAAATCGCAAACGGCCTTATCTAGAGCCAGTGTTTGGTTTGTCCGTTCTGAGCTACTGTAGAAACATGGCTGTACAACATGGCGACCTCCGTGGAAGGGGACCCGCTCCCTATGTAGATAAAAACGGCTTATTATTACCTAAGGTAATGAAAACACAACGATTCTTATTTTCAGGTGATTATACACATACATATAAATATTATATTCCATTTCTGCCAATATCTCCTCCTAAATGTTACACAGTGGACCTTTAAGGAGCAAAAACAGTACTCTCAAATCTGGCTTTACTGATGATAAAAATGAACATGATTTTGATCTCCAGCTAAAAGGATGAGTCTTAAGATTTTGTACTAATCCATGCCCTTGCATTCTCCTTTCTTTCCTCTAATGCATTAATCATTTTACATTTTCTCAAGTTATGAAAGAACTTAGAATATCAAACACTGCCTGCATGCCAACACTTGTGTATACAGTGTACTTATCACAGTGGCGGTGCTGCACCTTGAGGGCGTGTCGTTGCGCAGCACAGTAGCAAAGGCAAAGATCACATGAATAACCATTATTCAAATCGATTCAAATTAGCGGGGCACTCAAAGTAATCGGCTAATTTCCTACAAAAAATCAATTCCACTCCCATTTGGACACAATTGAATGCGACTGAAGAGGGCAATTATTAAACACACAGATCAGATCCATAATTGGCAGGGGGGGGATACATTGTCATGAGGGCTACTGCACTTCCACTGAGCCAAGAGCCACAGCAGACACTTAGCGTAAGCTAGGTTGCGTAGTGAGGGCAGACAGAGCTGGCAGCAGATAGGCTGAGGAACTGCCAGGAGTTTAGGAGGGAGGGGTGAAGGGTGGAGGTGGTGGGGTAGGAGGGCAACTCGGGACTTGCCTAGTGAGGCCTGTTCCCCTGCAACCTCCCCCTTAGCTCGCCCCCCCATCTTCTTCTATATCCCCTGGAGGCTTTCTTCACTACTGGTCCCTGACACACCGGAGGGATGACCCTGGGAATCTCATTATGCATACAACCAAAGTGTGCCCCCAAACCGCCACCACCAGAACCACCGCTGCCGCCACCCTCAAACCTACTGCCAGCCGCCCCCCACTAATGCATTTGCATACAGAAGACAGACCAAATAAGGTAATAAATCAGCGGCCTATATTCAAATGGTTTGCAGGGAGATTGAAACCCCTGCATACACTACCTAGAGTAAATTCACCCACATGCTGCGGAGCCAGATACCCATTCCCATCAGCGGACACAGGCACTGCATCCACCGGACACCTAGATATAAATATATATCCTGCTTCATTGCATTGCCGAGGGACGAACTACCTCAATATATCAATATACATATGCTTATATCTCATATGCCTTAGGCAAACTAACTGCCTTGGTTATAAGGCTGGGCTTTCATGGCACCCGAAGGTCACAGCTCATACTGAGAGGGGGACAATTTGAATATTGCACTTATTGTAGGTCTTTGGACACCACCTCTGCCAATTCACTTTGCCTCATCAATAATGAAATTGCCATGAACATGGAAATCAAAGTAATTTCCTTAAGGTGGGATTATAGAGAGTTTCAATTTTCTTACACCAGGCCAACATGTAATCGAACCTTGCTTTTGTGCTTGCAACAAAGTGGTACTTTCCTTTAAACCGATGTGATTCACATAAGACATGAAGGAAGTGTGTAAGAGCATTGCACATGCTTGATATGGCTGATTATAAAAGTCTGAGAATAAATAAATAGGAATGTCTGGCTGTTGTGCATGCTTGAATAGGACACAGTGAGATGGAATAATAAAATCAAATCCTAAACAGAGTAAGATGTATTTGTGTGTGTTTGTGTGTGTTTGTGAGTGTGTGTGTGTGCATGTACTGACTGGGACAATAAAGCAGGCCCACTATGATTGCATTATGATCTGGTGGAAAATGAATTCCGCTTAACAAGATGCACCCCCACACCCCCCACACCCCCAACACACACACACACACACACACACACACACACACACAGCCAGCACCACCTACACACACTTACTTCCATTTCATTATTTTCAGTAAAAATGGGGAGAAAAAAAGATGCATTTTAAGATACATGCAAATAGCTATCCATCAATCAATTTGTTGGTCCCAAAACTACCATCAAAGGGGCAGAGGCTGTGAAGTATGCAATTCCCCATCAACAAATGGAGGATTGAAACTGAATCCTTCAAGCTTAATTAATGGGAAGTCTGCCACTATTACTTGGTTTGTTTAACGCGCCTCACACAGAGGGCAAGTTGTCCTTTTTTGAATCACTGCACCAAATTCCTCTTGTTCAACATCACTGAACTGCTTTTCATGCAAAAAAACAATCCATCTCATTTTTAATCCTTTCCTCTCATGGGCCGACATGTCATTATTTTGATCCCCACGTACAATGGCTTCACACATTCATATTGCATCACTCTGAGAGTGTGTGGCAGTAATTATCACGAGGCAGAGATTTCTATTTGTAGAATAACTACCTACAGTTAGGCAGAGGCACTGAGGCAGTAATTTCTGTTTCATCCCAAAGTTCAACCCCACACCAAATACCTCTCTATTCCAGATAGCCAATTATATCTCGGTAAACAGTGACTGGGAATCCTATTTTTACTGAAGCATCATCGCAAATCTATAATAAAAGCTAATAAGAAAAAACACAGAAGTTTGTTCAAAAATGTCAAGCTTGAACGTTCTGTAGGGAACCAAAATGGAAATGAGTCAATGTAAATAATGGTTTAATAAAATCCCCTCCAGTGTAAATCCAATGTGAAATTCACCAAAATATGGGAAACTTTTCACCCTCTTCAGCTAATAACTGGTGACAGGAAGAGGGCTTAAACAAAAGATCAGTCAAGCGTTCATTTGAATATTCAAATCCTTTTTAATAAAACTCAGCTTGATTCATTTCCCATAGATTTGCCAAAAACACTCATTTTGCAATGGAGGGAACATCATTTGAATTTTTGCAGAAAAAAGAGACGGAGAATGAGACAGTAGTATTCACCTGCTTAAGGTCATTGTCCCAAAGTGTGAACTTTACCGTTTAAATAGTGAAAACTTGGCTTCTACACTCACAAAAATGAAACTAAGTGCTCAAGAAAATATCTACATTATATCAAAGCATCATTTAACTTCAGAATTGTTGTCACTGGGCTGTGTCAGGTTTGATGTTTTTCATACACTGATGAAAAAACATGTCTGATGTTTTTAAAGCCATTTTACATGACAGGGTTTAAAGGTAAAGGTTGTCAAAGTTTTGGCTATCATTCCTGTCAGTACTAATAACATTGTAATTAATAGCTGTTGTTAATTGCTGAGACCTGAGAATGCAATGACATCGCTAAGAGGAAGTCTGACTAGGCAATAAATACGAACAGTCAGACAGGTTTTAAATAAACCCCCAGATAAGCCCGACTTGTTTTGAAAAGAAAACAAAGGTGAACGGTAAATGAACTGTACTTGTATAGCGCCTATCTAGTCTAGCCGACCACTCAAAGTGCTTCCCACACATTCATACACTGATGGCAGATGGTAACTGCTCATCAGTTCAAGAAAACTAACTAATCCTTCACACACACACACACACCGAAGGCACAGCCCATGGGAGCAATTTGGGGTTCAGCATCTCGCTGGGGGATGGAGGAAGCCGGGATCGAACCGCCAACCTTCCGATTGGTGCCAATCCACATCCACCCCAATAATAACCCAAACTATTATGTCACTTTCATAAAGTTGGGGGGGGGGGTTCCTTCCAAAAAGCTCCAAAAACTCCAGATCCTACATTTCCCATGAAGCAACCCAACAGCATCTTCCAGGCTTCCTTGGGCTTCTGCATTTTTATGCTAATAGAGCATGTGCATTAGAGTCCATCTTTGGTTGAGCCAGCTGACTTTCTCCTGACTCCTCGCACAACTGAAAAGCATAAAACAATTTACTGAAAAGGCTCTTTAAGAATTTTTCTTTGGACTTAATGGTTCAAATTCTGACTATACAAAGAGTCATTTTTGTAATGCACAAAAAATTCTTAATTGTTTTACAGCTGTTCCGTTTGAAATAATTGTGTATGGAACAAAAGTCTTTTTGGGCCATTGGTAACCTGCAATTCCAACTGTGGCCACTACGCCAAAATTGGTGCATGGTGTGAATAAGGACATAAGGGCTGAGATGAAAAAACATTTTTTAAACTGTCTTCAATTTTAGGCAATGTAATAGGGGGATCGGTGTGAGGTCAGAGTAATTATGGTGGGTGGGGGGAAAAATTTGATCCAGGACTTTATTCCACAGAAAATGGGACAAGTAAGGATTTTTTGCTATTCTCTCTACAGATCAGTAAATCAGTAAATATAATGTGTGCTGGGTTCATCTACTATAGGAATTGTCCCAGCAAGTAAGTGTAGCAGGTCAGTATAAAGGCAGTATTAGGTTTTGTTTTATATCAGAAATATTGAATCTGATGCACCAAAATATATCTTATTTTGGGGAGAAAAGGAAAGAAAAAAAAAAATGGATGAATGTTTTTTTTTTTTTTAATCAAGACCCAATCAATTCAAATGTAGACTATTTAATGACCATTAAGGCTTAATATTTATAACATTTAATACATTTTAAAGAACAGACAATGCTTCAGCAACATGTCATGTTTCACAAAGTTTTATAAGCTATAAGTCTCATGAAGGACAACAGTAGAAATGGCAAGCAAGTTAAGTCTTTTTTTTAATCGTTTTAGATCTTGCTGAGGAGTTTATTTTAATTTTTAGCTACCAACGCTAGTCAGCTAACGCTAGCTTCCTAATGTTAGTCTGGCAGTCATGGGGAAAAGGGTTATGGACTTTCTTTTTTAGCTTACCTTACTTTTTTGAACAATGCACATTTGTTTCTTCTATATTTACATTACATTATATGTTTTTTGGTGCAAATAAACCTTTCTCAAAGCGTTCCCATTTGTTAGCTAAAATTTCTTGGTGCAAGGAACATTTTTTAACAAATTATGCTTTTAAAAAGTGATGGGGACAAAATTGGTAATTTCCAAAAGTGGTGGGGACATGTCCCCAGCGACCCCAGTGGAAATGACACCTATGGGCTCCCTTTTGACTCCCCTGTTCTCAAGGCCTCAGCACTCATAAACAAAGTGATTTATTCAAACTTTCCATATCAGAATTCTGCTATCTAATTACTTCAGGGGGACAGCATATTCCACTCGCCTATGAGTTATGGAGAACCTTCTTTATGAGTGAGGTTGATGGAGGATCAGGCGAAGAGCTCATCATAAATCCTCAATAATGCAAACGTTTGAGGAATATCTCAAAATAAAAATGCAAATGTGATTAAGAATGGGTTAGCCTGTGCTGATATGGCAGCTTGTATCATCTAAAGAGATGCAGAGCACCTACGGGGGGGGAAAAGTGCCACGTACTTAGGAGGCACTCAAATAAATAAATAACATTCACTAGCATAGATGCTGTATGGTAATATCTCCTTTACAGCACAGCCCTGCACATGTAGACATACACACACACAAGAACACGCATAAGCAGTCACACACATACAAATGCACACATTGACGCAGTCAGTATGCTTATGAAAATGAAAGTGTGCCCAACATTTTAATCTCACACCTACGTGGCCCTAACGAGAAGGCATAAACTTTTAGGAGGGAGGATGAAGTGGAGGCTTGCAGATGCAAATGGAGCACGTGGAAAATGGCGGAGGTACAATGCAGAAGCTTGTTAGTGACTGAGAGGCGAACAGTGAGGACGATCGCGACACCTCGTCACTCGCCTTTTATCTCTCGTCACCGGCAGATGAAAAATCACTGTGAATCTGCCACATCCGTCCGCATTAACATAACAAAGCCTCTGAAGAGAAAGAAAGAGAGCGGTAGAAAGAGAGAGTGGGAGGGAGAGGCCATAGCGACTGTCCTTCCCAAGTCTACCCAAAGTCCAACCGATGTGTAGAATTGACACAATCTCCACTCTTTTTAGCTATTATTATTTAGTCTTTTTCTCTCAGCTTCTTTCTTTCTGTCTTTCTCTTGCTCACTCTGTCTTTCACACACACACACACACATTCACACAGGATACAGACAGTGAGAACAGATGTCGAGCAGCCACCTAAAGAAGATCCTCCCCAATCTTAGCATCATCTCACCACTCAGCTAGTCTTGTCAGCACAATAGACAGGACAGAATTACAGACGGGTCTCTCTCTTTCTTTAAAAAAACGGCACAAAAAAGAGGGACTCATCACCTCTCTCTTTTTCTATCTCACCATTCCCCTCCATCACAACCCCTCTCTCCTCCCCCCAGAGGAATGGGAGGGGGGGGGGTCTGAAAGACATTATGCATATGAAAATGTCCTGAAAGAGGTGTGATTTATGTATGCATTAGATGCAGATTCCATTACGGGCCAGTGGCTCAAGTGAGATCTTTCCAGGAACACCGAGGCGACCTAATCAAACTCAGTCTCATTACTGGCCATACGGGCAGCAGGGAAACTACCGATGGAGGATAGAAAGGGTGCAACACAGGGAGAAAAGAAAAAAAAGAGAGATAGAGGAGGCATATTTACAACCTGGACACACACACCTCACCCACAGGGAGAGAGTAAATTGCAATCTGCCCTCCAAGACCGCGGCGGATCACAGACAGCCGTTCACCTGAAAGACGAGTGGGAGCGAAAGAGAGGAGCAGGGAGAAATAGATGGAAGAAAAGTGCAAATATATGTTTGTGGATAACTGTGGTCAACTGTGAACATTGTTGGGTTGTGTTCGTGTGTCTGTCTATCTGTCAGTCTACCATGCAGCAGCATTATTTTTCACCCAAAATGCCCACACACTACTACTATGTATTGTATGTTCTGTGTTGCAATCCATATGCATTTTTAAAAAATATATATGCAAGTGCACGTCTGTAGGAAGCCCGGGGTGGAGGAGGAGGGTTGTTTGGCTTGATAATCACGTGCCTGCTCAAGATAAGGAAAAAGTGTTTTGTGAAAAGAAAACATGGGCAGCAGTCCTCCATCCTGGCTGACCCCGGCGCTGCAGCCCCTGTGATTGGGGTCAGTCTGGAGATTCCTCTCTGGCCAACTAATGTGATTGCATCGGAGCAATCCCCTTAAACGCCATCAGCTCTGATCTGCATAGTAATTGGCTCGACTCTCCTTGGACGTGACCTTGGGAAGAGGCGCTGTCACTCCCGCCGTTCTCTCCTGTACCGGCAATCATACACACATGCATACAAACTCACCTACACACACACACACACACACACACACACACACACACACACACACACACACACACACATAGTCATAGCATGGCCATGGAGGCAGGCATGGACAGACGAGGTGAGGAGCAGATGCCCTACATGGTTCGCTGGTTAGTGACTATATGTGCAAAGTGATAAAGAAATTCAGGTGACACGGGTTAATAAACTACCAGGAAATGGGTGATATCTTGCAATCAACACAATGACAAATTCAGTGCAGATGCAGATGTCTGTGGTGAAAAATCTTGTGGAAATACAGCATTTTAGGTGAATTAGCAGTGGTACAGTCATCGGCTTTCTAACCTTAGAAGAAGTGTGACAAATAGTGCTGAAAATGCCCTTAAAGCTGCTTTAAGAATAAATGAATCTCTTTTCATGATTAACAGTAATTCATAAAGAAAGTACAATGAGATAGGGGTTAAGTCATGCTGCTGCAATTCCATTTTTCAAACACCCTGTAACCTTCTCTCTTTTTGTCCTTCTTTCATCAGCACTATTTGTTGAAGATCTTAACGAAAGACAAAGAAGCAAATGTATATTTTATGAATGTGTGCCTCTGGTTTATCTTCCTTTGTGGGGCTTGTGTATACAATCGAAACCAGCTCTCGAAGAGAAAAGTGCTTTCTCTTCTCCTGTCCCCCGATGTCAACGACAAGGTAAGTTGTGGCGGCTTTTTGATATGCATTTCAAACGGGGGAAAACTTCACAACCATAGAGGAGGCTAATTTGCAATGGAGATTTTTTTTATTATTATTATTATCGTTCTCTGCTTCGGAAAGCAAAACAGTCAAGGGTGTCAAGCGAGTGACAAGTTTGTTTTCCTGTAATGATTTCCGCAAACTTGAGGTCTGTTCTGTTTTGTTCCTTAGACAGTTTGACCTAGTTGGAGTGCGAGCACGTCCCCTCTCTCTTTCCCTCACTCATGCATTGTTAAAGCCGTGGGCCCGTATTAGGCACTCTCAAGTCATCACATGTCAGAAGGAGCTAATATAAACTGTGTGTGTGAAGAGAAATGTAATATTTTATATATATATATATATATATATATATATATATATATATATATATATATATATATATATATATATATATAGCATTATCTTTTGCTAAGTTTGAGCCAAAGAAAATCTCATCAAGATTTTTACAAAATTACCTGAAAGCAACTGAAACAGACTGTCACTGCTGTGCAGCTCACTACAATGAATTAAGTGACACTCCCTCAGCTGTAAGTCTGACATTAAACTGCCATCTATCCTCACTCCCCAAGTAACCCTCCTCATGGCCGCAGCAGCGCTGGATTATTCATTTGAAACATCAGCACTGAAACAGGCCCAATGTCTGCGAGAAAAAGTTTCTGAGGCATCCTCAAATGGCTGTGGGGGAAGACTGGGGCCCAGAGGATTTGACTGGAGCGCACCCAGCAATACTCAAGAAAAAAAACAAAAAAGGCACAAAAAAAAAAGAAGTGCTTTGTTAGAAGAGCGAGAGGCATCCCTTGGGCTGTCTCTTTGAATAAGCCAGGAGTAAAGCATCCACCAGCACCACCAACCCCGCACACCCTCCACTTCTCCTCTCACTCACTCACTCTTGCTCTGTACCCACCATCTCCTCCCCCACTTCCCTCCCCTCCCCTCCCCTCTCCCTTCAGAGCGACAGAGGTATAATTGTGCCACGGGGTTTTAGGTGGTGTGACATATCTGTCACCTGGAGACGTGCCGTATCGTGCTCTCCGGAGGAGCCTCGCCTTCCTGTTGGGTGTCGTGGGAGAGAGAGAGAGAGAGAGAGAGAGAGAGAGAGAGAGAGATGCTGGCTGGCTGGGGCTGTTTGTTGACTTTTGTCACTGCATTGATGCTTTGTAAACTTTCCACCGCCCCAAAGTTTTGTTACCACGCTCCGGTACATGAGGTGGCGCGGCGGCCACATGTTTGCCCCACTGGCTAGGGCTCTTTTTGAGTGTCATTAAATCTAATACACAGCCACTGAGAGCGAGCAACGTCTCTGTACGCTTTCAGAAACTCAGAGAACACCAGGTGTTGTTGCAGAAACGCACCATGCTCCTTAACACATGCTAGACAATATGGCTCTGGCTGTTGTCCCTCCTAAGAGGATATTCTGACTTTAAATGAAAAGTCCCATTTTTACAGAAATTATGAAATGTTCGTGGTCCTGAGCTGTCTCTCTCAAAAAGGCCTTCACTCTGTTTCTTTCTCCCTCTCACTTCACAGCCAAATCAAGAATTCTGTTGGCAGTGAAATATATTGAATTTGACAACTCCAAGAAAGACTTTCTGGAGGATAGCGTTTTATTTTAGGTGACCTAATTGTACGCTCCCCATGGCTGCTCCTTGTGCAGTATCTCACTCACTCCTGAAACAGCTTCATTTCTACATTCAAATTATTCATCATCGCCTGGATTTATTTCCTTCTTTCTTCACTTTTCATACCTTTGGTGTTCTCTGCGGGGATTTGAGATGAGGAGGAAGGAAAAAAAAAGTGCTTCTTTGTTTTTTTTTCGCGAGCTATTGTTGAAACACCTTAAGTCTCTGGTGTACGGCAGAAACTCAAGTGATAGACAGGGCTGCCCTATTTACAGCCAGATTAAAAAGAATCACACAGGAAGACAGTGTTAAATGATGATTGTCTATGACATTTAACAATTGATTAAAGAAAGATAAGTTTTAATAGGTGGTGGTGATGTGGGTGTTGGAGGAAGGAGGGTGGGAGAGAGGGATTCTTCTCGGCAGCAATATTTTTTTATGCATGCCATATTCTGCTGCTTGAAATGATAAATCTAACATAAAACATCTAAAGTGTATCAGAAAGAGTATAGGTATTGAAGCAAATGAGGAATTTTTCAAAGCTTGTACAAATATATTGTTACTGTTTTCACACATTGCACATACAAAAACACAAGGATATACATTTTAGAAATATTATATATTAGATTAATTTATCAAACAAATGTAATTAGGAAATGTGCCTTTATTTTTTGGTTTTCTTTTGAGTACTTTCAAATGTAATTTGTTTTTTAATGTGCAACATTTTCTGAGTATTCTTTACTTTTAAAAGGTGTGAATGAGATATTATCTGTCATTTATAGTAAACCACATCCTTACATTAACCCCTCATATACCGATGCTGATTTTTGTTGATGATGTAAACAAACATGTTGACACCTTACTTCCTGTGAAAATGCATTGAATCTGTGCTCATTGGAGCACAATGACCACAGTTTCGAAGTTTGGAACTGCATTTTCATTTTCAAGTAACAGCGTATCTTTTGCTTGAGCAATTTCCTACAAAAAATTGTCTTAGTTCGACTTGCTGAACTAACAGCACATCTGCCTCAGTGAACTATTTTTACACTTCATGTTTTAACTATAGCGAACATTTTTCAAGAATCATAATCTAGTTGAGTATGTTGTATTAGTGATGTCTGTCAGCACTGTCAAACATCACGACAGTCTGTCTCACAGCATACTAATTACATGTACAAGACAAGCGCATTAGGGGCAAATAGCATGAACACCTGACATGACCGTAGATAGAAACACTTTTAGACAAACAGGCAAGTAGAAGACACGTGTGCTGACAAGGAGGCAGGGGAAGACAGACGGGGACGGGAAGACAGACAGACAGAGAGTCATTGGTGGAGAAGTTACGCAGTTTACTGAAACTTTTCTCGACTAAAAGGACAAAGGTGACAGATAGCGTGGGATATTTGTGTTTTCAGAAATAGAATGACAAAGAGTCCATCAGTGGAGGGCTGCTGGCAAATGTCTAGGTCAGTGGTTATCAAAGTCTGACTCAGAACTCCAGAGTAAAGATTTGAAAGAATGATATGGGTAGGTAAATTATTTTTAGAATTTGGTTTTTAAAGGTTTGACTATGACAAACTCTAACTTTCAATATACCTGCATGGTAGACTGAATAATACACTCCTCACTCTAAGCAGTTGTCTAACATGATGAATGTATGACATGTTGCATAATTTTCGGGCTGCAAGAAAATGTCTTTTTGGGCGCAGGAAGGTAAACAAAATAAAAGTCAATCTTTTCAGTTTTTTTTAAGACTGAAAATAAAATGTTGTTCAGTTTGTGATGCAAACAGAAACTGAAAGTATGCCACTCATGGCTTAAATCGATCCTGGAGTTGATTAAGTGCATGTACACTGAAAATATTTCCACCCCAAACTTTAAAGAACAAAACTACGGATGTAGAAATTCCACAGAAACAAATCAAGTTTCCACTAAGAATCAACACAAATACAACTTCATCTGAGAGTTTAATGAGTTGAATTGCATTGTGCTGTGAATAGTCTCTCTCTCCGTAAGGCACTGCATTGGCCTGCGGACGGTTCCTGGCATGTCTGTGAAGTGTGGCGGTGCCCTGTGGGGACGGGAACGCACACACACACACACACACACACACACACACACACACACCAGCCCCACCAGCATCCCCCCTCGCAACAGCTGCCATGCTGCAGGAGGCAGCCGTACCCCTCGCTGATCAAATCTTGTCCGTCACATTTCCCCTAATTAACGGGCATCTGCTTCCCCCATTTTCCCTACATGGCTACACACTTTCCCTCTGTAGTTCTAGTCATCTGATCGTTATGACCTTTAACCCCTCCAAGCTCGCCCACCTCAGAGCATGCTGGTGTTCGCCCGCCTGGCTGCTCACACCAACCGCCCTCCTTCCTGCTTACCTGCCTGCCACATACCAGCTGGAGAGACACAAGGGCACGCAAACAAACAAACCAATGAGGCAGTGTTCATCTGGAGGACAGACATCACATTTCCGTCTTTTACAGTGGTTATTATTCCTGCCAAACGTCTGGTAGAGTTCACTCATTTTCACAAACAAATTCTTCACAAAGCAGAAACTGAATCTTACAGTATGACAACTTTCTTTTCTACTTGGCTATAGTAGGTTTTTATAGCTGAAATGGTCCAAACAAACCCAGAACTCATCTTAAAATCCAATTTTTTTTCCCAAGAGATTTGGCTCCTTCCTGCTCTAAAGAAAACTTATGCTCATCTCATTTTGGTAAGGAAATGTACTGTAATGATTTTTATTTCACTAAGAGGAATGACATAATTAAAGTGTGGTAAAAGCCTGGATTAACACCAGTCACTCAGACCCCTCAGCCAGCCTCCACTGTGAGGAAATCTTTTTTTTTTTGTTGGAGGGTTTATGTGTTATGGTAAGGACAGAGGATGATGATGATGATGATGATGATGATGTGTGTGTGTGTGTGTGTGTGTGTGTGTGTGTGTGCATTCCGTCATTCACAACACAGAAGCACCTGAGCAGGCACCAGCTGGCAATGTGAGAGGTGCGCTCTAATTTAAAATGCATCTCATTAGAAGCAACCCATAGCCTGTCACTATACTCTTTCTCTGTATAAAGACAGTGTGGAATTAATGATTTTCTCAAAAAACTCAAGAAATAGCTTTTGAAATGTTTCTCTCAATAAATATGTTACATAGGAAAGAATTATACTTAATAGCTTTTTTTATTTTTAAAATATATGTTTGTTTTAACCAATAAGAGGTTTACGTAGATTTTTCTGTTGAAGTTTGACCTTGAATTATATTCCTATTGAGCAGAGATTGAAGGCTTTTGTTTGTTTGTTGCTATTGTTTAAAACCCATTTCCCATTTGCAGGGAGAAATATACTTAAGAGAAGTGTTTATTCATTTGTAGAGATGGCTCCACTGCCAAGGAGAGGAGACTTGATGGAAGCTCAGATTCATTAAAACTTAATTAATATGCATCATTATGTAAATGAGGGTGCAGTTAATGAGTTTTTAAAAGAAGCATTCCTTAATTAGTTCACTTTTAATGGCATCATCATTTATCTTTTTCTTCTTTGAAGCAGAATGATGCACTAGATGCAGGCAGTTCTAAAATGCTAATCTACATTTTATCATGTTATTTTTCTGATTTCCATGTGATAGCGACAACATCTCAAATCTTGTCGCTAATGAGGGACGTTTACACGTTTTAATGTCAGTTATTTCAATTCAAAACACTGTAAAATTTCTGAAAAAGGGGGAGGATTCCAAACAAACACAGAATGCTTATCACATATCTTGAGGAAAAAAAATGATAATTAAAAATGTATCGACCAGGAGAAGTTAAATCCAGACCCTTAGGCTACTCACGAATGCAGTCCTTTTTTTTCCACTCCGTTAGGGGAAAAAAAATCTCAACAGTTCCATTTCCCAGAGAACAACACTGGCAGGGTGTCAGAAGACTTGACAAAACCTGGAGACTTCTGACAGCGTCACACTTCTGGATAATTGGTCCCCAGTACTTCCTGTAAGAAGCGGGCAAACTTCCTCCTTTACAGAGGTCCCAATAAAACTTTCTTCACAGTGTTGCACCTTAACCAACACCGTATTTTCGTATTCATTGTTATGCATGCCACACTGCTGTTTAAGCCAAAACATAAACTGCACAGGAAGTGTGTTTTTTTTTTTGTCAGATTTCAGTCAGTATCTAATGCTGAGAGCATGTGAGAACAGGGTTGTCAGGTGAGAGTTTGAGTTAAACGCCTCTTTTTAAAGGTAATTCTGTGTGTGTAGTGATCTCTCCAAGTATAATAATCTTACAGTGCTGGACATTTGAAAATGTATGAAAATAAATAAATGCAAGTAACGTTTTGAAGCATTCCATGAGGTGTTTTACTGTCTAAAAACACATAATGTGAACTGTATGACCTGGGTCTAGTTCATCCACACACACATCTCCACCCTTTCACATCTTCTCCTCTGGTGAACATTTTGATTGTTCCACCTCAGAAGGAATCAGTTGCATCATTTCTCCGAGGGCATCAGCACTGGGCGGTACAAGCCTTTTGCATTAACAATAAATGTATCATGCATGAGTATGGTCCTCTCTTGATAAGTGGATGTGAATATGAAAATGCAGTATATTGGCTTTCAAGTAAAAGAAGGGTGAAATGACACAAAGTCTCAAATGGGTCTCAAAGTCCAAATATGGACACCAATTTTATGTCCACATTCACATGAGATGTTTAGATGTTTGACAGAGGCAACATACATTTTATATCCATCTGCATAGAATTAGTTATAATTACAATATAATAATAAGAATAAGAATAAGAATACAATAATAACAATAATATTAATGTCTTATTACAGGAAATTACTTCAACTTCGAATAAAATACCCTTACTTAACTTACTGTTATTATTATTATTATTATTATTATTATTATTATTATTATTATTATTATTATTGCTGCTAGTGTTGGTGTTGTTGAAATGCCTTTGTTTTGCTATTATTATCTCTCTGCTTCCCCTTATAGATGAAATGCAGCAGTTTCTCTCATTATTTAGATGTGCATTCCTGTGGAATCAATTCTCATAGACACATATAAATTATTGTTTAACGAGAAGCTGTATCCTATAAATTATTCAAAGCACCTGGGATTACAATACGAGATCAAATGATAGGAAAGAAAGAGCACTCTGCTGGAGGCAGCCCGCGCACGAGCCATCACATCCCCAGTTTGATGTTCCACACAATCTGCTTATGCAGGAATAATTGGGGAGTAACAGACACCATGTGTACAGATACGCCGGCCCCGCTTTTGTACGCCATATTTGGAGAGAGGTAATTGGGCCGCTGGACATGGTCAGCAATGTCACCCCGACTCGTGTACACGTTTGTCCTCTGCGCAGGCAATGTTAGCAAGTAAGCTCCTGAATAACAAGAAAAAAATAATCAGCTTGTTTATTCTCTCCTGCAGCAATCCTTACAAAATGAGAAAAAAGAATGAAAGTTAGGGAGGAGCAACTTGTTTACAACTATCACGCCGACATACGGAGGAGCAAACTGTAATAATTTTTTTCATAGCCACGTTCCCCGTCTGGGTGAATTTAAACCGCAGGTTTCAGTAGGTAAGAATACGGAAACAGTAGAATTTATTGGTGTGTTATGGTGCCCTGATGTGTTGTAAAAAGGACACTCCAGTAGATAAGGAGAAACCCATTGTGTGGTGTGTGACTGATGGAGAAAGGGAATTTAAATTGAGTCCTCAGTCATAAAATAAATAATGTGTATGTCACCAAAGTGGGGAGCAGATAGAAAGGGAAAAGAGAAAGATGACAATGATCTGCACTCACAGGAACCTGGGGCGTTGTAGGCCTGTAGACTGAGGGCATTGTGGGACTGTTAGAAACATGAGGGATGCAGGTGCACTGAGGGATGAATGTGGTTTTGCTGAGTGTGTGTGGCTGCGCTGGGATAAGAGGGGGGCATATAATTGCCCCCACAGATGGGTGAAGTGTAAAGAGGCAAGAGGCGGGTGTGGGGAAGATGCAGGGAGCAAGTGTGTGCCATGGGTGCATGAACTACTGTATGTGCATCTTGCAGAAACCTCAAGCAAATGAGTTTAGAGCACATTCAGTGTGAAACGGAAAAAAAATCACACTGAAATATTAAAACTTCAGCAAGCACAGGAGAAAAAGTTGAAGAGAGGATAAGAAGAGTGTGCATATGTGTCCAAAACAAGCATAAGGCATAAAAGATGTGAATTACTCTTTCTACAAAGTGCAGTAAGTTTAACAGGTGCTGCAATACCCACAACAGCATTACTTTTTCTTTCCTCATGAATCCGAAACTCACCTCTCAAAAAAAAGAAAAATAAAATTAAAAAACACAGAGAGTACAAAACTCAAGGAGGAAGAGGGATTAAGATGAAGGAAGGACGGGCCGTGGGGATGGAGAGAGAGAAACAAAGATAGAGGGAAACAGATAAAGGGAGCGAGAGAGTGGGAGGGAATCAGGAAGATGGAGATCATAGCGAGGGAAAAGAAGAAGACCGAAAGATCATAAGAGATGGATATGCATTTGCACACGAGAGAGAGAGAGAAAAAGGGGGGGAGAGGGAGCAGGAGACCGTAGGGGACTGTCCCCATTCCTGCACCCCAGGCTGAGAGCTGTTCTCCTCGACCGTGCCACTTCCGATCAGCCACGCAGACGAGCATCAGCCCCCATGACAAAGCTGCTGAGACTGGCAGTGCCAGCTAAAGGCTGGATCCCCACTGAATATACTGACGAGAGAGCGAGAAGTTTGGGCTCTCAGTAGGCATGTTCCTCCCCTCTTTTATTCATTTCAATTACAAGGGGCTTGTATTCCTGCAGGGCAAGGCCATGTCGTGTGATCCACTGTAATGCAACGAGGGCGACATGGAGAAGACACGCTGATGCACCATTATCTGCATATTATATGGAGCTGGTTACATTAGCGGCTACAGCACGAGGGGAAACGGGCAGGAAGCCTCTGCTGAAAGGTGACTGACACAAGTTGAAGTGATGATGTAAACACATAAACAGTAAACTGAATTTGTTTAATACATCTTGAACACACTGAAAAAGAAATATTTCATTTATGTGCTGCAATTGATGCACATTGTTCTGGATTCAAGTACTGCCCAGTACAAGCACTTGAAATATTTGAAACTATATTGAAATGCATACGAGATCCCGAAACATTTTGATTTAATCACATCATGGTCGCAAACGCTTGAGATGTAAATGCTTTGCAAAACGTCCCCCTTATATGAATTCTGTATTGCTGCTTGAAAAAACACACATGCATGGACGTGCACACACACACACCCTGCCATCAGAGCTGAACATTGTTGCACTTCTATTGTTCAAGTGCAAAAAATAAATAGAGAATCTATGTCTTTATGACTCCTACGTTAGATTGTAGCATATTGATTAATCTCCAACTCAGACATGCTTTGGAGAAAAATATATATTTAGAGATTCTTCTACCTAATGTCTTTTACTTCCTATAATCTTTAGTTCAATTTCAGAGGAATATGGGTGTTTTGTAGTACGACTTCCTTTTCAGTAAGGGCTCTCTTTGTGAAGGCAGAGAATGTGTTTTATTTGTATTTATGCATATGAATAGCATACGCTGAATGCCAATGATTAGATGGCTTAAGTTCCGCTTCAAGTTCATATCCTCCATAAAACTGTCCAATTATCTGTTCATGAGCTGAGAGGAGGATATGTATGCATGTGACTGAAAGCATGCCCAACAGTGCCACCTAGCCCTTTAGAGAGCAGGGGGGAAACAGTTTTTAATGTCTTCCTCTGTATGTCATTTTTATGTTCCATGAGCAAATTAATGTGAAGTCAGCATTATTTTGTGTTTTAATTCAGAGTTTTGCCTGATTTTCATATCTTACACCTGGCAGTTGTTTTGGAAAATATGTTGTATGCAATTCAGAGTCATTACATTTGGGGTTTTTTAATGATCAGGCTGATACTGATAATTTCCTTTCTGTACAAAACAGGAAACCACAGCACTCTATTATGAAAATTCTAGTGAAATTCCAACACGGCATATAATATGCATACCATGTCAGTGGTGCAATATAATACCTCACTGTGAGCGAGTGAGTAATTTTTCGCTGTGTGAGTCTGAGTCTGAGCAGGGGAGTTATTCTCTGCCTGATAACTGCCAAAATAACAGCAGATAATTAGGCCCTTTAGAGCGCTGGGTGTCTCTTAACAAAGGCACCTGCGTTTCCTGTGGTGTTTGCCGTGCACCCCGAGTGATTGTCATTTTTAATCTTGCACTCCTGCTGAGACTTCTTCGGCAGCAGCCGAGTCTGTAGGGTGCCAAGGGTACCTGCATGGGAAGCTTGCGGGTGTACGTGTGCATGTGCAAGTGTATCCGGTTAGCCAAGCATGTGTCAGTGCATGCACATGAAAGCAGACGTGTAAAAAAAAAAATATATATATTTTTTTTTTTTTTTTAAATAACACCCTGGTGCAAGATATGTTTGTGCTTGTGTGTTTGCATGTGTGTAAAGGTGTTTATGTGCATGTAATGTATTGGGTGTTTAAATCTGGCATTCTCCTCATAACTACGCCGTAATTGCCCACAAGTTAAAATGGTTGACATTAAAATTGACATCACGCCAGAGGTTAATGTTATCAGTCAGCCTCTGCAAAGAAAATTACTCCCCCCCCCCCCACATTCAGGTTTGTGTATTCATAAATGTGGTTTATGCTCAGGATTGGCAACTTCAACAGCAAATGTTTGCAAATGTACAGGAATGATTTTCAGTTCATCTGAATGAAATAATTTGTTCTGAACATCCTCCCTCATCTGACAAGAGACAGACACCCTCCTCTTCCCTCCTCTCTCTCTCTCTCTCTCTCTCTCTCTCTCTCTCTCTCTCTCCCCCAATAAAGAAACAAACAGAGCCAAATAAACCCGTTGCAATTCCTCTCCAGTGCAGTCATCCACATCCTGGACTGTGCCAGGTTGGGGATATCATTGGAATTGTTTACCCCAATCCAACCACCACCCTCACTCCACCCCCAATACCACCATCACCATCACACACACAAACCTCCCATCTTCATCTCCCTCTCCTCCTTCTCCCCACTACACCCTCACCCCTCCTTCTTCTTCTCCTCTACAAAATGAGATGCCCGTGTCTGATCGCCTGAGCCAATTTGCAGACCCATGTGGCACCCTTCCCTTCAGACCTGGGCATTGTGCCTCTCGCTCCTTGGCAAAGAGGCGAGGAATTATTTTTATCCCCCAAACACGCGGATATGCACCAATGATTTCAAATGCCTGCCTCGCACATTGTCAGGGATGATTTTGGCCAGGTGCCAAACCTATTATATTGATCTCTCTTTCTCTGTATTTCAATAGCCACAGACAATGCAGATTTACTGCAGAACATATTAGGGAAATAAAAATCAGTCTCAGGCACTAAACTCGCTGAAACTGGTGGTATGCATATGTAAGTGTTTGTGTGTGTATCTGTGCATGATTGTGCTAAAGGCTTTTTTCCTAAATTTTGTTAATAATACTTTCTGGTTTGGATCTATCGCCATGGTAGCCTAACATCCAGTGTTTTCATTCGTTTACCTAATATGCAGCTCCTTCTAACCAAATGTCTGATTATATTCTGACGTATTCTCATCATGTCATTGAGTAACATAACATTTGAGCCATTATTTTTTTCTACCTCAGCTTATTGCTTTGGCATCTAGATCTTTTTCCTTGGAGTGCGTTGCTGGCATGTTGGCTCTGGCTTTGGTTGGAAACGATAAAACCTCCGATGTTTGCCGAGGTACACACGGGAATATTCAAATGTTGAAACTGGCAGGGAACGGGCTGTCAGCTAATGAGCGTGTCTATGAGAAAATGATTTGGTTGTTTCCTGAGAGGGAAATCACAGAGAATGGCTAAATGGGAGCTCTCCGAAGAGACTCTGCAGAGGCTCGGTGTACGGCGATGAGACTGCATTGGGAGGCCGGCGGATTGTATGAACACTGTCTGTATGCCTCGGTGCCAATGTCATTAGTGCTGAGGACTGAGAACGACCACCATGTCCCTTTTGATTGCCATTAGAGCCTGGAGCCAAACAAAGAGCCAAACAAAAGCCCCTGAATAGACTTGGAGTGGAGGTCATGCCAGCCACTGAGAGACTTCAATAGCAGAGCCTTTGGTGTCCTTTAGCCCAGCAATTTTCAGCCTGTTTGGCACCGTGGAACACTTTAACAAGACAAAACATACTGTATCAATCATACACAGTAAAGGGACTGATCACACACAGTTAAACATTACATATAAAACTCCTGGCTGATCCTATAAAGAGACAATATCAAATGTAAACAAAGCTCTTTTATGTGGGGAAACAATGTGCAGCACTTCTATTCCTTCTATTCTCAAGTGTGCATTGACGTGATAGTGAGCAGCTGTGACGAAAGAGTTTCCCCTCGGGGATCAATAAAGTATTTCTGATTCTGATTCTGATTCTGAATGTGTGATCACAACTTTATTTTATTCCTACAGTGATAATATTTTATTTAATACTGCCTCAAACTTTGAGCTGTATCTCAATTAACTGTTAAAGATATGCTGGAGAGGCTGTGAACACTAGTGGCGCTGTAGAGCAATGTTGTGACGGGCAGGTCCCCATGTTTTTGTTGAGCACAGAGGTGACGTGAGATACATTTCTGCCAACTGCAGAGAGCAGTAATACAGGTCGAACGTTGGTGGTTGTTCTGCTAAAGTCTTTACAAATTTAAGACAGGGAATGCATTGAATGTGTCTGTTAGAATACACACAGCGTGTTTTGTTGAGAAACGTTGAATATAAAGAAATGTTTCTCAATTAGCTTCCTACTATGAGCAATGGTGTGCTACATGGACACATTATTTTCTGCCAAAGTTAGAACAGTTTTGGTAATTTCACACGAGAAATTTCTGTATTTGTGTTTATGTCCTTGCTTTTTTAATTGGGAGAGGCGCAGAAAAAGGTGATGTCACAAACTTCTGCGCACCAATCAGGATTTAGCAATATTTGAATCAAAACTTGATGACAGTTGTAGTGTTGCTGGATGATGTTGCCAGCATGGTCAAGTGAATCAAACCACACCCATACAGTCCTGATGAAGCAGATTATTTGACTTTTTGCCTGCTAAACTTTTAATAAATATTAAATAAGATTTTTTCCTGAACTTTAACTTTGATTACAGCTTATTCAGTTAGGTATATTATACGTTTTCAGGGACTTTAAATTATGCACAGCTCACACAGACTTAATAGTATGCTGCACACAAGAAATGCAACATTTTTCAGCCGCTAATCAGCATCAGAATCTGAATTAGGTGCCAGCGACTCTGTATGTATCCCACTGAACAGACACACTAGCCGTGCTTGGTCAGCCATGACGTTAAACAAATGTTTACATTATTGCCATTGGTTTCACTGAATTTGCTGTGTAAATTTACTGCTGCTGTGAAATAACTTGCAAAATCTCAATGAGCGCCGAGTTAAAAGCTTCAACAAACTCTAAACAGAGTGACATACTAGTTCCCTAAGCAAAACTCAATTCATTACAGAGATGAAAGCAGATGATCTCGCGGTCATGTTACATACACAAACGCAGCATCTTCAACTTCAATGATATTTTAAATATTTAATCAAAATCAATGTAGTTTTGTTTTCTTGCCACCGTGCTTGCTTCCTTACTTGATGACTTTTCAGAAGTCAAATTCTCTATATTTAAATACACTTGGTGGCCACTTTATTAGGTGCATCTGTATTGAGGTCATAGTTATTGATGGTGTTGTACTGGACTGCATAATGTTGGGAGGTGTTTCTAATATTCTGCCCCCCTCATGTATGTAAATGGGAAGGACAAAAACAAGAAACAAATCTCAATATAATGTAGCCCTGTACAACAGCACCTTTAACTATGACCTCAATAATAAACATATAACTGAATTTACACATTTCCGACAATGTCAACAAAAACTGATTATGACCACTGTAAGGTAGATGTTATAGCAGGGCTGTTGTATTGGACTGCATTAGATTGTCCAGGTGTACCTAAGTATGTATCAAATTAAATTGACTCATTTAGTCATTTGACTATTTAGCTGCCAATTTGTGTAACAGACAAAAAATTGTCCCAGCGTAGATGTCACGTTTTCAAATTTCTTTGGCTCAAGCAAACATGCCTCTTTTTTTTTTTTTTTTCTGTGCTTTGCTTTTTTGTGTGTGTGATTCATAGTGCGCACTCTCTGTATGGCGTAGCATTTCGCTGTGTACAGTATGTGACCCTAGCTACAGTAAGATTAGAGGAGTCATCTTCATCTCATTGCAGCAATGTTTTACATGTAAAACATTCATGGCCCAGAATAAAGAAACAGTTAATGAGGGTTTTCACTGACCTCTGAGCATCTTTGACAAGAGTAGCACCTCATTGTTTGGCCTTGAGTTTTCACTCGCTTGTTTAAACAGACATCCTGCGGTAATTGAGGTCAAAATGTCTTCGCAACGGTAGACATCATACAATGCTCTGATTTTGTGTTGATATTTCTTTCCCTCATAAGAGATGACCAGGTGCAATAATAGAGTGTGAACATAATCTGCATGAGGTTGTTTTTGCCTGTCCCCTGGCACTGCCCAGGAATTCTCATCTTATCATACTTAAAACCTTTTTCTGAGAAAGAAGAAAGTACCTACAACTATATTAAGAGGGATCATAGTAGTAGTGCCAAACTCATCATATTGAGCTATATACGATTTTGAGATATTTATCTATTTAAGGGTTATTAAGCATGTAGTCCATTATTGCTCGATACATTGATATTTGTATAATATTTGTGTTTGTGAGTGATTCTTTGCACGTATTCTTGTACAGGAATACTTTGCTGATCCCACAAGACTCCTCTGGCTGGTGTCCCATCAGAAGTCGTCTCTTGAATGAGAGACGGCTCGATGGTGCTCAGATGGAGGGAGTATTGTCAGAGGAGCTGCATGTGACTAATCAGGACTGGGCTTGGCTCCCTGCCTCCCAAACCATATTCTGCTGATTCAAAAGGCCACTGAGACTCCATGGTAATGGAAAAGCATGATGGGGCCTTCAGAGAAAGTCAAGAAATATTGTGGCTGATATTGCTTTGGTTGATGTCCAGCACAGTGTGTGGTAATATATCATCAGTGCTGTTGAAAGCCATTATGGGATTCATTATATGATATAGATAAACAATTGATTGATCCACCCTGATGTCAATTATCAGCAACAAACCAAGTTATGGATCAAACATATGTGCACTCATATCTAACCAGCGTTCTGTCTTGCTGTTGTTTGTGCCTTCTGCCATATGCTACCCATTCCCCCTTCTCTATCTTTTTCTCACTCCCTTTTTATCTCTTCCTTTTCTCTCTCTGGTCACTCTCTGCCTTGCTCCGTGCCTCCACACACATAAAATGGAGGGCAGCGGTGAGGTTCCAATTCAGAACTAATTTGTGGTGCTGCCGGCCCCCTACCCGCTCAGCAGTTGCCGAGGGGACCCAGGGGAGCCCTATCACAGCTCTATATGCAAATGTCCTTGCACCTGGACAACAGCGTGGGCATGCTGGGACTGGGAGCTTATTTATGCAAATCTCAGGGAGACAGTCACAGCACACCACAGAGCCGGCCACAGACACTGGTGGCCATATCTCCCCGCCAGCACAACAACTAGTTGGAAAAAACGTTGAAAACATGAAAGATGTGGACCAAGTTGCAAAAGAGGGAGGGTGGAGTGACAGAGTCAAAGAGATTGGTTTAGAGCTTTTGGTAAATAAAATGTATGGATGTTGCAGATGGTTGTATAGTATGCAGGGATTTGGTGGGCTTTTTTCCTGTATTTCAAGGACATTCAGTATTAGAAGTCTTGATTGAATGTCTAAAATGTAACTGTGCAGGTATGTGCAATGTAACAATTAATGAGTGAGACCATTAATGATGAAAAGCTTGCTTGTTTTGTATATTTATTTTTGTGCATAATGCACACAGAGACATATAAGAGACCGCACACACACAGAAACACGCACCGCAAAGGCGTTTGTTTACCATCACAACACCACTGACAAGAGGCAATAACGCTGAATGTGTTAAAGCGCTCCACGGCGAAAGGAGAACAAAACCAATCTTTGTGTCTCAGCTGGCCTTGCCTCCCGACTGGGCCGCACCACTGTGTGAGACATCACACAGGAAAACGCTCCCTCTCCGCATACAACAAGCCACATCAATGTGCAAATGTATGCAAGAAAATTTCAGAAAAGCCGAAATTACTGAGCCAAATGAGGTTGCTGCACTCAAATTGTTGGGATTATGAATAATTACTGCATGTTTTATGGAACTTTCCTCAATTTCCTGTGAAACAATGACTTCAGTGGTTTAACTGAGGAAAATCCAAACGTGGTGTGAAGTTATTGTTTCCAGTGGCTGGAGGTAGGAGCTACCTATGCCCATTTTCATATGCTGAATCAAGGGACATGGAAGGAGTGCATAGTAGCAACCATTTACCTTAGTTTTCCCCAAACGTCATGTATGATATGTTATCTCTTTGTAATACCTGCCAGTTCTCCAGAAGAATCTTATTAATTACATTTAACACATTGTCTGTCAGTCGAGAGGCCTGTGAAGTTAAATTTTGTTTGGCTGAGGTGACAATGTTACTTTGAACTAATTTTTCTTAAAAATCGCTGCTGCTAGCGCACAGTGTTGGGCACACATTAGTTGGTAACCTGTTACAGAAATATGATTACTTTTTTGAGTAACAAGTAGTGCAGGTGAGGGCAGGTGAGGGCAGGTGGTTAGCTTCTACCAAAAGAGGATAAAGGCATTCCCCGCAACAAGAAGTGCACTTCCTGGCACATCCAAAGTCATTTTACTTTCAAAATGAAGATGAGTTGAGTTTGAAGATGGGTGTGGTCCGAGCAAGGGCGCCGGAAGTAGTGAAAGGGCCATTGGCCCACCCACTTGACGTCCCTGGCACACTCACTTCTCTCATGTCATGTGTTCCATTGCAGCATACACACCGATCCCATCACAAGATGGTCTCTAATTAAAGTAATGTAATTACTTTTACAATAAGTAACACGTAAAGAGTAGTTTATATTATATTTCAAGTAACTTGGCCAACACTGCTAACAAACAATGAAATCCAGCTAGCGTCTCTACAATCAGTCTGCCATTTCAAGGAAAGGCCTCCTAAAACTCCTCCTCCTAAAAATGGCAATGTCCCTTTAATCTGAGGACTTGAAAGGGCAGACCAGGTAAGAGCAGGGTGTTTTCATGGTTATTAGACCAGTGGCTCACGTGATGTGCCTTAAACAGCAGTGGTCATGGAGGAAGGGGGTCTCATAGCGCTGTAATTCACACGGAGAATGATGCACCAGCCTGGGGGCTGACTGGCAGCTTTGATGCTCTGATCACCAGGACGCTGCCTCTCACCTTCTGGTTCAAAACCAGGAGAGTAGTAAAGAGACGAGAGACAAGGTGGTTAAGAATGATGGCTTACGACTCTTTGTGGTTTGATTGAGAGCAGCAACAAACTCGGATATGACATAAGGTGCTTTAAAAAATGTAGATGAGTCCATCATGAAAAGCAGATGAAAGGAGTCTTTGGTGATGTGGACCAAGAAGAAAAATGTCAGAGAAGAAAATGACTTAAAGAAAGAGGTAGAAAAGGGAGGGGAGGGAATGAAGGAGGCTAGGATGGCTGTTGTTATTGTGTTTGATGTAGTGCTTGACAAGAGAGAGAGTTTAGAAATCCTTGTGTAGTACGAGGCAGAGGAAGAGAGGGTTCATTTAAATGCATGCTCACTCAGGGCCCATACGGAGTGGGTGTCTGTTGAGAATTCATCATGGCCTTACTGATAAAGCCTCAGCCTCTTAGCGAGGGGAAAGGAGAGACAGATCACTCTCTTGAGGTGAGATTGCCTCGTGGATGGACACTTGTTATGTAGAAATACACAACACTGACGGATATTACCATGGCACTTTCGGACTGGTTAGTCATCCCTCCATCCGTCCATTCATTCCACCATTTCCCCAGGTTGAATATGAAGTGCTCTCTGGGGACCATAAGCTGCAGACTGCATCAGTGATTAAAGCTTCACAACAATTAGGAGGAAAGTTTTCAGAGAGAATGTAACTTTCTTTCTTTTCTTTACAAAGCATCCAGGTAGTGATATGTTAAAATTACAACGGATCTGTTTAAACTGGTTGACGTGTTGAAAACATGTGCAATATTCCCTCTCCTTTTAGCTCTGTTTTTGTCTCCACCAACTCCTGAGGGAATATCTGCCTCTTTAGCTACTAAAAGCCGATATGTTCAACAGCTAGATGCCAACTTTGTCTGTCTGCCGTTTGGTGCTGGACTCGAGAGATGTAGACGGTTTCTGTTCATCTTTTTTTGCTGAAAATAGCTGCTCCTGCTGGAAACAAGATTGATGAGAAAATTGAGAATGAACCAAAACAGTAAAGTTCTGGGCCGTAAAACCAAAACAATGAGCTGAAAGATGCTAAAATGCTTCGTAGAGCTGAGGGAAGCTGCAGATTCGGATAATAGTTCTCAGTGGGTTTGTCACTGTGACACATTTCACATTACATATAGTCATTTTATCCATTATTATAGATAGTATGTTAATTAGTGCAGTGTTAAAGGTGCAATGTGTAAGAATTGAGACTACTCTCCACTTGTGGAATTCATACTCAAAAAAATAGGGGGCAGAATATCAGGTCATAACTGCTGCTAACTGCCATTAGCTAGTTAGCTCAGTTATCTGTGCAGTAGGGGTGTGACAATACACTCAGCTCACGAGACGAGACGATACACAACATTGAGTTCACGACGAGACAATTATTTAACATTACTGTTAAGAAAACTTCAATGATGAAATATATGACTGGGAAAATAGCCTTTTATTTGACTGAGTAACAAAACAATGCAGGTGCATTTTGAAATGTTTGAGACTAAATTAGACTAAAAAAGCTAAGAGAGCTTGTGTAACGTAGCAAACTTGCTCCCAGCTGAAACTACTGGGGGACAGCCAACTATCAGACTATCATCTCTTGAGGTACTAAGTGGCAGTGTTGCAAACTTGGCAAATTGTCTCTAGATTTAGAGACTTTTCAGACCCTCTTAGTGACTTCATTTCTAAAAAGCGACTAGTGACAAATTTTGCAACTTATTCAGACCATCAGGGAAAAGGCGAGAAATATATTCAAACATATTATATTGTAATTCATTCCCATGCATGCTGCGGATCGTCTGCTATATGTATGTAAATTAAGATGATCTCTCTCTCACTGTACTGAGCTTTATGCAAACGAATGCATGATGACATCATCAACATGCAAATGAGCTTATGACGTCATTTGGCTAGTGCTAGTTAATTTCATTGGAAAAGAGTTGGCAACACTGCTAAGTGGTATTATGAGACAAGACGGGCCGGGGCTAGCTGGTTAGCATGCTAACTTCAGTAGACATCTCTGCAACACAATACGTAAACGTCTTTGATATAATGTCAAAACTGTTGTTTCTGTTGGTAATTTTAATTTTGAATGTTTTAAACTCTTAAGCAGGGCTCCAGACTAACTTTTTACATTAGTGGCACTGGTGCGCCTAACTTTTTGAATTTAGTAAAAGGTAGCTCTTCTTTGGCTATATATTATGAGCAGTGTTACATTTTATTAACATTTCTGACTCCTCACTGCTTCAGTTTGCTGCTGCCTGGCGCTGAAACACTGCGGAGAGGGGGGTTGCTCTTCTGGCCAGGCTCCTGTCATGACACAGGACGTGTTTCTTGGACACATTGTGCTTTTTTAACGTTTCAATTTGGAACGTCGATGGTCCGACAGAAAAAGCACTGTTCCCAGTAGTGATGCGCGGATCGCAGTTATATCCGCACGGCCTGCAGATAATCCACGGACTGGGCAGGCCAGGTCATAAAAATTAACATTCTGATTAATAGCAGATGGGTTGCGGGTGGGTGAAATAAGGTGAAGCCTCTCCCCATTAGGAGAGACACTGTGCGCATTTACGCACAAGCCACAGCAATGTTACTTCATTGATAATTTAAATCTCAGGATCGGTCAGGATCTAATGTTAATTAATGTGTTCTTCTACACATCCAAAAGGTCACACACACAGTCCAGGTTCATAGTAAAATAGTATGGAGTAAAGCAGCCATCCTCCTGATAAATCCTGAGCTCCATCAGAGATGTAGCCTTTTTTTCAGAAGCTACAAGTTTAATTCTGTTTCCTCTGGAGAGTTTCCTCTGTCCTGTCAAGTTTATAACTAGCCAACAGGTTTTAGTTTTGCTGCTTGAATGTCCCACGATATTTGCTGTGACATTACTATGCACATGGAAACGTTTAAAATGACTGACCTCTCTAATCATTAAAGTCAGTTGTTAAAGAAAACACATACATACATACAAACACACGAAATAAAGAAATCACCTGGAAAGCTTGCGCTGCTCGATAGAGGTAGAGGTGGAGAGAAATGTCCATGCGGGTCTCTAAATCGAAGAAAATAATTCATTTGGGTGGATGACGGGTGAATGATTTATGTATGGGCTGAGAGCCGATCTGCGCATCACCACTGCACACCCAGTTGGTGTTTGTTAAAAAATCATTTTAATATTTTTTTAAATCAGACCTGCTAAATTTCAGGCGCACCAGTGCGACAAATGAAAATGTTTAGTCGCACTTGACAGATTTTTGGTCACATGTGCGCTCACACCCTGGAGCCCTGCTTACATCTCTTAAATTTTTACACATTGCACCTTTAAACATATCAGACAATTAGCAAGACTGGCAACATCTACTGGCCTTTACAGTATATTTTACATTGTGTGCTAACAGCATTTGTGGGAAATCTGCTTTATGACTTTATTGCATAAAAGGAAATTGTTTTATGGCACAAAACAGATGTTTTCCAGCTCACCTGGGGCTACGCATAAAGAGCATCTATCAATATCAGATGCAGATGGTGAACCAAATGAACAGAGACAAAAAAAACAAAGCTGTCTCCACATAGTGTTATTGTTGACAGTAATGATAACAAGATAATACAATTTATTTGATTTTAAAATGGCTACATATACATTTAAAGATACTTATTTAAAGGCTTTCTAAAGAAAAATACTGGACTCCGAGATAGATTTTTATACCGAAACATAAGTATATAGACACAGGGAGTTATCTGATCTCACATATGTAAATTTAACTCAGGGAACATTCATGTGGACCAACATCATTTAATGACACATCATTCAGCTTTGAGGAGGAGCAATTAGCACAGATCTGCAAACACAGACAGGAGAACAATGGCCTTAGGTGGCAAGTGCTGAGTGTGTGTGTGTGTGTGTGTGTGTGTGTGTGTGTGTGTGTGTGTGTGTGTGTGTGTGTGTGTTTGTGTGTATGTGCATTACAGTTTTCATTTCAAAAGGACTGTACAGTAGTTAAACAATGACTTTAAATTCCAGTTTGACTTCAACAAAGTTTTTTCTGATAACATCCCCTCAACATTTTAATATGCTATGCTATGAAATGTAGCACAGTAATTTATATTAAAAATTAGGTTATTGTATCAGGGACACTTAACTTGATTTATGCACCTGAATTATATTGGTGTTGGTTGTAACCACACTCATTCATTTTCTATTGTGGCAATTGTCTTTGTTTTACTTTGTACATGGGTTTCATGATTTTTTGCTGTATTCTTCTTAGTAAATATATGTAATATTTGGCTGTGATAGTTGCAGTTTGTGAGTAAAACTATTTGCAAGATTGGACTAAAGTATAAATATGCCTGTGACACAGTGGTTATATAATGCAGGTGCAGGTGAGGTTGCCTTTAAGCTGAATCAGCAAGCACGCTGTGTTTCTTCTTGTTTGCTTGTTCTGGCAATTAGCTTTTGAACCTACATCATGTCCTTGGACAGAACTGTCCTAGCTACATGCATCTGCCTCTCTGCAGAAAGCTCCTGCAGCTCATCACAGTTAAATTTCACAACCAAAACAATTCTCTCCCTTTCCTCTGTGTCTATCTCCATCTCCATCTCTCACACACTAAAATAAGTCAAGACTAATCCAACCACAATCTTCCATCTGCTTCCACTTCAATCTCCTGAAAAGTTACTGATTTTTGTGCTTTTTTTTTAATCTCTAATGTGATAGACGAGCAAACTTTTTTGGAATGCAGGGGGATTTGGGGGGCTGGCATGGCGGCGATGGTGGCGGTGGTGGTGAAGTAGGCAGCAATTAGCGTGGCGCTAATGAACTCCCTCTCATTATCAGTGAATCAACAGGCCTGTGCTAATTACGGTTAGCAGGACAGACTCCTCTCTCCCACTGCGACGGGCTTCAAGGTCCCTCCGGAGCTGCAACACACCGGATGGTCTGCCAGCAGCCACAGGTGCAAAGCACTCACTGCCAATGTTAAAAACAGAACATAACACATGCCCACACACACAAACATGGGGTCTGACAAAAACACAAATCCAGAGACCAATACTGTCTCTGTCATGTTGTGGTCATCTCATGCAGATGGCCCTTATTGCACAGCCTTTTTTTTTTTTTTTTTTTTACATATTTGATAGAAATTAAAGTGCAGTTAGCCCTTTATCACCCAATGGTAACCACATAAGAGAAGCATGATTCTAACTGCAAGCATTTTTTAGCATTCATAGCTCTTTTGGGTAATAATAATAATAATAATAATAATAATAATAATAAAAATTATAATTTCAGTTTTGTACAACTTGGGTCTTATTTTCATAGTTTTGGCCTTCATTCCAATGATAATATTAACATTCTAAGAACATGGCAACATCACTAAAAAGATGTTAGATGGGGCAAGGAACACACAAACTCAGAAGACCACAGAGGTTTTAAAGCTGCATTATTCAATATTTTTATCAATGGATGAAATGACTATGTGCTATGTGAGAGTTGTCACTTGTAGTGACGAACCCACAGAGAATTATCACCCGACTCTGCAGTTCGCCTCAGTTCTACAGAGCGTTTTAGCATCTTTCAGCTCATTGTTTTGGTTTTACAGCCCGCAACAACAACAACAACAACAGAGCTAGAGGGATACTGAAAATGTGACTCATGTTTGTCAGGTGGCCAGAAACATGACTCCAAGTGAATGATAATGTTGTGTTATGACCTGGAACTCAGCAATTACTTTGGCATGTATAATGTAATCATAACTGATAGAAATTATGGTAAAAATAAGACCCAAGTTGTTCTAAACTGGTCTCATCCTTTAATCTGTACAGGTCCTGCTCTGAGTTGTGTGCGTCTTAAGTGGCATATTCCGACAAAATCTTGCAACAACCTCCCAACATTCCCTTCTTCTGCAAACAAGTGTTTTAAAATAGACACAGCAAGATCCATTAATCAAATGCCACTTGCCACACACTAAATACTTATTGAAAAGCACAAGTTCTAACTCCACTGATAAAGGGACTAAAGGCTTTTCAGTGAGTAACTGAGGTAGGCAAACACCAAAAAGATTCTCGGTGTCAGCCCACAGCATGAGCCATAAGATGGGACCTGGGCCCCCCTTCCTTTCCATCCATAACTTAAGCAGAGATCAGTGGCTAACACTCTTAATCCCAAGGGGGTGCTTTCTGAGCTGTAATTTAAAAATAGCGTTTTAATAACACACCACTGCTACAGTACATTAATCTCAGAATTAATTATCTACCCCACCCCCAGCCTATTTACTTGAAAGAGGCTCTTTGCTGCATTTCTTGTGTTTTAGTTCTATTTATTCCAAGAGTGAACGGATAAAGAGATGCATGTGGAGTGTTTTGTGTCGAGTGCAGTAATTATGCAGTTGCTAGTATATTACCAGTATGTATATGAAAACCAGCAAATAAATTAGAGCTGCAGGGTGTCATCGGCATAAATGGTCAGTAAGGTGAGATGTTCTTAAACGCCGCACAATCTTTCTCAGACTGTGCAATGTAAACAAGAAACGATTCAATTAAGGAGTGCATTAAATAAAAATGTGAGTGTAATCTAAAGATATTGTAGCAAACAGAATAACTTCATGTTCATTTACATTTTTATGCAAGAAAATGTTTTTAATCAAACGTCACTCCTAGCAATCGAAAATCAATTCCAAAGAGAAATTAAAGAGCATAACATGACTGCAAGTCAGGCCTAAAGGCACCACAAATATTCAAAAACAATATTAAACTGAGATAAATAAAATATGAACCTTCTTTGGCAATATAACATCAAAGCGTCAGGGGACGTGAGCACTTAATGCAAGTTAATGAAACACAAGAATCATGTTTAAAGGTACAGCAATCACTGAGCGTTTGTCGAAAGGTGGTGAGCGTGTGGCTGAGCCCTCTGGCAGAAGTTGCAGGCTGACAAGAGATCAAGTTGAACACTGACAGTGATTATCAGTATATGAGCTGGGGATGTTAATAAAAATGATGTAACAAAAAAAAGACAAATCCTTCGTGTTCTCTTTCCCCCTCGCTTCTTGTTTCCCTGATTGACTGACTGACTGACCTCTATTGTCATAGCTCCACAGCTGACAGTGATCTCCACACATACATCACTTTGTATGTTCTCGGCTGAATAGCGTCGACGTGCATGAACTCTGCATGAGGCAGGTGCCCCCGGGTCTGTGTATCACAGATAACCTTTACAAGGAGGTGTAGTTCACGCCTCCCGGCCCCCACACCTTCCCACTATCACATCAAAGGATCTGGATGTGGTTAAATTCAGTCACTGGAGAGACAGTCAGGGCTTGGCATGCATGATTGATGTCGAGTTTGTAACATTAGGTATCATAAGGTGTAATATAGGAGATAGCGTTAAGTGTAAGATTGCATTTGAGCGTGTTGAAGGAAATAGGAAACAGTTTGACAGCTCTTGGTGTTTTATGGTTTCCTGCTGGTCTTTTTCCGTTCTGGATATCTGACCGTAGCTATAAAAACAAAGACCTGCTATTAATTTGTGTTATGCCATGTGTTAACTCAGTCCTCCTCTGTATTTCTGTCTGCCTTACTTTTTGGCTGCCTGTGTGTTGTGTCTTTTCTGCCCTTAAAGGAATCCCTCACACACATAGAGAATCCCATGCAGACTTTCATGTTTCAATTAAGCTTTGATTGAGTTATGAAATATACAAGTTTTGCAATCAAACCATGACAAAATGACATACATTTCTGTTGTTTGTGACATGACTCTACTCAGATTTCTGTGTCTTCTACATGACATCCTATTAATTTTGTTTATATCGAGGCAGGTGGTTGTCAGTAAAAGTCATTTTGTCAATCAATTTTTTTCGGACTGACTATTTTTCAAATGAAAAAATAAGTTGCTAATTTTGTCAGTGCTCTTTCTAGACACTGCAGGTTTAATTGCTAATTGTTAACTGGGAATGAATGCATTTGCATATTAATTAGTTAGCCCATTTGCATTTTTAATTTGCTGCCTTCAAAGGGGGTGAGATAAAAGGTCGCACAATTCTGAATAATTTAAATAATTTATGCTCCATTGGTGAAAAGAAGCTGAACAGAAGTGTTCTGCGGATATTAACCCCTGAGAGCTTTTACCGAATAAAGCACTCCAAAAATTGTTTTAACAAATCTAATTAAACGGAAAAAGGTCTGAACACACAACCACCCAGAGCACTAGGAGCTAGAGTGTGTCCTCGGGAACAAAAAACGCTCAGGAGAGAGTGATGGAGGTTGTATGGATATGGAGGACAAGACTTCCAGCCCTCCATCCGGATATGAAGGCCTCTCGTAGTCTTTTCATCATTCAGATTGATCAAATACCCCTACAGGAATGCTGATGGAGTCAGTGCTTGGTACTGTAATAGTAATTCTCTCTGAAGTTAAGGTGCTCTTTGCAACGTGTCATACTTCATAAGCAATCAAAGAGATGCATGTACTGTGGTGGATCCTTGAAAGTTAGCCGAGACTAATTTCAACTACGCGTCCACATTGTAATTTAAATGAATGGACACCACTAGCACAAGTTAATTCATCAGATCATCACAGGGAAGTAACAACAAATAGACAGTACTTGTAGCCATGTGTTTGTCACTTTAACTTTCTTCTCTCTTGTAACTACCGAAGTGTCCATTTAAAAAAAATAAAACAAAACTTCTTTCCATTTTTGGGTGCAAGGAGCTGATATTTTCTCTCCCTCTTCTTCAACCAGGTCCCGACTGCATTGTGAGACTGTCTCCTCTCCTTTGTCCCAGTGATCTTAATTACAGGCCCTGGGCCCTGTGCACAGAAGCCCATTTAAATCAGAACACATCCAGCTTCCATTATTGGCTTGGCATTTGGTCTTTGTGCCCATGCTCTTAAATTACATGCTGCCAATCCTAGTGGGCACAGGCAAGATGAGGAGCAGAGGATGGGTGAGAGATGAGGTGAAAGGGGGATGAGAGAAAGGAGAGAGGGGGCTGAGAGTAACAGCGGAGGGGGCCACAGGCTACACTTGTCGACAGAAAGCCCCCCCTTCTTCTGCCCTCTTTATCACCAGATAACTTATGTAAAGTAGCAGATGAAACCCATTCCCATTCACGTCGGCCTGATTGTCAGAATAAGCTTGCATTCCTTTGAAAAGTGATTGACCGCCTGAAAGGGTACAAATTAGGGGCCTGTTCGTCTTTTCTTCTCCGGTCGTGGGGTTTATTTGCGGCAGATTCACCCAGGCCCAAAATTAAGTGAACTCAGGCAGGGATGAATGGGAGAGCTCTGATTGAATAATTGATTTCCTTTGTGCGGCCTGTGTTTAAGAGGGATAACTAGACATCCTTTGGAGTGTAATGATTGTAATTACTGCGATGACTGGTCATGTCAAATATGACACAGGAAAGGACTGTTATTAACCTTTATTCTCCACGTAGAAAAAAAAAAACTAACCCAATATCCTCTTGTCTCTCCCGTCTGCATATGGGTTTCACCTCTGGTGGAGGCATGGCTGGTGTAGGTTGAATGCATGGATAAACTCATTCCCTGTCTTCTACTCCTGGCCCATGAAAGGTAGATGGGTAATTGACTGTGCAGTCGGAGTCACTGGTGTGTCAATGACTCAGACGGCTAGTGAGCCTTGGGGTAACACTCAAAGTACAATGCATTATGGCTCCAGAATTTAAGTGTAAAAGATAGGAGTTATAGCCGTGTTCATGATATCTGTCAGATTCCAATATGCCTTGACCTCTCAAGCAGTGCGGCCCGAATTGGGCTTTAATGTACTTGATGCATTTGAGGGCCTCAGTGAAACAGACATTCATCATGTAGTGATCAGACACAGTCTGCTGATGTTACTGGACATGCGGTCCATATGAATCACAGATGCCACCACTGATCTACTGGGACTTGTCTTGGGCAAACAGTGAGGTCTAAAGCCCTAGTTTTAATCTGTATATGCAGACTTGACTGGTGGTAGCAATTCTCAATTCCAAACTATCCTAAAGCTGGGCTCACACCAGAGGAGTTTTAAAATCCTAACCGACTGTTAAATCAGGTTGCATCACGCACATAAGGAGAAACTTAACAGATGTTCCTCTCTCTAATCTCAAACACGCTCACAGTACAAGAATTGAAAATAATGGCGTGTCACACACTATAGGATATTATTAAGATTATCGTGCCAGAAGGACCAATACACCACCTCTCGTGATCTCACGTGATCTCATGGGGAAGCAGATGTAAACAAAAAATGGAGACGGAGGTGGAGCAACAACTTGCTTTGGTAATGTTAATGATTTGCAGTGAGAAGAAACAAAAGCAGGAGCACGAGTCTGGGTAAGGAAACGGTTGGGGAGATGCAGTCAACACGGTTGTCAAGTCTTCAGAGAAAATGGAGTCAGTTTTAATATATGTCACCAGTAGCTAATATGCTAGCTAACGTTAGCCTCAAGGACTAGAATGTTTACTGTTGCTTGGCAACACCGTCAGCTTCACCGTCTCCTTGTAGACTTGTCTCTCTCATTGGCTATTGTGGTCCCGCTCAGAAAGTACATACAGTACATGATCATCCAGATATTAACTCCTAAATATCAAGCATGTTTGAAATTATCAGCGCGGCCCGATGAGTCTGCGAGCAGTTTGGTAGGCTTAAGACTGGATCTGTAAACCCCTCACATTACCAGATAATGTGGGCCGAACATTGGCCCTGACCAGATTTCTCCTCCGATTGTCGGGAATACCACTTGTGTCGAGAGAGGCGATAGTCCAATAGAATAGCTCAGGTAGTTCCAGCTGGGAGATGTGTGCTAGCGGCGAGTTCGCTGTTACACAAGCTCTCTTAGCTTTTTCAGTCTAATAAATAAACAAAACAAACTCACAAAATGCCAAAAAATATTCTTACACCTATTTTCCTTATCAAACTGAAAAATACAGTTTTGGTGAGTTATATTTTGTTTCTGTCTAGTTTGAATGAAGTGTGTTTTACAATGATCTGCAAAGTAAAATTACTGTTTTTCTCAATGGAGTCTGGTATGCCATAGTTTTGGTCTGTTTTGGTCTGAGATGCTGGCACTCTAGTGTGACATTTAGCGGCAGTGAATGCCACTTACAGCTCATTTAAGTTAATTCATCATAAAACACACTTCATTCAAACTCGACAGAAACAAAATAAAACTCACCAAAACCGTCTTGGTTAGTCTTCCCACTGTGAGATGCTCCACTGGAAGAGTATCTGAAATATAAATACTGGTATTTCAGTGATATAGTCCAGCTCAGGTTTAATTTCTAAATATAAACAAGTCTCTCCTTAAGCTGAACAGCAGAGAGACAAGACTACGGTTATAATGTCAAACTGAAACCAGTCCTGGAGCTGCTCCATAGGCGTGAATAATTAAACAGCAAGGCCACTGTGACAGCCTCCGTGGTGATTTTACTGGGATATGTAGACACTTTATGATTCACAGCTGTAAGGCAGACAGTCAAATAAAACTCATTTGGATGTAAAATCTCAAACATTCTACGAGCCCATGGAGTCAGTCACTAATTCAGTGTCGGTGGACCACCTCCTAGAAGTGTCATGAAATTACCAATTTACTTGATGCTGTTCCATTTTAGGCAGGCAGTTGTCTGTGTTTGTTGATGTTGACTGTCCAAAATCACTTGGATAACACAGTTCAAAGTCTCATAAAGCCCTTTAAGTGCAGGGCCAATGGGAAACTGTCTGTAACTGTACCACATTTTACCAGTTCCAATTTTTACTTTTATTATTTTGACTATACATCTTTTATTGTTGTCTTATTCATTTAACTGCTTGTTTTTGATTGTTTTCGTGTGCATTAACCTCTAAATCCATTTTTTACATCCTAAATTTTGTCAATCCCTTGTGAAGCACTTTGAATTGCATTTGATTTTTTTTTTTTTGAAAGGTGCTATATAAATAAAGTGTGATTGATGATTGATTGATTGACAGAGACTATGACTGGCAACAGCTACCTTTTCCCAGTCAAAACAAATTCCCATCTCCAAATCTTATAAAACACCTTACCCAGTTCCTGTTTGGCCCTTTTTTTTCTCCATTCCCAGCAACAATCTACAGCTATTGGCCCATTCACCACACCATAGACAGGTCCATCCAACTCCAGGCAAAACTTTTATAAACATTAGAGTCGCTTGTTCCTAACCTGTCACTGGAAGCCCCAAGCCTCGTTGCCCTTCAGGTGAATCTTTAGAGACAACTGAAAAACTTCATTTGCAACTTAATTTGAAGCCTTTAATTAGGTACCACAAGCACTTGTACAGGGAAAATGTGACCAGTGAGCGCCAGACAGATGGCACCAGGGAAACAGTATATATTTTGCACATGACCAAAGTGAGGCATGTCATATCAATATCTAGCTCATATTAAACAACTGAAAGCATTATTTTTTTAGCCATGCTAGCGGCGTGGCTCTAGGGACGGCAATGTCATGACTTGTCATAGCGGGAAAAGCACAGGTGAAACAAATTTCATTAACAATGGCTCAGTTCCATCAAGTGCCCCAGTAAGCCATGCCAGTGAGCCAGTATGCACAACACCAGGACCCTGCAACTAGCTCAGCTCACCTAAATGGAGTGCAGTCGTTTTTTAATCAATTACTTTTTTTTAACGCTATTACCAGGTCAAAATTTGTCCAATACTTTGGTTTATGACTAAATACCTGCAAAACAAATGTCACTGCTATCAGCCTCGGCTGTAGGGGAGGGCCGGGACGAAAGTATCAAGGGGGACGGTTGCAACGCAATCCTGTTCTCTGGGTAGCCTATGTAACAGAGGAAAAGTTTACCTACTAATTGCACTGCTTTTTGAATGTCTGAATTAGGGGTGTCACAATATACTGGTATTGACGATAATCGTGATATTTAAAAATGAAATATTGATATCATGTTAATAATACACATATGATAATATTAATAAATAATTAATAATGTAAATAATCCAGCACCTCTTAAATTATTTCCATTTCTTCAAGCTTTGTCATAGTAGGTGGTGCACCTTAACACTGGTTGCCACCTGCCATAAAACCTAAAAAAGAAGAAGACACAGTAACTAGCTAGCTTTAAGCTAGCTAACTTTTAACAAATGTTTCTATAGATGTCACGATAATGTTGTTATCATGAATTCCTTTGGCCATGATAATCGTGTAGTGAAAATCTGATATCGTGCCAGCCCTAGTCTGAATCTTATTTCCATGGTGATCTGAAAACAAACAACACTTATCACTTATCACTGCAGACATTTTTACTTGTAATAAATGGGTAAACACAGGTGTAACCATTAAAGAACAATGAACTATTCATTATTCTATAAGGTTACACCTGTTTACCAATCCATGGGCGCCTATTTACGTTTTAAAATGGGGGAGCAAACTTGGAAAGAGGATAGGAGAGGGAGGGATTGGAGAGAGAACCATTTCCAAAACATAAAACAATCATAATTTTGTATAGGCCCTACTCAATCTTACAGTTAGATGAATAATAATTACACATTATGAGATTGTGTGTTCCTCACTTTGTTGAATGTAACTGCATGGCTCATAAAATCCCATTTGAGCCAGTTGTGGAAAGCATGCTGGACAGGGAGAGCGTGCTCTAATAGAGGTTTGGGAAACACTATTCTAGGTTAGTCTGCTGTTGTGTGGGGTGAGGGAGAGAGCGGGGCAGCAAATTAGCCTGAGATATTAACAGTAATTGGGGATGAGGGGATGTAGTGGTAAAATAAAAGGTGACTGTATGATTATAAGTTTATTTTTAAAAAGACAAAAAATGGGTTAGCAAAACCATAATTTTGCTTCCCCCAGTTGAATAATGGGGATGCATTTGCTCCACTTGTGCCATCGCTCAGGCGCCTATGTACCCCTCTATCCATCCATCCATCCATTTTCTACCGCTTGGTCCCGTTAGGGGTCGCAGGTGACTGGAGCCTATCCCAGTGACTTTGGGCCTTAGGCAGGGTACACCCTGGACAGTGGCCTGTACCCCTCTATGACAAGTCAAAATGTCTTGTGGAAAGGGCCTATGCTAAAAGAAAAAAACGTTATCAGAATCAGAATCAGCTTTATTGGCCAGGTATGTGTACAAATATAAGGAATTTTACCCCAGTTTTTCATTGCTTTCAATGTACATAAACAGAAATGGACACAAATATGGCTAAAAACAAGGACAACAAGGTAAACAAACATTAAGCTACTATGTGCATATATATATATTTTTTTTTAAATACAAAAAACAACAACAGTAACATTTGTAAACAGTAAGACAATTAATGCAATGGTGCAGAGTGCAAATGGTACTGAAATTAATATGATTAATGTAACAGGTTGATGGATGATGGTTGATATGATGGTGGATATGACAGTATGTACAGAATGTACAGCATGCTTAGATTTAAAAAGTGATAATATTTACATAAACAACAAGATCAATTTACAGGTACAGTTGATGTTTGTGTCACAGGGTTAGTGCACAGGGATTGTTCCTGACACTATGTGACTGGTGTTAAGTGTTCATCAGAGTGATGGTCTGTGGGTAGAAACTGTTCTTGTGACTGGTTGTTTTGACATACAGTGCTCTGTAACGCCTACCAGAGGGGAGAAGTTGGAACAGGTTGTGACCAGGATGTGATGGATCTTTAAAAAGAAAACGGTTGGTATTGGTAGAGGAGGAGAAGTGTATGTTGTTCACAATAAAAACATGGTTACTCTAAATGAATGCATCTCTGTGCAAAGAGGGAAATACAAAAAAGTTATACTTTCATTCTTTGTGTTTAGTGCTAATGAGCAAAGTTAGCATGCTAATACGCTAAACTAAGAAGGTGAACAGGGTACAGATTATACCTGCTAAATATCAGCATGTTAGCATTGTAAGTATGTCTGACGCTGTGCCTTAGTACAGCCTCACAGGTCAGCTAGCATGGCTGTAGACTCTTCTTATTTGACAGCATTATGAGAACGCAGCCCCGCACCATTCACTGATTCACTCCTTCAGTCTGTGTCTCAATTAGTTTAAAGAGTATTTAAGACCCTGCTGCCAAGATTTTGCTGCCTCTCTGTTGCTTCTGCCTTGTCCTCAGGCCCTGGGTGCCTTTCATGTGAGATCCTGGAGGTATGTAGTGGAGAAACCATCCGTTGTGTGCATTAAGATGAAACTGTTTTCAATCAGCTATCTGCACTGGTGGTCTTTCAAACCAATGACAATTTTTAGTATTGGCATCTATTGTAACCAACATGAATTCAATCTGACCTTTCAATGAACAAACAAAACAACTACTACATTTAATTGTAACTTTTTATATCATTATTTGCATTGAAGAGAATGATCTCAAAGGTGAGATTTAATGAAAGAAAAGCCTTACCTAAAGAGATCATCTGAATTTGAAATGTAAATATAATTAATAATAAGCAAAAAAAAAAAAAGTTATTTTTTTCTCATGAGTCCATAAATGAAGACACAAATTCAGTCTGGAGTTGGTTGCAACTGTGCCATCCTGCTATTTGTGTTCCTTAATGACTTTGTAATTCCTCATCAGTGGGTAGCTAGCCTCCACAGCAGGCAGACGCAGAGCAGTGGCAGGGTGCCATCCAGGAACAGGTGCTCCTCCATGTTGTGCTTATGGTGTCCGTAGGCCTCAGTTACATCCTTTAGGTTGATTTGAAATTGGGAGCATTTCACTGGGTTCAGTGCTTTGCTCTGAGCTTAACTTTTTCAGCTTACACACTTGAGCACCTGACTTCAACTCCAGATGCTGATTAATTTGTGGCTACTGCTAACTTGGCTAGCTTTGTTTTTAACGCGGTGGTTACTGCATGTTTACAATCACAGTACAGATTAGCTGATTTTCTCCAGATAGAAAATAACAAGTGACAGTGATTTACACCTGTCAATCAAAACTAAGTCACTTCTTTGATCATTAACAGAACTCCATTTAAAGTCTTATAGGTACTTAGAGAACATTTACAACACCAACTGTTATGTTAGGAGAGGGATATGAAAGATGTTACTTATAAATGAATAAGTAATCTTTAAACATTTTAACATTACAATTTATATTTCTCAAAGAATCTAGTTTTCTGGCTTTTTTTTCTAATTTTGCACCTAGAAACACTCTCCTTCAATACTGAAAAATATGAAGATTTTTAATTCTCATAAGAAGTTCTTCCATGCCAGTGACACTCTTTTACTGAATCAGGTTACATTTAACATATACCCTACATTTAACTGTTAGAATCACTAAACTAATATTTTCATTTCATGCTCATTAACTACTGTTCTGTTACTCTCAAACAGTCTTGTGCTTTTCCATTTGTTCTCCTTCACTCTTCTTCACTCTATCACATTGGTCAATATTGACAGATTGACATCCAGGTCAGCCAATTTTCTTACATCGTCCTGAATACTTTGCAGGCTAGGCAAAATCAATATTTAGGGACCACCTTGCTGCCTTGTAGTACAATACAGTAGGTACTTCTTATTTGCAAGAATGAGACTCACAGAAGTCCAGGGAGGCTGCAGGCAAGGGACTAATCAAGTTTCCATGCAAAATTAGCATGAGAAAAAGCATTTGTTTACCTTGATCAGCTGTCTTTTTATAGTGTTTTGTTGCTTTTTTGCTGTCATGACGTCTTTTTAGGTTATTAATTGAATATCACAAGCAATATTGTCGTGGCATTGAAAGTATAATGGTGTTGTTGAATCACATCATAACAACTGAATTACACTGACATTACCCAGTGATGGTAACCCTGTAAATCTTGCAACCCTCATTCAAAGCCTGCAGGATGAAGTATCATATTTTTAAAGTTTTATCTAAAAGGGGGATGAATTTCAAGTTTTCCATCAGAGAAGATGACATCTCCTGCCATCCCTCCTTAAATCAACCCCTGACCAGCATTCACAGTGTTCGCAATTTTATTTACGAAAGATGCACAATGCAAGTTTTAAAGTGCATTTACAGTTATTATTTAAAAATCAGTTTCAGTACAATACAATACAACACAAACACACAATAAGAAAGCCAAAAAAAGAAAAATAAACACAAAACAATAGTTGGTGATGTAGGATGGAGTTTTCCTTCTTGGTCAGGAGCGAGAAAGTGATGACGTAAACTTCAGGCTCGTCAACCAATCAGTGCCACTCAATCAACTACGCCTGCTGCAAAAGATACACGAAGGATCAGGGTTTTAAGACTTACAAGTTCATGGAGAAGCATCTTACCCCCCTTCCCTTGCACCATAAGCAGGCAATAAAATGAGAAAAAGAAACAAAGCAATGGCTGGTGATGGAGGTTGGAGTTTTGTCCTCTTGGTCAGGAGCGAGAAAGTGATGATGTAATCTTCAGGCTCGTCAACCAATCATTGGCACTCGATCACTTACGCCTGCTGTAAGAGATACATGAAGGGACAGGGTTGTAAGCCTTATAAGTTCATGGAGTAGCATGTAGCACCCCTTCCCTCAACAGGGTACCATAAAAATGGTATGTAGAAAGTGATCAGCTACCACACTGTCTATACAGTATTAAGGAGGAATGAAGGAATACATTGTGGCATTTTTGTACTAAATACCAAATCTTCATTGTTGATATTGTCTGTGGTGTGCCCAGTATTTTATTATAACCATGATAACTAGTGTTCATTGTTGAAACTGGCTTTTCCATATTTTCTTCAAAAATGTTACCATTTCCAGGAATTAAAAAGTCATTTATAGCACCATCTGACAATGAGCAAAGTCAAATGCAGACAAAAACAAAATATACCAAATTCCTTCGAGGAAAAACTGACGCAGACACACATCTCAGGAAGTCTGTCCGCCATGACACCTCTCCTCCACCACGCTGGTCAGATCACTCAGAGCAGCATACCGGTACAAATCTACCGGGCCTCCTCTGATCTCACCCGGGAAGGAGACAACACTTTCATATCAACACCCTGTCATCTCACAATGTGGCATCTTCCCCTTTGAAGGTACAGTAGCATTGTTGCAGTTTCTCAGATGTGAAACTCTAGCTTTTATCATCCTGTTTTGGACAAGGAGGAGAGGAGTGGGAGATGAAGGAAGCAATTTCTTTTTAACTTGGACCCACCAAAGTGGAAAGAAACAGTGTGTTGACAGGCGTGTGAAAGGAGTACTGCTGGGTCAACTGGGGAACTTCAGAGACCAGTTTAGAAGGCTTCATAAAGTCTCCACGAAGAGGAGGAGTAATAGGCTCGCTGACAGCAAAGCAAGTATCAACACTCATGTACAAATCAGAAGTTAGCATTGAAGGCTAGTTTCTATGGATGAGTGCACATGCTTTTACCATAGGTTATTGTTCGTTCAGATTTAGCCACATAACACAAGGCTTGCCAACGTGCCACCAAAGAATCTTAAGACAGAAGCCGGAGAGATTTGCTCCTTGTCCTGAATTACCAGCCAGCTGTAAACTACAGGTCCCATTCCACAGCAGGAGGATCACTCCTCACATTAGCCTTGGCATAGTGCCGACTACAAATGTGAGATCTGTGGTCGTCAAGAGGCCCAGTTGGGATGAGACCCTCTGTCACTCATGGCGACACATGTCATAAACTCATTGTCTTGCCATCAATCTGGGGACCTAACCACCTCCACAGCAGATGGAGGCCCAGCAGGAAGACAGGGGGCCATGCCCTGAGCCTCTGCCCCACACAGAGTGCACACGGCAGGAGAAAGAGGGGCAACAACTATAGGGGAGCCCCATACCCTGGACTGGACCTCCTGTGGATACACCTCTGGATGATGTCCTAATGTTGTCCATGATTAATTAGAGAGAAATGTAAGTACGCCGTTACTGCTCTGTAAGAAAATAGGCTTGCTTTTGATATGAACATTTAGCCCATTGGATAACTATATAAAAGTTTCAAATCACAGACTGTCCCCCTGTTCAGCTTCTCCTTTATGTCAGAAATTACTTTACATAAGTAAATATATAAAGGTCTAAAACCACAGTGACCATAAACATCCCTACCAAATTTAGAAGTGAAAACAGCGATAAACACGGTCTGCAAGGGATAAAGATGTCTTGCCTCCCCTGAATGGGGACATGTAATGATATTCATAAAGAGACCACCTACTGGCGGCATAGGAAAAACTGTTCCTAAGCAACAACATACACGCTCTTACAAGCTACATCTTGGGAAATTTTGACCGGATTGGGATGCAAACAACAGAAAACCTTTAACTAGGCCATGTTATGAGTCTGCTCCCTATGGCCGAGTATCTGGGTGTCTCGTCTGGCACAAATCCGCCTCAATTTATGATAAATAATGTATTCCAACAAAAAACAATGAAGAGAAGAGAAGCTAGCTTGTGGTATGTTGCTAAACCCCATCTCAACCCTTTTCCGTAGTCCTTCAGTTTAAAATGTTACATGAATGATTACAAGTCATATAATCAATGTTCCAAAATCCATCAAGATCATGTCTTATTTTTCACAGAAAATGTACCTTTTAAGCTCTTTTTTTAAAAGCTTGTACAAGACAGTTGTACAAGTTACTGTCCAATAGATGCATACTTCAAAGGTCAAGAACTGGTCAACCCATCTATCTAATTCCTGTTCTCCCTCCAGCACTCAGAAACCATTTCACATTATCAGTTGATGAGAAAACTCATGATGGCTCAGGTGCATTAAAGAAGTCTTGTGCCCATTTAATGTAATTAATTGCTGAGTCCTGTCCACGAATTTGCATCGCGGGATTACTGCATGTCAGAAATGTTACATTTGGAGAAGAAAAAAATCCCAAAGCCAACGACGAGGGTGGAAATCTAGTTAGAACCATGTGAAAATATGTAACTACTATATAAGGCAAAGTAGCATTCTATTATATTTTCTTCTGAGGATGCTATTTACATATGTTCTTGAGGACAGTATGATATAACGCTAGGCTCTATGCACTTTAATGCACGAGTTCAATCTTGCCATCTGCACTGCAGCATGTGTATTTAATAGTGTTAGATTGAGTGTGTTTTTTGTGGTACTCAAATCTTAAGTATACTTGCTATTATCCTCTTCATCCAAAAAGGCCTAAAAACAATTACCATTCAGTAATGAGTGATGTTTGTTTCTCCCTGTCATTAATTACAATTAATCAAAGACAGAAGATTACTTAAAAGCATCACTCTGCGAAGAGCTCACACAGGTCAACTGACAAAACCATTATCTTCTGGGTACAGCACTTCCAGGAATATGATCAAACAACAAAAGTACCTTTTTAAAGCACAACATGATAGATCATCCTCACAAATACGTCACAAAATTATTAATCAGCACCTCACTACTATTATCTGGTCTGCAAATCAACACATTAAGTTGAAAAATGCAAGCATTCAAAATCTTTCCGTGAAGACTCAACCATTTATAAAAAGATTACTAATGGCAAAGATGCTCCCTTAACTCTAATCTGCATCAGGTTTTGCTGTCACCAAATGACTAGTCTTTGAACAGTGTGCCTGTGTACCTATTCCCTTGCTACAGTTGAGGAAGAGGCCAGCAGAAAGGCTTCATTGCCCTCTTGTGGTGAAAAGATATTCATCGAGTCCTATCAAGCTATTGCTGTACAATGGGCCTTCCATGAATGTCAACATGAATACTAAATGTGAGGATGTCTGTCATATGGGGGGGGGGACATGACAAGGTAGGAAAGAGAAAAGTGTGTGCAGCTAGAGGGAACTAAGGAGAAGTTTCTTAATTCTGTGCTGTACCTGATAAGATGGAATTTGATGGCGCGTTTCACAACAACAGCAGTCTTGGTGGGGCCGGGAGGTAAGTCGGATAGCTCGATAGTGGGCCAACTCTGAGAGGGAAGTAACAGACAGTGAGGTAAGTCACAGAGTATGAATATCTTTGGATCAGTTTAAGTGTATGTCAACTGAACAGAACACCTTTGATGATAGTTTAGCATACCAGGTCAGATTTGAATTTCTTGGTCGGCCTTTCTGGCTCAGAAGTGCCAGGTCTCTTGGTGCTTGGTGAGCTTGCACTGGGAGACGGACGCTTACTGAACGAGGCACCTGTAGAGGAGCAGGTGTCTTTTGTCCCTGGAGTTGGTTCCTCATTAACTTTGAACTTCTTTAGTGAAGTTTCTGATTGGGGAGAACGATGTCTCTTTGTGGCCTGTGGAGTCATGGGTGAAGCGGGATTACTGAGCGTGGTCGCTTTAACAGATGAGCCGTTTGTCACAGACACTGATTCCTGTAGAGGACAAGGGAAATGTTTTTTGTTTTGGTGCAATTAGTTTTGATTTACATCTTACCATAAGTACTAGGCATGTTAAAAGGAATCATTTTGGGAAATACACTTATTAGATGAGTTAGATGAGAAGATTGATACCACTCTCATGTCTGTACGATAAAGGTGAAGCTACCACCAGCAGCCGGTTAGCTTAGCTTAGCACAAAGACTGGAAACAGGGAAACAGCTAGCCCAGGCTCTTTCCAAAATCCGTTCAAAAATGTTTAATGCATACAAAAATGGAAGTGTAAAAATGTCTTGTTGGGGTTTTACGGGGACTATTTCTTGGTCGGGAACAGTAACTTCCTTAAGTCTTGTCGTCATTGTGAGGTTGCCAGGCATCCAGTGGAGACTCCAGGAAGTGAATGCGCCCGGCCAAGAAATAGTCCAGCACAAAACCAACCATAAAACCACAACTTGTCATTTTTACACTTTCGTTTTTATACAGAATAAGCAAATGAGATATAACGAGATAGAATAAGCTAAGCTAACCGGCTGCTGGCTGTAGCGTCATACAAACACAAGTGTGGTATCAGTCTTCTCATGTAACTCAGCAAGAAAGCATGGAATGGTTTGGCATACCATGTCAGCTCTGATTTTCTTGGCTGGCATCTCAGAGTGAGGCCAGCCTTTTCTCTTTGTGGCCAGTTGGCCTGAGCTGACAGGTGGTGTGTGGCAAGGTGGTACTGTGGCAGAGATTGGGCGGCTCACTGTTGGCTTTGTTTCTGGACTGAAAACCCTCTTCCGTTCGCCATTAGGCATCTGCCAGCTAAGGTTTTCCCTCTTCACATGCGTGGCTGATAAGGTCATCCCCACTTCATATATTTTACAGCTCTCTGCCAGGGTGTAGACTGCAACAGCATAAAATAAAAGTATGATTTATAATGTCACACAACATTGCTCCAATTCTACTGAATTTAAAAATGAAAAAAAAAAATCATACTAGTGTCAGTGAAGGATAGGAGGTCAGAGGTCAGGTCTATTTTCATGTTTTTGGATTCCTCCATATTAAGTCCAATCAGCCATATTGTGCTCATTCCCCCTCTGAAACAGAAAGCAAATACAGGGCAATGAAGTAAAACACATCTAACTACCAAAATAACAAGCCAGTCTTTAATACGTTTTGCAATATGGTCTTTGCAATACTTGCAAACTGAGAGTAAATATATAGAATAAGAACAAATACTGTTAATAGAAAAAGGTAACGTATTAAAAATTAACATTAATCGCTTAAGGGCTAATGCTCAAGAGAACTCCCTGCCATAATTAAAACATAACCATAAAATCACGTGTCCCTACTTGTCATTGGCCCTCCTGGATCCAGGGAAGGACTGCAGATTAACATGGGCCAGGGAAATGTGCACATTTCTCTCCAGAGTTCCCACGAGAAGTCTGATTTTAGACTCCACCAGGCCAACCCTGACGGAATGAAAAAAACACCATTTTCAGAAAGAGGAAAGCACTACAGTAACTGGAAATAAAATATTAAAACTGTTTTCTCCCTCAAAGAGAATCACAGGCGTGAATAAGAAGCATTCTCACGCAAAGATATAAGATTGTAGCTATAAGTCTACAAAAATGTCTACATTCGTTCCAGTTCTACTTAAACTTGGCTTCTCATTTTCTTTGCTCTGTGTACTCACCATTCAAGCTGCTGCTTCTCCGTAGCTGAAGTTGCTTGCAGCAGAATGTAATGCCTTGAAACATAAGAGACAGAACAATGGCAATAGACGTCACGGCATTGCACTTTCGTACGCAGGCTGGACTCTCACTACATTAATCATATTTCCTGTTTTACCAATAATCATAGTTGAAGGAATTTCTGATCAATATTTAAAGCAGGCCAAGCTACAGCACAATGTGTAACATCACTAAACAAAGATGGATATTAGTCTTCATTGTATCATTATAAACTTTAAACATAACAAATCCAACTATTTCAAAACCTGTGCTGACTGTTTTAACATGCAAATGGCCCCTGTAATGAATCTGCATTTGTGTATTTAATGTTAAATCTCAACAACACAATTTTAAAAATCACACAACTGCTCACTACTGTATATCAAGCACTTCTTCCTCAAGCTCGCAACTACATCATTAGCCATATCAAGGATACTGCCTGTTCTGACTTCCAATCTCTAAATAATTGTGTAATCCAAGAAAAAGAATATAATGAAGAGTTTCAGTCCAAATTGTCCAATAAAAAAGAGAGATCAGAACACACTGCAGATTTATTCAAACAGGACAATACAATAAAAGCAATGGAAATAACAGAAACTCCAGACTTGTCCATGAACAAGTCAGACAGCAAATCTCAAACAATCAACTTCTTAAATCACATGAACAAGCTTCAGTCCATATTTTGAATAAATAACAGCAAACGGAAAAACCTGGTCTGCGCATCCATAAAACAATCAGCATTCAACTATGAAATGTAGGTACAAATTTAAGTCTAATACTGCTTATTGGAGGTTTAAAGGTTAAACCAAAAAAAATGTGTAAATCCACACACAGACAAACAGATGATCCACTTCTTAAATATCTTGAAAAAAACGTCTGTCTACATTTTCAGTTAATAATGGCAAATAACAAAACCCGGTCTGCACCTTCAATAAAAAACTGGCATTCAACAATCAAAAACAAGTACAAACTGAAGTCAATAAAAAAAAAATAATAACAGCAATGATAATAACAGCAAATAGCAAAAATGGGTTTTGCACATTCATTACACAGTAGGTATTCAAGAATTCACGTGGGTACAAAACATGGTCAGTTTACACAACAAAACCATATCAGATACATTATGCAAAGAGTTTTCCTGAAGTAGCCCACTTTAAGCATAAATCACAAAAAACTTAAATACCAATTCATCCACTATAAAGCACAATGGGTAAAAACAAATGAATTCAAGTCTAAATCATTCAGAGTAAGACATACAATATAGTACATAAATTGTACAAAATGTTAACTAAATCATTTGTTTTTGATAAAATAGGGAGAATTTTCACAGGGTTTACATTTTTTTAACAACCAAGTACATGCATATCTTCATTAGGGGAAAAAAAACCCATCAAATATAAAGCTCTGCCTTCTTTGGAGGCATAATTTAATATTAAGAAAAAGCTTAAGGCATTAAAGCAGAAGAAGAAAGTTTTACAGTTTTGTCAGGAAAACAGGTATATGTTCAAAATATCAAAATGATAAGCAATTACAAAAAAGACTGGGTGGAAATGTCCATATTTTAGAAAGTGGTGTGTATGTGAGTGTATTTTGTATATGGCAATCCTCATTTTCGTCTTTGGCCAGCTTAATACATACTTGTACTTTTCAAAAATGTTCGGTGTTTCAAATAGTTTGGACCAGTCTGCTTTTTTCTGCTGTATTTCTTCAGTGATGTCACGGCCTGTGAATGAGGAAGGGAAAGCTTGTTAAAGAGAGTAAAACAAAATCCCAACTTTGTTTACAGAATAGAATCCTTGTGGTATTCTTGAAGTTATGAGTTTGACATGGTATGGCTAAATCGTGCGCAACTTCATCCAAAATGACAGTAATTGGCGCTGGAATGCCTATTCCTGACCGGCTGATTATGCATTAGAGCAAACAGGAAAGTTCTGAGATTGTGTTAAATCAACTTTGTTATGGTAACGTTAATTGGCCCACGATGCAGGCAGTGCACTGTGAGCATTTGGTGGATGTCAGCTGAGTGACTACATACCCCGTTGGATCTCCTCCATTATGATGGTTAAGGTGGAGGGAGACACGTTAAATGTGGTGTTCTGCTGCGGATATGCTGGGGTGATGATCGGCATTAGGTGGCAGCGGTCACTTGGATTAACCTGAATATGCAGAATAACACAGCATTTTCAGCATACCTGTGCTTTTGAGCAAATTTGACAATTAATAGACAGACATGATTCTATGTTTATAGCCTAAAATCCTAATACAAATTCTGCTGAGGCCTTACCCTGGGATCCCAAACAGGAAGGTTGAAGTAGCGGTCCTCTACTCTCTTCAAGAGAATTGGGATTGGCCACACCCTGACACAAAACACAAGTTTTTCAGATCAACTGATCCTCATCTGCAACTTTTACAAAGAATTCACATGCATTTACATTTTCAGAGTGGAAAATAATAAAAACATCTCAGTACTGATATCAACTTTGCCCATCAAAATCTAATATAATACCTGCATTTTGTGTTGCCACTGCTGTTTTGGTAAATTTTAAACAAACTGCAATCAAAGTGTGTGCTCACAAATTGGGTTTTTTCCCTAAATGCCACCTCATATTTTACAACTGCCAATCCAATGGTTAGGGAAAGGCTTCAAGAATGCAGCCACTATTTAAAAAGCCCTACCAAGATAGTTTATTTGGCAAAGTGGTGGCCTTTTCAGACCAAGTGCACGTCACTACTTTTTTTCTAACCAATCACACAAAAGTTAATGTTTCTCCACAATAACAACACATAGAGATGGAGAAATTGGTTATTGGAGTAAGTGCATACTGTTTGTTAAATATGTAGTCTGTCCATAGAGGGCAAGCTCAAATGGGCAGTCTGTTTTTAATGGAAGCAAGGCATTAACTAGACCCACTCATGGTAAAGTAAGGTGACTTTGACTACAGTGCATCTCAGTGACTTTTAGTAAACCCAATTTGATGGACACCAGAAATGCTGGGATAACTCACCACATTGAGAAGACCTTGAAGAATTTGGTCACCAGGGTGGACACTGTAGCATTTGGGTATGCCTGACAAATTCTGGCTACCAGTATGGCCCATGATACACCGCCCAAGAAGCCCATAATGTTGGAGTAAATGTTACGCCCTGAAGAGAAATAAGAGGATGAGAAAAAGATTAAGACTCCAGCACACAATGTTACCAAATGTTAAGAATGTCCTGCTCTAATCTTCTTTAGCCCACTGCCAAGTGTTATATGTCTATGTAATATAATATATATAATATGTATGTGTATATAATATTGGTTACCTCTGTTTTATTTCACATTGCTACTGCTTCCTCCTGCTATTACTACAATTTAAATTTTTGCTCAAAAATGATCAAATTGACAAGTTAGGGGAAAAGGAATAAAAAATATGTGGTAAAGCATATTAGACATGGGTCTGTCTTACAAATCAGGATTACAAAGATATACGCCTCTCATACAGGAGACCTACAAGACACCCAAGAGATGTCCTTAGCTCCTTGGATGAGTGATCAGTTTAATTTTAACTTAGATACAGTAAGTTACATTCTGCCATAACATTGTATGAGATGACTCTACATAGACACCTGAACAAGTGTCTTTTTAGACACCTTTGAGAGACAGTCGCCAGCTATACAGCTAAGTAAACCTGTACAGTGTTTATTTCTGCAAAAACAGCCATTGGGCTGTGGTTGCCTGGTAGCAAATGTAGACAAGACAAACCAAATATCCATGGCAACACCAGACAGTGAAACACATGAGCCATGGTAAAGAAAAAGGAACAATGGCTGTGTCCAAAATCACTCTCGTGTACACTCTTTTACTATTCCCTACATAATAAACACTCAATACTTAACTCCTTAGTAAATACTAAATTGAGATAAAAAGTTATCATTTTGCACGGCTGACAGTTGTGGTGTTCATTTAACTGTAATTTACATCTATTAAAAGTACTGTGTTGTGTGATTTTTAGCAAAAAGTAGCATACATGCTATGGACGCTAATGTTTTATTACACTGTGTGAGTTTTTGAGGGCACAATATAGTGCATACATTTTACACTTAACATTGGGGAACTCACATAAAATTTCAGGAAGTAAATACAATGCGCTAGATAGCAAATAGGGAATGGTTTCAGATGCAGTCAACGACATGTAATCCTGTTTTGTATGAAGGCCAACACAGGGCAGTCAGGCATTGTTTGTGGAAATGTGCAATTATCGTGTAAGGGGACAGGTTCAAAATAATCGTCCGCTTGTTCTGTTCTCTTGACTGACTAGCAAGCTTAACTAGTTGTGTGTGTTCAACTCACGTTTGGCCCACAGCTTGATGGCTCTCAAAGCGAGCCTGAAGTTATGAATGTTTGGCACAAGCCTGAGGATCTCCTCTGTAACTCTGTAGCCTACGAAAAACAGAATAAGAAAAAGATGAATATAGAAGCAGACACAGTAAAAAGGGCAAACCACAGATACACAAAATGGTACGCTGTCAGACATCACGAAAACATTCCTGACGAGTACAGCTGTCAGATACTAATACTGCAGGATTTCCGAGCGGTTGTGGTCTTTAATCTGATGTTTACCATTGAGACTCCTGACACAGCGTTTATCTATGTTCTTCAATAAGTTGTCGTTGAGAAGGTCCAGATTCTCAGGAATGCTCTTCAGTGCCACCCGGGCAAAGACTAAGTCAATCTAGGAAATAACAGGAACACAAAAGCCATGATTTAGACACATGCAAACAAAACTTTAATTTAGGCATACTGCAAAGAGTAGAGTTTTTCCTTTTTTCTCTAGCCAAATTACCTCAATCCCATCAAAGGTCAGTTTGATGACAGGCACAAACGCCTCTTTAATGGCCTAAAGACACAATATTGTCAGTCACTTGAAATAGGGAGAAAAATGTCCTTTCACTTGCACGCAATGAATCACTTATATGGCTAACCCGTATGTCTTTGACCTCCTCCTGAGCCTTCAGCTTCTCGAAGAAGGAGGTGAAGAAGTCTTTTCTCTCAAGAAATCCGGGTCCGACACAGAGGGCATCAATATCAGCACCTGTCAAAACAGCACAGATCCATATGAAAAGAAAAGCCTATATTTAAATGTGTGACAATGCTCTGAACCATTAGCTTCACCATGTTCTTTCGGAGGAGGTAACCCACCACTGAAAGAACCTACGCTGTGTGTCCCTTGAATAAAAAGTGTCACTTGTGAAATTTATCACAAAGCAACTTCACATATACTATCCTACTGTGAATGAACAAAGTCTGATCACATATTATGAAGCACATTAGTTAAAATCATGGGCCACTGTGAAATACCAGCTGCCACAGTCCTGACGGTTGAGGAAAGAAACTGTTAATTACCTTTTGAGTGAACTCCCAGATGATAGGAGCCAAATGGGAAGATCTTGCCTCCGACGTTCTCTGTTATCGTTTCAGGTAAGTTCTAAAATCAAAAAGAGTAATTATAAAAATGCATTATCTATGCAATAACATGTTTTCAGTCTCATATTTGGTGTTGTTTTTGAAACAACAATGTAGATAAAGATGTCTTACCATTATTTCACAGATTTCTTTGAGCCACTCCTTATAGAGTGACTCCAGTCGTTTGACAACCTTCTCTCTGCAAATAAAACATAAGAGCATTTTCAAATATTGTCATTTCTCTGACGCAAAGCATGCTTTGGTCCCCTCCACTCGTGGTCTAGCACTTCCATTAACTTCATTCACTGAAGATGTTGTTGTTTAACTGGTTTCTCTTTTTGCAGTAATAACCAACCCAGGTAAGAGGTCTCAACAGTGGCATAACATCCAAGACACTGAGTCACAAAAACACACTTAAAATCTAAGGGTTTTTTTCAGTTCTACCTCTCCAAGCTGTATTTATTACAACATGAAAATAATGAAACTGAAAAATGTGTTTCATACCTGTGATGCAGCTCCAAGTCATTCTCAAATACACCATATGACTTCAGAGTGTCAATCAGTTTTCTGGTCTGGATCAAGTCAGCCTCTTCGGGCAGATCCTCGCTGATAGGACCAGTGACCCCATACCACTTGGGGATGTCTGGGAATGGTGGAGCTTGGCTCTTAATTGGACTGAAAAGGGACATTTGCATGTTAGTGCACTAGTCATGACACAAAACGCATAAACATGCACAGCTATGTCAAGAAACCTTGGTAGGAAGGGAAAGGTGTAAATATAAGTTGACTTGAGCCTCCTATTGTGCTAAGAAATCTGAAATAAACTGTGTCAACTAATTACATAACCTCCATCATAAGGTACATATCAATACCAGTCCAAAACATTAACAAAATCACAAGTTAAGTTACAGCAAATTCAAGGAGGACTGGGAATTGCCTGTACTGATGATTTACCTGTTTTACCTCACCTTAATCTTTGAAAAAGTAGGAAAAAACAAGACACAAGTACTTACCCAGACATTGTAGCTACGCTTAAGCACCTATTTTGTTTTTTATCGAGTCAGGAATATCTTCTTTTCTCTCAGTAAAACACAGCGAAATTAGTGTAGTTCACACACCCTAGGTTGCAAGATGTACACTGGATTTTGGAACGAACGCCCGTCACAGTGGCTTCATTTGTCCAATCGAATCAGAGAACGATGACACGTGAGCAGAACGGAATGACGCGTGAGCCTCAATTGTGCGGGTTTTCGCGCTGCGTTCGATTTTCATGGGCACCGTTTCTTCTAAGAAAATGCATAGATGTTACCCAGTGAAACGTTTCTCTCTAAAATATAAATTATTTCGACTCTGCGTGTGCTCTTTTTAAAAGATATTAATAAAAATGTGTCCATTTGTTTTTGGACTACACTTACAGTAAAATATTTTGGATAAATAGATAGATACTTTATGTCTCCCCATTCCCATGTCACAGCAGCAGCACACAAATGAACCACACAAGAAATATCAAACAACTGAAATATCAAAATGATAAACAATTACAAACAAACTGGTTGGAAATGTCCATATTTTAGAAGGTGGTGTGCATGTGAGTGTATTTTGTATATGGCAATCATCATCATTTTCATCTTTGGGCAGGAAGTAAATACAATGCGCTAGATAGCAAATAGGGAATGGTTTCAGATGCAGTCAACGACATGTAATCCTGTTTTGAATGAAGGCCAACGCAGGGCAGTCAGGCATTGTTTGTGGAAATGTGCAATTATCGTGTAAGGGGACAGGTTCAAAATAATCGTCCGCTTGTTCTGATCTCTTGACTGACTAGCAAGCTTAACTAGTTGTGTGTGTTCAACTCATGTTTGGCCCACAGCTTGATGGCTCTCAAAGCGAGCCTGAAGTTATGAATGTTTGGCACAAGGCTGAGGATCTCCTCTGGATCTCCTCTGTAACTCTGTAGCCTACGAAAAACAGAATAAGAAAAAGATGAATATAGAAGCAGACACAGTAAAAAGGGCAAACCACAGATACACAAAATGGTACGCTGTCAGACATCACGAAAACATTCCTGACGAGTACAGCTGTCAGATACTAATACTGCAGGATTTCCGAGCGGTTGTGGTCTTTAATCTGATGTTTACCATTGAGACTCCTGACACAGCGTTTATCTATGTTCTTCAATAAGTTGTCGTTGAGAAGGTCCAGATTCTCAGGAATGCTCTTCAGTGCCACCCGGGCAAAGACTAAGTCAATCTAGGAAATAACAGGAACACAAAATCAGAATCAGAAATACTTTATTGATCCCCGAGGGGAAACTCTTTTGTTACAGCTGCTCAATCACCTCAGTGCACACAGGAATAGAAGTTCTAAGCAAAACAAAATATAATACACTATAATACAGGTAAGATAAATTAAGTACAAAGTGGATATAAGTATAAAATTAAAATAAGTGTAAAGTACAAAGTGGATTTACCGGTTGATGATAAGAATGTACGGTATAATAATACAATGTAATAATATAAGTAATAAGTAATAGTGCATGTACTGTCAAGTTAAGTGTAGTTTATTAAGATTATTATGAGACGGTGGATATTGCACAGCATTAATAGAAGTATGAATAAATATCAATAAATTAAACTGAAAACAGAGTATATTGCACTGGAGTATTGGCGTGACCAAGGTGTTAATACACTGTGATAGACTTTACATTAGACAATTAAGACCTTGGTCACGCCAATCACATGCTAATCAGGTACTTAACAGTGATGAAGTAGATGCAGCCTGAAAACAATAGGCCTGATTACTGATTACTGGGCCATCTTGGAAACCATTAGGTCAGTTTCAGGTGAAACTAGCTATTAACAGATACTCAAGGTAGATTCCTTCCTGAGGGCAGGGCTTATGTAACACAGAGTAGCTTAAATTTCTAGTTCCCTTCCCATTTTTTCACAATTGAGAATGACTTCTGGATGGGAGCCGAAACATCTTGATTCTGAAAACAGTGTCCAAATGACTACGACCTACCTTTTCTACGATAGAACACTCCTGGACGAATGAGGGACTACACCGTCTGCAAAGAGTAGAGTTTTTCCTTTTTTCTCTAGCCAAATTACAATCCAGTCATCCCATCCCAGTCCATTAAGCCATTATCATAATAAAACTAATGTGTTATTCTGAGATAATGAGATACCTCACTTGTAAACTTGAGGCAACAGGATAAAAAGATCATTCCAGACTATTTCACCATTTTCTCGGTGCTAAATACAGAAGTGGATTTTTAGAGAAAATAAAGACACTGAATGACAACATCGTTATGTGGCCTTCCTCTGGATCAGATGTGTTGGGTGGATGTTAAAGCTGCTCTGATCAATATTTTTATATGAACAGTTAGTCAAATGACCAAGTGCAATGTGAAAGGGGTCGCTTGTAGTGACGAACATACAGAAAACTATTACCTGACTCTGCAGGTTCCCTCAACTCTACAGAGTGTTTTAGCATCTTTCAGCTCATTGTTTTGGTTTTGCAGCCCACAACTTAACTGTTTTGGTTCAGTCTCACTCCTCCCATTAGTGTCATTTTTGGCCGCAGCGTGCAGCTGTTTTCAGTGAAAAGCTCTAAAAACCCACTGTATGCTATTCCTGCCCAGCACCAATCAGACAGACAAAGTCAGTGACTTGCAAGGAAACCCAGTGGAGCATTCAGCAGCTAAAGAGCCAGGTGTTTTTCTCAGGAGATGGTAAAGAGCAAATCAGAGCTAAAAGGAGAGTGAATATTGGACTTACATTTGCCAGGTGACAAGAGTAATGACTTCAAATAAATGCTAATGTTGCTCTGGGTCTGCTGGATGTGTAAACATGTAACAGTTTGCTAACAAGTTCCCCATACCAACTTAAAACGTGATACAGTGTCAGTGTTATGTTTACAGCTTGTTTCCACTGCCCCCAAGTGGCCAAAAATAAATCAGTCATTGCAGGTTTGAGTGATGTATAAGGCCATAGAATGTAGAGATGTCTACTGCTCTGATCAATTTATTTATTTCTAAGTTTACATCTCCCACTATGTATGATCATATAAGCAAACAAAAGTAAGTGTCAACTAAATGTGTGTAATTATCTTTTAGTGTAGGTGTCACATCCGCCTCGGTTCATTTTAAAGACCAGAGAGAGGGTTATGGTTTATCTGACAAACTGAAAAGGTTATTTCATACCAACTCTGCAGTAACTAATACACTAGCACCAGACCAAAGAAAAAGTGTGGTTTTATATGTCTTGTCAGTAATGTGGGCAGGTGAGCCAATTGTTCAGTCAACTGAGGTTATACTGTATGTAAATAAAAATGAAACCAGAAACAAGATACAGGGCAAAAAACAACATCATCATCAACAACAAAAAAACATCTTTGTAAGTCCAATATCCAAACAATTTGACATTTTTAAGCAACTGCTTTGAAATTGGACTTGGAAAGGTTCTTTTCTTGTTATCTCAAGAGAAGAACCTTTTGTTTTCTCGAGATAATTAAGCCGCTATGAGATAATTAAGCCCTTACGGATAGTACGGAAGCCAAGAGTGGCTTCCATAGCATTTTACCATTTTCTTTGTGGTGAACACAGAAGTTCAGACATGTGCTCATTGTGAAAGAAAAAAATACTATGTGACAAGGTGACAGCCCTATTGATATTTCACAAAACCAATCAATCCAATAGATTTAACATGCCATTTCAAAATACAAACTGCCAAAAGAAAGAAAGAAAACAGGTGCACCATTTCACGAACCAGAACAGGTAGGTGCCAACTGCAGTATTTTCCTCATTCCTATTCACTGATAGGATGTATGATGTTACTCCCAGATTACAAGAGAAAGTAGAGAATATGGCAAGTACCACTGTTTTTTCTTAATGTACTGTGCATCCTTTGGTGGTTTTGAAATAAACAGATGAAACATGCACCAGTTTGTCTGTTTGTTTTTTTTTGCAACTGTGCCCCTAGAAGAATTACAGACATCTACATCTGTTATAGATTCGGGTTGACTGGTGAGCTGGTGACCAGAGGCGGTTACCCTTGCACTGTCACAAACAGTGAATACACCTCTAATTGATTAATATGATTAACTTTGGACATCTGTGGTATATGATTTTGAGAGTAGTTTCCATTAAACCATCAGAACCAGTAAACCCACTTGGTACTCAACACTTAGTTTATCTTATACTTATACCGACATGATACTTATTTATTTTCTGACCTGTTTATAGTGTTTTATAGTGTATCATATCGTTTTCTAGTACTTTCTCCTGTGTGCACTGATGTAAAGGCAAGCTACTGTAACAAAGAGTTTCCCTACGGGGATCAATAAAGTATTTCTGATTCTGAAAATGTATGCTATTATATAAATCAAATAGGAATTTCTATGAAAGGTTGAAGCACAAGTTATACTGACACTAGTTATTATTGCTGCGATAATCTCAATTCAACCTCAAAATCTTTGTAAGATGAGGATGTACAACACATACTGTATTATGTAGCACTATCACAAATTGGTTTTCATAGATTTTGGAGTAAATAATGTCTTGAAGTCTGTTTCTTTACCGAAGTCTTTTTACCAACGTCTGCAGGAAGCAATGTGCAGTAATGCTTCACAGATTTGACTTTCCAGGTAGGTTTATTGTCAAACTCTATCAAATGCTGTAAATGATGGAGTGACAGCTGTGGAAATGTCCTGATTCCCGGATCAGAAAAAAGTAGGCCTCAAGCTACAAAATGTACATTGTGCACATTGTTGTTGAGTTGTCTGTTTGTTTGCTTTATTTTATTATTATTTTTTTTTTTACAGTTTGTTGTATTTTTGCTCTTGTTCATTTGTTTTCTGAAAGATGGGTGTATTTTGCACTGCAGGGCCACCATAAAGAGTCCAAATACCAACAAACGTCCTACTACTTGTTGCTGTTAACGATTAGTGACAACGACATTTCCAGGCAGCTTCATTTCTACAGAGAGACCTGAACGCAGCATCCAGAGCAATGAATTGAGGGTTGAGAAGGACGATGAAAACAAACATGGACATCGATCGAAAATATTAGCCCAGTAAGATTGAAAATTCATTGTCTCGTGTAAAAACATTGGTTCAGCTGTATTGACAACGTAAAGACAAAGAAACCGCTAGCTAAAAAGCTGTCGTTTCGAGCAACGACTGCTAGTGCGCTAACGTTAGCTAAGTTAGCCTCAGTAGCTTAGAAACGTATGCTAGTGTTATTAGCTGTGTGTAACATGAACGGTATGACATTAATCAGTAAGGCTAGCACAGTAGTAATATTAGCTAACATTTGCTGATTTAAATAGTGTTAAACGAAAGCATCTTGTGAACCGACTGTGACGTTTGCAGCCGTTACTTCACCCCCTTACTCTGTGCTAGATCTCTCGGTCAGCTGTTGTTGTTTTTGCTCTGTTACCGAAATCAAAGAGCAGCCATTATTTTATCTCACAGGACAGAGGTGCAGTTTGTCAAGTTGCCATAAATTTAGAAGCAAGCAACCGTGCAACAATTTATCTGCGCAGGTGGTACAGCGCATATAGGAAACTAGCTAAAACTGGGTTGTAACTGTAAGAAATATTGTGTATAGTTTGGCCACGGTTGTATTTTCTTTAACGGCCTCAGGTTGTCGCTGTTATGTGTTGACTTGTCTCTAAGCACATCAGTACGTTTGCATTGTCACGTAAAAGATATCTGTAATAACATCTTGACTAGTAAGTCTGAAGTTACTTGTTTTGCCCTTAGTTTATATATGGAGAAAAGATATCTGCAATCCAGATACCTTCATTGTTATAAGATTGTTATAAGTAAATCATAATTTCAATTAAAGATACATTTAATTTCCTAACTGTTGTTAAGAGATACCAAAACTATCTTTTTTGGATATCTAAAACAAAGATGGTATGACCAAAATTAAGTTATTACCACTAAAGGCAATTTGAAGTATTTAGAACTGGCATTATGGCTATTTAGAACTAGAGTAGACATGACATGAGTTTTTACTAGTCACAGTCCCTTTTAAGATATTTACTATATGATCAGTCGTGCAGTATCCTCTTTGTGCCATCCATTAACGTGTATGCTGTTTGGGTGTCAAAAAATAACAGTGACTAAATGAATGATGACGCCATTTTGGAGAGCAGTTAAGCAAACATGGAATTTGTTGTTTGGTCAGGTCAGAGTACATAGAAGGCACTGAGGTCATTGCTGAGGTGGGAATATCTTTTTTTTCTGTTTACAAGCACATCAGCTTGCTTAGAACTGTATGAGTTGCAACTCCAGCCACGGACCCAGAACCAGTTGAGAGGTTTCTTTGGTTAGCTGTGAAATGTCTTTTCAAGTAGCCCAGAAAACTGTAGCTATGCCAATGTGCAATACAAGGCTGCACCATGTAAGACTGAGGAGCTGTTTGGGTTTGTTGGATCCACATATCATTCCTATTTTAGTTTATTTCACTTGATGTTCCACCAGAAGCACACCTTTTTTGTTCCTTTATATTTTTTTCTCAGTGTAAATGTAATTGTGTTTGTCTGCTTTTCAGACCTCTGACTGGCACTTGACGGAGAACCTGAGGCGAGAAAAGTGAGAAACCAGAGTTCAGAACCATGGAGGCTCGCTTTGGTAATATTGTGTTCAGCTCCAAGTTTGACTCAGGGAACCTGGCACGTGTGGAGAAGGTGGAGAAGGGCAGCTCCAGCCCTGCTTCCGATATAGCTCCCAGTGGGAGTGCCCCCTCGGGGTCAAACCTTACCCCTGACTATGAGTTCAATGTGTGGACGCAGCCAGACTGCGCCGGCACGGAACACGAGAATGGAAACAGGTAACAAAACTTGAAAAAGTATTTTGTTATTCACATAAGAGGACAGCAAAAAGGCATGAGCAAAGCTTCTGCACACAGCCTGTACACTGAGTTACACTACATTAGCATCCCAAATCATGTTTTTGTGTTTCAGATCATGGTTTTACTTCAGTGTGCGGGGTGCAGCACCTGGAAAGATACTGAAGATCAATGTGATGAACATGAACAACCAGAGGAAGCTCTACAGCCAGGGCATGGCTCCTCTGGTGCGCACTTTACCTGGCAAGAACCGGTGGGAAAGGATCAGGGACAGACCCACTTCTGAGGTACTTAGTATACACATACTCGGAGGCTGCCAGGGAGACGTTGTGGCTTCCTGACAGCTATTATTATCTTTCTAATAATATGTCTCTTCTTTCTTCTGTCGCTTTCAAGATTGTAGATAACCAGTTCATCCTCTCATTCACTCACCGCCTGCTGGAGGTGCGAGGGGCGACCACCTACTTCTCCTTCTGCTACCCGTTCTCTTACAGTGAGTGCCAGGAGATGCTGCAGCAGTTGGACCAGAGCTACCCCAATGCTGCTCAACTCAGTCCGAGCAGGTAAAATACAACACACACACACAGACGCCTCAAACACACACACAATATATGTTGTTTGAAACTATTTTGTTGGTGAAATTACTTTAATTGTTGGCTGTTTGTTTTTTTTTCCCTTTCCCCTCTAATGTGTAAAATGTCTGACTTTCTCTCCCACTAATCTCCATCCTCCACTGCTCTCACTGTCAGTGCACCGGACAGTGTGTATTACCATAGGGAGTTGCTGTGCGACTCCCTAGATGGCAATAGGGTGGACCTGCTCACTGTGACCAACTGCAATGGGATGCAAGAGGAGAGAGAACCCCGTCTGCCTGAGCTGTTTCCCGACACCAAGACTCCAAGACCACACTGCTTCTCTGGCAAAAGGGTATCACTCAATCATACGTAAACACACTATCAGTATTCTCTTTAGTAGTAGGCTGATGTAGAATCATTGAATAATGTCAAAGCAGTGAAGGTGACCCTTGGCCCTTGTGTATATGCGTGTGTTTGCAGGTGTTTTTTCTCAGCAGTCGAGTGCACCCCGGGGAGACTCCCTCATCATTTGTGTTTAACGGTTTCCTCAACTTTATCCTAAGAAAAGATGACCCTCGTGCCCATGCACTTCGAAACATGTTTGTGTTCAAGCTCATTCCTATGCTCAACCCAGATGGGGTTGTTCGTGGGCACTACAGGTAAGAATTGCACATGTAATCACATCCTCACAACAGCAATTACAGATTGCCTTTACATGCACTGTAGTAATCTGTTAGCTGTAATAATCAGATTTCTTCTGTCTGAATTCTATGTTATGCACATGCTTACATGTAAAAAGCTGATTAGAAACCCGGTTACCTGTATAAATGGCCAAGAAATAAGCTTTTTCAAGGAGAAACCTAGCTGGAGATATCAGGTTTCTCTAAGCCCCTACTGCTATTATGGAAACAGGTTTTCTCGTATACATGACATTTAGGAAACCAGGTTACTGCAGAAAGCCAACTGTAGTTGTCACTTAAGTGCATGTAAACACGCTGCTGGCCAGGCAGAGGTTCGAAGAGCCAGGCCGGATGTTGACCCTTTCAGCAGATTAGAGTTTTAACCTGCGTCACAGACAATGATGTATTAGGGGTGTCACTAAACAGTGACACCACTTTGTCAAAAATATGTAATGATGTGCATCTGCACTATCTTCTCTTTACTGAAAAAAAAAACAATGTAATGTAATGGGAAAATAGCCCTTAAATTATACTAAATGCAACATAATGTTACATTGATTTCCAAGCCCTATTACAGTGGAGAAATGTGTGGAAACGCTTCTGCTGTGTTTTGTCAACAATGTTAAAAGGCAGTGTTTGTTTGTGTTTTTTTGCAGGACTGATTCCAGGGGTGTGAACTTGAACAGACAGTACCTGAACCCCAGCCCTGAACTGCACCCTTCCATCTATGCAGCCAAAACACTGTTGCTCTACCACCACACACACAACCGCCTGCATAATACACAGTCCAGCACTCACTGTAACAGCCTCACACACGCACAGACCCCTCCCCTTTACATCAAACCCGCCAATCAGCATCAATCTCCTCCCTTCACGGCCCTTGAAGTCAGCTTGAACCAACGAAATGCAGAGAAGGACGCAAATCCCGCGCAGCCAGAGGTTCCCATGGTGACGGAGGAAAACGTCTGGGTCACCACAGAGGTGGGGAAGGGGAACCAGAACAGCTCATCGAGCTCCTCAGAGACTGCAGCTCCTGTTACTGTAGAGGTAACAGTACCACAGGTGGAGGAACAGGAATCAATTCCACCCCAGGAAGGGGGCGTGGCATATTATGTGGACTTACATGGCCACGCCTCTAAGCGGGGATGCTTCATGTACGGAAATAACCTACCTGACGAGAGCCAGCAGGTGAAAATGATTACATTTATTCACCCTCCCTTTGCTGTATTTTTTGGAAAATGCCAAATGACATTCGGTTATCGTTGTTCAGGGTTTGTGGGTACTAATACTTTTTGTTACATACGTCTAAGCTCCGGTGCACTCTGCTTGCTCTCTCTGCAGGTAGAGAACATGCTGTATCCAAGGCTGATTGCTGTGAACTCTGCCCACTTTGACTTCCTGGGCTGTAACTTCTCTGAGAAAAACATGTATGCGCGAGACAAGAGAGATGGCCAGTCTAAGGAGGGCAGCGGGCGGGTGGCCATTCACAAGGCCATAGGGCTGCTTCACAGGTCAGATTGATGTGTCTTTCATGGTGCTTTCACTCATGTTTAACTTTGTCAAAACACAGTTTAAATGGAAAAATCGTGCAAAGAAACAACTGCTGTAGCAACATTAAGTTGTGCTTTAATGATTTTGTGAATTCTGAATTTCTTTCTCAATCATTACTTGTAAATAATCTGATATCATCTCATATATTCTTTGAATCCAAGCTGTAAATGTACATTTTCAACACGTTTCTGTTATTGGGTCCCCACCAGCTACACTTTGGAGTGCAACTACAACACAGGAAAAACCATGAACACCATCCCACCTGCTTGCCATGACAACGGACGGGCAACCCCACCTCCACCTCCATCATTCCCTCCAAAATACACTCCAGAAATATTTGAACAGGTAGGAAAACAAGAGTGGTTTCTGTACAAGTATTCACTCTCTCCCTCTCAGAGGAATGTGGTTCTCTGTTTAAGGATTGCAGGTTTTTGGGGCACGTGAATGGACACTTTTCAACACATTGCATCCCAAGCTATTGACTCCCTGTCATCAGCTGACATTTCCATGCTAGTGTTTGTTGCACGTGTGTTTTTTGCAGTGTTAATGTTTTTAACACCAAATTTACCTTAAAAGATAAGGCACTACTGAAGTAAACCAGTTGATGTTGTGCGTCAGGTGGGGCGTGCCGTAGCTATCTCAGCCCTGGATATGGCAGAGTGTAACCCCTGGCCACGGCTGGTGCTGTCTGAGCACAGCTGCCTGATGAACCTTAGAGCTTGGATCCTCAAGCACGTCCGCAACACCAAAGGCCCGAACACAAACCCCCACGCTCATCCTCCACTAAGAATACACCACAATGGCAGCAAGGCGTCGCCGCCAAAGAGCTTCAACAAGTGAGTTTACGCGCATCTCTTTACTAAACCCAAAAAGACTTCAGTTCCCTTAGTTTCCTAGTCACGTGTAACATTTGGGTCACGGCTTTCTGTGTTGTTATTCCGTGCAGCTGTCTGTCTGGCTCAGCGTCGGAGAACACCCTCAGTCGTGTTCGCTGCAACAGCCACAGTAGCAGCAGCCAGACACCCTCCCCGAATATGCACAGCTCCCCGAGCTTTACTTTTGGCTGCCCCCCACCCCGAACTCACACACAGCACAACAGCACGCACACCAGCGGACGTGGAGGCAACAAGACACTCGGGCCAGTCAGGGGTAAGTTGATCTCTCAACCATCTGCATGTGTTTGCTGGCTGGCATTTTCTATCACCTGTCCCTGGGTGTACCTCCGCTCTTCTCTCTAAATATCACATATTCTGTCGTCTAGTCACTCTCTTTCTTGCTACCATCCTCTCTTTCTGCTGCTGGAGTTGTTACGAAAGGCTAATGCGTGGTTGACGTGTCAGTGTCTGTGTGACAATTAGCTTCAGGTTTATTGTGACGGTGACGTAAAATTGGTCCCAGGTTTGGTATGAGCTTGATTTTAGAGACATGAATGAATGGATTTATGTCCCGGATGTCTGTGGCCTGGAACGTCAGCATGACCCCTGCATGACCTTAGCATGACCCCACCTGCTGCTGCTGTCTGCGCTTGCATTTTGCCACCTCTGAAGATTAGTTTTACCTTGACTCTGAGGATGAAAGCACATGAGCTCTGTTCCAAGGCCCCAAGACCAAATTGACTATTTGGGTAGTAAAAATCTTGAAACATACTGATTCTGACTTACATCTCGTCAATGGGCGTCATGTCTGTGTGTGCACACAATCCCCGCATGTCTCTGAGCTGGTGCGTGTGTGTGTGTGTGTGTGTCTCCCTCTCTGTAGACCCTAAGCCTCAAGAGAAGAGACGCCCCCCCCACCACCGCTCCATCCTACGGTCTCCTAGCAACAGCCACACACCCTCCCGCCCCCCGCTCTCACCCCCTTCCTCCTCCTCCTCCTCCTCATCTTCCTCAGTGTGTGCGGCAGGCTCCTGTCCCCTCCCGGCCTCCGTCTGTATGACAGGTCTGTACTCCCTCCAGTCCCCCAGCCTCTCCACCTTGCTCCCCTCTCTGCAGGCTCTGCCCCGCCCCGGTCTGCTCTCCAAACTGAGCCCCCTGCTCCTTCAGGGCCTACCGCCGGCCACCAACACTCCAGCTGGGCCCACCCAGGACTGAATTTAACCTAACCTGTGAGAGATCGGGCATAGGTGTGTGTGGGTGGATGGAATGAGTGTAAGCTCTTAAAATTGGAATACCAGACAAGCGGTGTTTTAAGTCATATCAAGAGATTGTCTTTACAGAATCCTGCATCTGTCTGGCACTCCACGTAGGTCAAAACAAGTGCAAATCACTATTTGATCTGGTGTGTGTGTGTGTGTGTCTGAAACATCACTGGTGCTAGCTCTTCTACATTTTCCTACTGCACATATCTGTGTAATGTATCTACAGTTTAGCACCTTAGGATGAATAATACACATGAGAGTGCCAAGTGTTCCTCAAATCTCAATCATGACTGAAATATGTTAAAAAATTGGTTTTGTTTTATTACCGACCTTGAGTCAAGCATGGCTTATCACACTGTCCTCTGGCATAGCAGACCGGTTAGTGTGCAAATGTGTTTAGCAAAGACAGACAGTTGCTTGGCTACATCTACTGTCACCTAGGACTTGCAGAATATATAGTAGATATTTGCAGTCTACATTAATATTGGAAATATTATACTAATGGATTACATTATATTGAGTAAGTCTCTTTTTCAGTCTGTATACAAGTAACAAGCTAAGAATTACCATGTTACTGTGCTGATATTTAGGTGATTAGATATTTAGCCAGGGCTGTCAATTTTAAGATTTTCTTCTTTTCACACAGTTACTCGTAAGTTTTAACGGGAGCTGTTCATGATCAGCTACTGTATGAATGAGATACTTTAATTGTTGCCATGTTGCACTTTCATTTTTGAAGTATTTATTGGTTTTATTCTGTTTTTGAGAAATTGGGTTTGCAGAATTAGACTGACCATAGTGTGGCTTCTGTTTCTGTCAAATCTTTAAAAGCACTTAATGATCTTTTTTATTTCTTTTTTCAATGTGTCTGTATTTTGCTCTGTAATGTTAATATGTGAAACCGTGCAAGCCGCAACTCCGTCCACTTATAGTCCCATTTGGAGTCAGTTCAGAGTAGGACTGAGCATTCTGTAGGCTACATTTCATTTCTAGTTACTGAAAATCCCGTTTAAAAGGAATGTGGTTTAATTTTTATGTATGTCTTATTCATTTCTTTAATAGTTATGAAACCTGTATCATTCCATTGTCAGTCCAATCTTGGTCTTAACATTATGATGTTAACAGTAAAGCCTACTGCCAGAAACCTCATGGGGACCATCACTGATTTAAATCCTCATGGATGGTGATAAAAAGGGTTGCTTTATGGAGCTGTTTGCCAACAAGCAATATCAGCGCTAAAAACGCTTTGGTTGGTTCCGTGTTCGAGCAGTTTGTCAAAGTTGGCAAGTGTTAATAATTTTCTAATACGATTAGAATATTAATTTTAGTGTAAATAAAGTGTAGAGTTTTTTAATTTTATTACATGTTTCATCAAACTGGTGAAGAAAACATTGATCATTATTTATTCAAGCACATTTGTGTGTTTCCTAGTGTAAATTAGTAGGTTGTCAAAGTTAATATATTTTGTGGTTAGCAGAGGTGAGAAATGTCTCGTTGTCTTGGTCTGTATGTAGGCCTCATAGATCAGTTGTGGAATTATAGTATTTTGTCTGTATATCTGTATGTTTTGTGTGCTGTCATCCAAGTACTTGATGATGGTCTGTGTTTTAGGACCAGCCATTTTAGATGCACTGAAGATGCAGAGGTAGGGTGTATGAGACCTGGAGAGGTTTTATGAGCAGCAGATAAACCAGATCATTCATTGATGGGATCGAAACAGCTTTCAGAATACCTGGCCTTGACTCGCTGTAGCTATCGTCTGTTCTAGTGCTGTGCGACATTGTAGTAATGGTGTGCCTTGCTCTGGTGTCTGTTGTAAGCAGTAGGTTTTGGAGGCTCTGCTCTTTCTTTTTTACCAGAACTCTTGGATTATTAACTGGTAGGTCTTCCATCCTGCCTCCTCACCTGCTTTGGCGTCGATGTGGAGAAACTTTCCCTCGCAAGTTGCAATGAAGAGGGAAAAATAGGAACAATTTATTCATAATTGAGTGGCTTTTTGCGTATACAGGCCTAAAACACTGTGTGGTTAAACAAAATATATATATAACTGCAGATAATGATTGGACATGAAGTTAAAGGGGCATATTTAGAACTTCTGTTGACCTTTCCACAAAACAAAAAGCTGGCTAATTAGAGCAGATATCAAACAAAAACTGATGCCAGTAATTCTCCTGCAGCACCATCCTCTCTTACATAGATGGAAATGTTTCCAGAGAGAAAGCTCAGCTCTTAGAGAACAAATTATTAAGTTACTAGGAATGAAACTGTCAAATCTCTGCAAATTTTGATGGTCATTTTATGCTCTGGGGACATAAAAGTCTTACTTAATGCTCCTTTTAATATCACTAAGATGATGATTTTCACATAGCCTCTGCTCACTGCATTCAACACAGTTGGAAGGATGTATTATGAGCTTTCACTTTAGATTAGTGCCCTGAAAAATAGGGAGAGTGTACTGTAGTTTTATTCTGCTTTCTCACTGTGAAATTTGGTGTCCTGTTTCCCAGTTGTTTCAGTCCTAAAGCTTATATATATATATATATATATATATATATATATATATATATATATCTTCACCCAGAATGACAAAAAAAGGCTTAAGGTGGAAACACACTGTATGTCACATTCTCAGTAGGTCTTTCTGCTTTATACTCCTTATGAGAATTGTGCCGTTTCCTTCAATGTGGTGCTAATCTTCTATACCAGGTTCAGTGTTTGTCTATGTAACATCTTCACGAATATCACCTTCTTGAATGTGCTGCTGTCTTTTACCGCCTCTCTGTTTAACCTCTGGAATAAAAACTATCTATTTGTGAAGCAACTACTATGTGTGGGTCCTCTACTCTCTATTGCCTCTGTTTGTGTGTGTGTGTATGTAATCTTTATTTTTCAGCTTCCATGTAGAATGTAGTTGGTCACAAATGGGTCAAAACTGCTTGAATGTCAAACCTCTCCCCTATTAGATTGGATGAGACTGTCAGTCAAACCACTGATGTACTGTATGCCAGATAAAGGGAAGGTTCTGCTGTAGATACATAAGTACAACTCCTCTACAGGCCAGATGTCTTCCTATGATCACTCATTTATTAACAATCAGCCAAAATCTATTTCTAAATTGTTTTTAATGTATAGTTGTTTTTTTTTTACCATGAACAGGTGTCCATCTTTGAACGCTGTGTTACTCATCTGCCACCCACTGTTTCTCCTTCCCCCTCTCAGTTTTTTGTATTTATGTCCCTTCATCTGGTTAACAGGCCTCAGCTGCCCAGACTTTCAGGCTGGTGGTCCCAGTTCAGCCAGTTGGTCCAGAATGCCTTTCCCCATGCGTCCTGGGCGTGTGGGGAGAGGGTGCCGAAGTCTTACAATCACTCATCACCCCACAGAGGTTAGCTGAACCTTGCTGGCTCACTCACAGAGTCTCCTCATTTCTTACATTGTCAGTTTTGTTTTTGTTTTTTTACACAAGATATCCTATATACAACTTACACTTGGTTTATGAAGTCTCATTATAATGTCTCCATCTGTCACAGACTGCTAAAGACTTGGGGCCTGAACACATCATTTCCTCCATCAAATTTAGCAAGTGAGTCCAATCTTGTCTAAATATCTTGGAGCAGTTTTTAAATCTCACAGGGAACATTTTTAAGCCAAAGAAGAAGACAAATAAGAGGGTTGGAAATCACAAATGGAATAAAATCCATGTGGAAAACAGCGCACATTAATGAAGGAAATTATGATAAAGAGGTTGCACATCTGCATTGTCTCCACTGGAACATTGTATATTATGGACTTAAGCATTATCCCTGCTGTGATTTATTGATGAGCGGTGAAAAATATTAACCTCTCTCTTGCTTGTCCAGGTGTGAGCTGCAACCTCATACGAGCCGCATCCCCGTCCGGAGGGTGGGGTCAACTGAAACCCCTCCTAGACATGACAGTAAAACATCCCCTACCAGCATTAACCCAGTCTCATCTGGAGATAAGGACAAGTCAGCCACCATGAAGGTTTGGAAGCTGCTTAGACCTGGCCTCCATCGACACCTGTCACTGTCAGGCATGTATAGAGTACATACACGTGTCGGTCGGTACACCGCTTTGGACCAGACTGAAACATCTCAACAACTATTGGTTAGATTGCCATGAAATTTTGACATTCATGGTGCCCAGAGGATGAATCCATCTGACTTTGGTGATCCTCACTTTTCATCTAGTGCCCGTAGCAAGTAAATATTTGAACTTATCCAGTGAAATATTTCTACATCCACTTTATGGATTGCCACAAAATTTTGCACAGATATTCAAGGTCCACAGGTGTTGTGTCCTGCTGACTTTAGTTATCCACTATTTCCTCTAGCGCCAACATGAGGTGGACAGTTTTGGTTTTGAGTGAAATATCTCCACAACTATTGAATGAATTGCCATGAAATTTGGTACAGACATTCATGCCCCCCTCAGGATGACCTCTAATCACTTTGGTGATCCCTAAACGTTTCATCTAGCGCCACCTTCAGGACAAAATTGCAGTTTGTCCAGTACTTTGGTTTATGACCAAATCCCTACAAAACTAATGACATTCCCATCAGCCTCAACTGTGCTTTGTGTTTAGTGCTAATTGGCAAATGTTAGCATGCTAACACGTTAAACTAAGATGGTTAACATGGTAAACATTATACCTTCTAAACATCAGCATGTTAGGATGCTGACGTTAGCATTTAGCTCAAAGAACCACTGCGTTTAAGTACAGCCTCACAGAACTGCTAGCATGGCTATAGACTCTTAGTCTTGTTTAGAGGATGGAGCTACTACAACAATTATTGTGATAACAGGGAGCTGCACATGGCATGACACAGCAACTTTTTTAGCGAGACAGCGAAAGATTGGGCGACTAAATCTACAAGATCACCTGGCTGTGACATTTCATCATGCAATTTCTGAACTGCTGCTCATTTCCATACTTTAACCACTTGAATTGGCTTCAGTCTTTATTCCCATACAAATGTCACAGCATTACAGAAGAAATGTGCTGCATGACATTGCTTTTTGAGTTCCCTCTTTCCAGTATGTAAACTGCACATACACACAGTTAACATCACCTTTATTTCACTCTACAGGTGTATCGGGGAAAGAGGGTAAATCACTAACGAAGAAGAGCACAGACAGGAGTTTCCACTACAAAGGAAATACTATTATAGAAACTGCACCAGAGAAGGATGACACTCTGCAACAGGTGAAAACAGATAGCATTACTGTACATTGAGAGAGAAACAAATGCTGAACATTAATGAATCAAATGACTAAAACTTGACCAGGCTGCATGATGTTGTCTTTGAAGGTTGAGGAAACTCCAGTGATGCCTCTGCCTGAGACTGTGAACATGTGTGAGACAGTGACCCTGTGTGGAGAAGCTTAGGAACTGCACGAAACCATTTCAAACAAGGAAACAGGAGGGGACAGTGTCTTCACAGGAGGATTATTTGGGGTATCTTAATGTGCAATACAACATTTTTAACATTATTTATTCAGATTTTCTACAGCATGCATGGTGTTTTCAATTAATGCGGTTCAACATAGAGATGGAGCAGGTGGGGGTTAAGTGCCTAGCTCAATGAAACCAGTGGCTGAGGAAGGGGAGGGGTACAAACTTTCCAACTGATCAAGAATCCATAGACTTGAAATATCCTGTAACATTTCAGCTGCCATCATTGTACCTCACATATCAGTTTTTGTAATTGTAGTCCTTTCCTTCTGCTGTCACCTCCCCTAAACAGATGTTAAATGCACTCTGACTAACAGTTACGCACTGATAAGTATTTTCAGTCACTTGCTACTTGTACCACTGCAGCAAATTCAGACTGACAAGCACGGCAGCACCTTTATAACCTAATTTCCATGGTGAGTTTAGAGACAAATGTGTGTGAAAAGTGTTTTTAATGTAATTATTCCAGAAGTTCGTTGTGGTTTGCGTATAGTGCCTATAGAAAATATTCATACGCTGTTGGACTTTTTCATGGTTTGTTTTACACAGATGTAAGTAGGATTTTTTGACTTTGATCAACAGCAAAGAAAATGAAATGTCAAATTATAAAATAGTAATGTTCTAAGTGCAAATATGAAACAATAATTAACTGCTCAAGTATTCAACCACTTTATTAGAACACACCTAAATTACTGATGCAGGAGTTTTTAGAATTCTCATATTTAATAGAAGTCACCTGTGTGTGAGCCTTGTGTGGCAAGTGATTTTGAGATAAATACTTGTACCTGGAAGGTTCAGCTACTACTTAGAAAGGACAATAAGACAAGGTTACTGAAAAGTGCCAGAGTAATGTAACAAAAAAACTCCAAGGCTCTGAACACCTGGAAGAAAACAAACATGGCACAGCTGTATATCTGCCTACAGCAGACTACCCTCAAAAAGTACAAGTGTCCTTGTGAGAAGGACCCTAGTGAGAGAGGACACTAAATCCCATGAAGCCTGGCAGTGGCAGCATCATGCTGTGGGGATGCTTCTCTGCAGCAGGCTTGTGGAAATCCATTTTCCACATATACATGAAGCCAGTTACGAGTGGTTTAAAAACAAGTCAGAGTCCAAAGTTAATACAGACCCAAAACAGACTAATGGCTGCAATTGTTGCCAAAGGTGCATCTAAAAAATGATTTTACTTTGATTTGTAAAGAGTCTAGTTATACCCACAGTGATTTAATAACATAAGGTCCAATGGGTGGGTAAATTCTTGTATACACACTATTGAATATACACTTTCCCTGTCACATATTCATATTATATAAATATTTGTGTAAGTGAAATATGCATATTTTAAACCCAGTGACAAATACTGACTTTTACCAAAATAATTAAATGGTGAAATTAAGTGGTATAATACTGTGTTGGAACTTGAAACAAACTTGAAGTATGAATAAATTAACAAAGTCCCACCTTTGTTACATTTTGCAATATAATAACTCAATGAGAATGTATCTAGTGTGCACAGAGAAAAACATTAATGCAAATGAGATTTCACACATTTTTATTAGGAAAAAAAACACTACTGTGCAATCGTACAAAGAAATTCATCTCTTGGAAAGAGGACTACAAGAGGGAATGTTGTTTCCATTGTGGTGGCATCGAGTCCCATCTCACCTGTGGGGAGAAGAAGAAGACTTTAAGGTGGTTCAGAGGAGTTAAAACCTTGGAAAGAAAAGTCCTCTTTGGAGCTGAATGTGCCTCAACTATCAAACAAGGCTATGAGAAGTCACTAACAACCATTTAAGTATGGTTCCTCCACATTTTTACTGATGCTCAGTGATCAAGTCATCAACCATGTACTAAATTGGAACATCTTCTCCATGTGCCATGATGAGCTTTAATTCTGTGCATTTTACACAACCAAAACACTACATTTGCTGCTTTCACTCATTAGTATACCATACATTTAACCATTGAGTTGAAAACTTGACTTGTTCGAGGTCACAGTGGAACATGATTGACAGTGGCAACCACAAGAGATATTAAAGTGCTGAGCCAACTTAGGCAAACATAGATTGCTCTCACCTCTCCAATCATATTGGCGGACCCTACTCCTGCTTTTTGGGGTTATTGACAGCAACATAGTGATACAACACAACCAGCAGGAACAATGACACGCCAAGCATGTTGGCAAATATAGCCAGCTGCACGTCTGTCACCATGCTGCAAAGGATAAAGAGACATTAGTGCAAGTGTAAGAAAGCTGCTCAGTCTTAAAATAAAAAGTATGTTAGGCCTTTAGTCAAAAGCAGCTAAGGATCACACCAGTGTGTTTGCACGCTTTAGTCAGTTTACTATAAAGTCATGTTTACTTTGCATCACCTCTATCCATCTCCTAATGTATAACTCACCTTTTTGGATATCTGAATGCACTTTATGACCTTCACTTGTTAACATTAATTTAAGTGAGATTAAGTGATACACATGACTATCTAATATTCACAATAATAGTAAACATGGTCATGTTAAATTTCTTCAAGTCATTTATTGATTTTTATTGTATTGGAAAAAGGGCAGCAAATAGCTGCCTGGAAAAGCATGGGTACAGTATCTAAAACAGCGGACATAGTCCTGTATATTTGAAAACATAATCACATATCTAATCGCTATACATTAACTCATGACACGCCGATACAAAAAGTGACTTTCTGACCACATAACGCCGACACTTAGCCAACTAGTATATCGACGTTTGCTGGATTCTGCATATGGATATTGTGTATATGAATCAGAAAATCATCGTAATTGTAACAAGCATCACTGATGACATGGTTTTAAATCATGTCTGCCAAATCATGGTAAATTTTGAGACTGGACCATAAATCCGTGCATCCGTTAACTACGTGGTTCTACTAGTTCGCTAGCTAGCTAGCTAGCGAACTAGTAGAACCACCTGGCTAACTGACCAATATAATGAACGCTACATATGAAGCTTCAAGAAAATTACGAAATTAAACCTTTTGCAATGTGATTTTACTAATGGTATCACTTACATTATCCCTTAAATTGGGGTTTTACTCTCGGTTCCGGCAGTACTTCAGGCTCTCAGCAGCAAACAAGCATTCTATCTATCTCTTCCGGCTGGAGGGGGAAAGCCACGTCACGTTTATACATAGTTTTAATAGGGCAGACCTCAGTGATCAATTAACAAAAATAAAACCTAGATGCAACAACTCAACAACCATTATCCGTATTAATTTTTTTCAAGTGACACCATAACTAATTAAAATCATGTCATTATGGACCATTTGACAGAATTTCATGATGTTTTTCCCTTTCTTTTATTTGCAATCATCCAGACCAGAGGCGGCGGTAGTGAGCTACAGTCAACTGGGTGTTTGCACTCCGTAGGAGTGGCCCAAATGTTTCGACCACATCACATCACCTCACCCGGCGTGAACGACAGCGGCCAAGCTAGATGATATTTCGAATCGGCAGCTAACGTTGGGGATTTGCATTTCCGAAGGAAGAGCTATACATTTATCTCATTGTGGAGCCAGACGGTACCACCATGGCTCTTTACGAATATGTCACTCAGGAGCAGCTAGCGGGCTTCGACAAATACAAGGTATCGTTATGTTAGATTGTAATAGCCTGTTAGCGGCTAACCATTGAGTCGAAATTGTGTTTGTTAAAACAGCTAGGTGTCACGATCTGCAGGGTGCTTCCATGGCAAAAAAGTGTGTGAAGGTAGCCAGAGTTAGCTAGCTAATATCATACCAGATACTGGTCAAATGTCCCTTAGAAAATAAAAGCGTGGTCCAATATAGATCGTCTTTTATGTGGTTAGTAAACTGCAGTATTATCTGTTCAGGTTCATTTTATTGGTATATTGTATCCTGCAATGGAGTTATCCTCACTAACCACTGATTGGGTAGCGTTCAAGTTTGGGGTCAGCAGCTAACGTTAAAAGGCACCCTTGGAGATGGGAAGTATTTATTCAATGTCTTGCTCAATGACACATTTATCTCCAACGACAAGGTTGACTTTATGCCCCCATAGTATAAAGATTATACACGCTATTATAAATCTGGTGAATAAAACAAAACAAATAATATTTAAATATTCCAAAGATGTGTGAATGTTTGGACATAATGTTCGCGAATAGTACTTTATTACTTTGAAAGTGATGGCCGGAAATCTCATTGTTTACCACGTCGTACTTGACATTGGCGCAAATGTGCTAACGGTTAGCTAGTGACTCTTTCACTACGGCAGTGCTTGACTATGAAATAAGGCTTTACTTTGCGTTTTCACACATTTCAGACATGCCCGTCTTTCTCCTTTTAGTGTAGCAGGCCATTTTTGTAACGTTTACTAATGTTGCAAACACAGAAGAGAGAGAAAAATTTAGCTGCTGTAATGCATAAGTAAAGGGAAACCACCCAACTTCAACCAGTAACGTTACACTGGTGGAAAACACCGACAAGACACGACTACTGACAAGTGAAATCACTTTCCTAAGAATTCCAGTGGCCATAAAATTGATTGTTTAAAACTGTATCCCCCTTCTGCATGCCACACAAACCTTTTAGTGTTCAGTTAATTCCCATAAAGATGAGCATCAATGTGGCAATACAGATACAAGGAGTCTGTTGTCTTGTCACTGGCTATAGAGGACTGTAGAAAACAGGAGTGGCAGTCATTCAAGGATCTAACAGCACAAGACAGTTCGGTTTGATAGGGGATTTAATTTGACTTGGGCACTGTATATGTATTAGCAACACAAGCGATATAAGCAGTTCTGATCTAAAGCTTTGCGCATGTGTTAAGACTGTGTATTGTTAGTTTAGTTGTAAATAAGAGCTACAATAGCATTTTTATGCCGTCAAAAACCTCATTCATTTAAATCTGTATGTTTAGCAACAATTCTTAGACAATTAGATTTCTTTAGTTTTGTATTTTCCTTGTCATGTTCTTTGTCCTCATATGACACAAACATAGATCATTCAGGCTCTCTCTAATACCTCCTCCTTTGATTACTGTGTGAAACTGCTCCCCTGAGCTAAGAGAGACCTTTTTCTAATAATTAAAAGTGTTAGCTGCAGTGCCTCGAGCATCAGTGGCTGGAGGAGAGCGGAGGATGACAAATGGGAGTGAATCAAAGGACCGTGGCCCTCTTTGACACAGTGTTTGTGTTCTTGAAAGCTGCACGGACACAAACGTGCAAGTGGAAAGCACATGAGAGAGAAAGATTATTCCACTGATGGCCTCGCTCTGTTTTTCTGTCATTCGTCTTTCTGCCGCTCACATCCTTAGTCACACTAAAGGGAGACAGAGATGGCCGCCTCCCTTGCTGTGAAAGTAACTTGTGTCTGTGTTATACAGTCATGTTTGTACAAGATGAGGGTGTGAATTATGGTTACAGTGTCTGTTTTTGCATATGTGGTGATGATTAATCACATTGGTTGTTCTTGTTGATTTGAGGAACACATTCTGTTGACATTACACAACATCATGACTTTATCCAGGGTTTGAGTATTGTCAGTATGCCTGTAATCAGCGATTATTATTGATTATTTTATAAATCGAAATCATGATAATGTATTCGATGATTAATTTTGCAGACCCAGGGCAAGCTTGTGTACGTATGAGAAAGAGTGCTGTGTAGTAGCGTTAATCTGTGTCCTTGGTTGGCTGTTGTAGTATTAACTGGTTAAGTATATTTATAGTAAACACATGTTTGTATTGGTTAAATTGAACTCCAGAGAGTGTACTGCTCTTGTGAGAACAGTGCAGTTGAAAATCAATAAGTAAAGCTCTTGTAGTCACCTGAAAATGCAGATCCCCGTCCTCTTCCAAGGGAACTAGGAGTGAGAATGAGATCTAAATCGAAAAATCAAAATCAACTACAGAAAGAAGATTGACATCAGAGAGGTGGCATTTACTCCTAATTGGAAAGCCTCGCATAACAAAACACACACAAAGCAGCCCTACCTATACACTTTTTAAATTGTATGAACACCGGAGAAGGTACATTACGCTGTAGCATGCACGCATGTTCGTCATGCCTGGATAAAGTAACAGAGACTAGAATCAGGTTTGTTTTGATCTGCATGATGACGGGCTACTAAAATTACCCAGTAAACAAGTTACTTGTGGGGCCATATGTGCCTTTTTTTACAAGCCTTAGTTCATTTGCAGTGAGATGAAATTAATCAAATCTGAAAAGCACAACTAAATTAGATGAACAGTTTGTGTTTGATAATTACATTCTGACTGATTAAATTGTGTCTCTTTGCAGTACAGTGCAGTGGACTCAAATCCCCTGTCTGTCTACGTCATGCACCCTTTCTGGAACTTTGTGGTGAAGGTGAGAAAGACCTGTTCAGGGGTGTGTGTGTGTGTGTGTGTGTGTGTGTGTGTGTGCGCGCGCGCGCGCGCGCGCGTGTGCACACATCATTAATGAGGTTTCCATCCATCTGCTGTGAAACAGTAACAGTACAGCCTCACCCACCACCATCTCCTCCTTTTCCTGTGTCAGAACACATCAGTCTCTGATTGCAATAGTTTGTTTTGTTCTTTGGAGATACTGTGTTGTTTTGAATGCAGTCACGTACTTGATAAAATGCACAGACTGTTCATTTCTTAGATTCGAGTCTGGGTTCCTTGTAAACAGTATGTTAAGGAACTGACACATTTATCTACGTATCTAGTATATCAAGCCTTTATTTTGTACATTAATCTCTGCTTGACTGAAAACTGATGTTCATTTTACATAATTCACGTCCCCGTCCCTACAATCGTCTCTGCCTAACAGTTATGTAACTGTCCATAAAGTGTGACAACAATAATTACTGTCTAGTTATTTAATCAGTGTCAACATTTTGATGACAAGACAAGTGGCATGTTGATTAACTGTTATTTGCTATATTTTTGTCTCTGTCCATCTCTTTCTCAACAGTTTCTACCAACATGGTTAGCTCCAAACCTCATTACATTTACAGGCTTTATGTTCCTTGTGTTGAATTTCCTTATGTTGGCCTTCTTCGACTTTGACTTCACTGCGTCCGGTAGGTCCTCTGCACTACTTCTTTTCCACCTAGTTGTTTGTGTTTGTCTAGTGCATGAGGGATCTGTCTAGAAAATGGAGAGAAAACCAGAGGCGTGTATGTTGGTGAGTTTGTTTATGAAAGGCAAAGTCCATCACTCATGACCTATGGTGGCTCAGGGTAATTACTAACTCGTTACACCCCCCCCACACACACACATACACACACACACTGAGCTACTACTGTTAACATGTACAACAACATCTCTAGAATATAAACAAAGACTGATGCACATTTCTGTAAAGATACTGTGTTCCATCATGTCTGTGGTCCCATAACTACTTACTTTTTGCACACATACACAAATAGAATGCATACACTGGCAGACATGACTCTTACTCTAACATCTAGAGTCACTACAAAGACTGGTCAAAATGTCCTCCACAAGAATATTTGCTGTCAGGAGTCAATCCTTATAAGAATAGCTAAACAAAATTAATAACACATATTAATGGTTCACCTAAAAATATGCTCTTTAGCAGTTCTTATTCCATAGAGTTGTTTGTGCGTTCCCTTCCGTTTTAGATTAGATATGTTTCAACCAACCCCTGAGGTAATTTTAGTAAAGTGAACATTCATTCGGCTAATTAATGCTTGTCAGTTTTTCTCTGTGTCTGCGTGGTGTGCTTCATATTTACATTATTTGTGTCTCAGCTGTAGGGCATGGACACGTGCCTAGTTGGGTCTGGGTTGCTGCGGGGCTCTTCAACTTCTTGGCCTATACACTCGGTGAGTCCTAACCCCTGCAGCCCCTGTGTGTTGTTTTTCGCAGACTTTTTGAGAGGCTCAGGGGAAATTCTTCCTAATGGAATGTATTCTGTACAGTGACTCTGGGACTCTATTCATAACCAGTATGGGGCGGGATGTACTAGTAAAAATCATATGTCTTCTGCCAAAATACAATGCGCCTGATATCCTGGAGGTTTGGATGTATTTCAATTTGTTTCATCATATTTTCCTTAGATAAACAAGGTACTGTGTGTTGTGTGTTGAAATGTGATAGCAGTGTTTATGCGGTATATACAATTCTGTAGTTCTTGCCTCAGGTAAAAACAGATTCCAATATCAACAGGATTGCTACATAATCCATCAGCAGGATTATCTTTTGAATATACTGGTTTGCTAGGCAATTTAGTAGTGAAGAAACTGAAATGAAGGTATGAGTGGACACTTTCCATGTGAATAAAAATACACCGATATGTAGAAGAACATAATTATGAATGAGTTTTAAAAAGACACAAGACATACAGTATGTGTTTTCAGATGTAGTGGGTTTGGGTGTAGTAATCATAATACTTGTCTCAATTCAAAACAAAAAAATTCTAATTCACAAATATTTGTTTTATTTGAAAAAATAACAAGTGAGAACAGCAAAAAAAAAAAAAAAAAGTTTATGAGCATTCAAGGGCACTTTTGGTCCAAGCTCTGTTCATTTCTGACCCGGCCTCTGTCATGCTGCTGCCGCACTTTCTCCCCCCCCCCGTCTGCTGTAGAGAATATTGATGAATTGTTGAGAATTATTCAAATTTGGCAGAGCGTTTCCATTTTAACCGGCGCAGCTTTTCTAGCAGTGGTTTAGCAGCCCGCGAGTCGTGTGAGGTTCACACGCAGGGAGAGTAGAGACGAGACGAGTCGGAAGAAATAATTTCGCGTGGCGTGCTCTAAAAAGAGAAAAGTAGACAGCCGAAACAGAGCTTTTAATCAAGAATGGACAGACTGTTACATGTTCAGTCTTCCAGTTCAAAACCAGTAAGTCTCATAAGTTCTGAGACCGTGGCGATTATTAAAAGCAGCAGTGTGAAGCGCCACTACGAGACAAAGCACAGAGCATGTTTGGAGCAGGTTAACAACGGGGACGGATTTTGGTCATTTTGGTCATGAATGTTAGTAATGTGGAAGGGGTTGCTCGAGGCAGATATTTTTCTCAGGAGTTGGTGGAGAGCAAAACAGAGCTAAAGAAGAGTGAATATTGCACTTAAGTTCATCAGGGGTCTATTCCAGAAAGCAGGTTTAGTGAAAACTCTGACTTTGTTAACCCCCGAGATTAGAATGATGAAACTCTGGGTTTTCCATTCCAGAAAGAGAGGTAACTTAAACTCTGGGTCAGTTACCGCAGTAACTGACTCTGTGAACCTAGCCTGCTCGCTGGCAGGTTTTCTTCAACAAACCCTGAGTTTCTCTGTCTCCTCCCTCTTACAGAGCCAGACACGCTGTTTCATTGCCTCATTGATTCAGTCCACGTCAAAGCGCTTATCAAAGCGCATTAGTTAGCGGACGTTTACTGTATGTCAAAATCATAATCCTGGTTGGATATTAGTTTGTTACTCAGGACTATCTAAAGTTACCGCTTTCATGCGCTGTCAGTTATTTCTTTGAACAGCGGTTTTTGCCCTCACATTCAAATTTTACACAGCATCAAGTCACCCTCCGCCCAGAATAAAACCTCTGCATGTCTTTCTGTTTTTATAACCCTGTGACTTTGCACACAAGACAGCTGTCAGTTTGTTCCACTAAAATGTTTATTGCGCATAATGTGTAATCTCAATTTAAATTGTAAAAAAACGGTATGAAGCTTTAGACACATAGGCTCAAAAAATAATCATCTCTGTCACTCTGTGATTGGTCGCACTGATGGCACATCATTCCTATAATATTGAAGATTATATGTTAATATTTCTGAGTGAGCAAGATTGGGATGCAGCTGCAGAATGTAGTTTGAAAGTGAATTTTTTAAATAGGCTGCTTATAGTCTGAATATGTTTTAACAGCATTTCAGTGACTGTGTTTAGATTTACTACATGTGTTGAAGTAGCTGAAATAAAGCTCAGTGCTGTGTTGATCCAAATAGATGTCTACAGTTTAAAATCTACTGTAGTCTAACCTCGACATCTGTTCAAGTGCAAACCACTAAAGACATTATTACTGGATCAGATCGTGAGCTTACAATCATGTGTCTATGTCTTTGATCTATATATTTTGAAATCTTCAACTACATTTTTCATCTTCAGTTGCTGGTCCCTGCGTTTTGTCAGATTAAAGCAGAACAAATATATTTAAAATGTAATGTGGGCTATGGTCTAATACACAGTCAGATACGTCCACTTCATCATCCATTAAGGAAATGTAAGTCTGGTAAATGATGAATTAATGGACAACACTGAATAAAACTTTGTCTTAAACTTTTGATGCTTTTCCCCACTTTGACTCATGCGCTTTATTTTTTTAAGATAAATGTGCACAGTCCACATATACGTGCATTAATCTCTACGTCCACTTGATTAAAATGGAGGCTCTGCCTTTTATTTACCTGTTGCCATAGTGAATCGTAGTATCGGAGCTCCATTGATTATGCTTTTTATAGTCCTCATCCACGCCCTTAACTCAGAGTGAACATACTCAAAGGTGATTGAACTAACTCAGATCAGCTGTTCTGGAACCGAAAACTTGGGAGTTACCCATCTCAGAGTTCAGGGATAGGCTCAGAGTTTGATGAACCTGCTTTCTGGAATAGATCCCAGGTGGTTAGTAACCAAATTGACATGTTGCTCCATGTCTGCTGGATGTGTAAAAAGTCAACTATTTGCTGACACGTTCATCATAACAATGTTGTGTTTTTAGCTTGTTCCACTGCCCCAAAGTGGTCAATTATAGCAGTTTTAATTGTATGTGAAGTGGAAATTGTTGTGCTCTGGGGCAGTATTACAGATACTTCCTTAGTCTAACTTAGTCTTAAGTTAAGATAGGAAGAGTCAAACAGGATTTTTCCCAGTTTGGTATTACAGAAGCGAATCCTAACAAACTTTAGGAATCATATCTTACCTTACTTCATCCTATCTTGTCTCAGGTTAGGAAATCCAACATCACTTATCAACTTTTATGTCTGTTACCTAGCAACCAACGCTACTTTTCTCACCTCATCGAGCTAAACAACTTTGTAACGGTTGTTTTCTCTCATTGAAACATACAAAAAATAGAGCAAAAACAACGGCGGGCACTTCAAGGCAGATGAGTTAGAGTTGTTGGTAACATCTGTAGAGAAATCCAAAGTCTGGAGCTGGTTTGGTGGCTCTGGGAAACTCCTCCTCTCTGGCTGTTCGCTTCGCAGCAGAAACTGTAGGGACAGTTTGCTAACCCACAACCTAGCTAAGCTAACCAGCAACCTAGCTAACATTAGTTACATTACTTGCTGTGTCGTCGTTCGCTCTATATCATGGTATTTGTCATGGTATTGGATTTCTCCAGAATCGCATACCCCACCTTTAACAGAGCAGTATTTACACAGCAAGGTGTAATCACAAGCATGATGAATGTTTGGATATGTTTTCAAAGTTTTCCAGACCAAGAGCCCCTCAATAATGCCTCTCATGACTTTGAGTTTTTGTTTCCATGTGACATTGCAGTTTGTAGCATTGCTTCACAAATGTTAACTAAGCCTTCAAAGCTCATATGATTTATAAAAGAAGTGCCAGAGGGGCGAACTGAATTTAATCTTTTATACTTGCCTATAGCTTGCTCACTTAGAGTGCCGAAGTCAAATTTTCCTCAGGCTGCTAGTCAGTCAAATAACTACAGACTTATTTTCAAATTCCCTCTCTGTCGTGTGTTTGTTCATGTGTAGATTGTGCTCTGTGAACTAGACTAAAGTCAGTTTAAATGCTTGCTGACCATTTTGTGAACCACTGAAATAAAACAAATTTCCAAATGGCGTTTCTTATGAGGATGCGTTTGCAGAATACTTCCATGTGTGGATGAAATGAGTGTAGTCCAGATCAGTTGCTGTGACAGTGAATTCAGTGGTGGAAAGCACGAATGTATCTGTTTTCAAAGACTTTGTACAGTTATGTGAGTAAGGGCAGCGGCTTTAGCTGAGACGTAAAAAAAAAAGATAATCTTTAGCACTTTGTATGTTTATGGGTTCCTATATAAATGTTCACATAAACATCTATTGTATGTAATGATCAGTGTCTTTTTTGTTGTGTAGATGGTGTTGATGGTAAACAGGCTCGTCGTACCAACTCCTCCACACCACTAGGGGAGCTGTTTGACCATGGCCTGGACAGTTGGGCCTGCATCTTCTTTGTCGCCACCGTCTACTCCATATTTGGACGTGGGGAAAGCGGCGTGGCCGTGGCCACACTGTATTACATCCTGTGGGTGGTGCTGTTTTCATTCATTCTGTCTCACTGGGAGAAATATAACACTGGCATCTTGTTTCTGCCCTGGGGATACGACATCAGCCAAGTGGTAAGGACACATACAAACGTACAAACATGGATCTAGATGTGAAATAAGATGAAATACACAGCTAGCTAATTGACCATTTGCTAAGCCCTACCTCCTTATGTGCACTGACGTAAAGGTGAGCTGCTGTAACAAAAGAGTTTCCCCTCGAGGATCAATAAAGTATTTCTGATTCTGATTAGTTACTGTTGTTACGCCAGTCAAGCTTTCTGTTCTGGCTTGGCACATATGCAGTTTACAATGAAACTGTTCGATTTACCATCGAAATTCCTAGTCATTTTTTAAAACAATGTGTTTTTGAATCCAGACACAGCTACATAAAACCAGGCTTCTTATTTCTAACCAACCGCTGTAGATTTTGTTGGCTGAAATGACAGTTGTTGCTAGCAGGTTTATCAGCTGTTGCTTGCTAGCTAACGTTAGCTTCACGAGTTGGTTGAAAACGCTGACCTTGTAATGTTTGCAGCTGACAGGTTTTAAAATGAGAACCCTGTAAAAGGGACCTTAATTATGCACTTGATGGCTACATACATGATGTCGTGGTGAGAGACTGAGGCTAAAGTGGCAAGCCAGTTGGCATCCCTCACCACTTGAAGATCCATGAAGAAGACATGGAAATGAGGAAGCTTCTTCTTGTATCGCAGTGTAGAGCTAGTTAGCTCTAGTATTATAAGCATAATATGCAAAAATGTAATTTAATGTTTTTCAAATACAATTTTTGCTTTATAAAAAAGGTATTTATTTCATTCCAACACTACTCTGTTTAGCTGCTTAGCTTACACACTTGGACAAGCAAGACACATTAGATTTATGCAGTATCTTTCTCTTTTAACATTACAGAAAGGAGAAAGGGCTCTTAGGATGAGGACTAACCAATGTATCTAGCGATCGGAACTCTGTCTTGGATAAGGAGTTTGGCTGAGGTTGCTGGAATATAAACTTTGTCAAATCCAATAAAGAGCAGGACAGAGCCACTAACGTTAGCCTACACTGATATAGTAGCATCCAGGACCGGATGGTGGATGTGCTAGTTGTGAATGGGGGCTTTTTGAACGTAATCTGTAACCCCATAGAATAATGTATATAACGCTTGGTTACTACTGTAGGTAAGTTAGTTAGTTGGACATGCTATTTTTTGCAGCTTACAGGAGCAGACAAACACACTGTTAAATCAATTTCTTACACTTTTGTGCTCATATTTTTGGTTTTGGAGAAGGTGGGGTGAAAAAAGAAACCTACATCCAAACTCTTTTTTTATAGGGAGTATCGCTCTTACTACAGCCTGACAGACTTGCTGTGCCTAGTTACGGTTGCTAAGCTATGATTGGACAATCACCTTGACACACCAGCCTTCTAATGACTTGATGCCTTGCGTCTCGTCTCCTTCCAGACCATCTCTCTTGTTTACTTGGTCACTGCTGTGGTCGGCGTGGAAACATGGTACCAGCCAATTCTGTGGCACTTCCTCTACAGAGACCTTTTCACCTTTATGATCATTGGTGAGCTGTGATTGGTAACTCTGCATACAATCATTCACTAGCTGAAGCAGCTACAATAATGAATGTCTTTCGTTTCCCAGCCTGTTCCTTCACTGTGACCTTACCCATGAGCCTCTACAATGTCCTGAAGTAAGTCAACTTTTCACTGGCGTTTTATTATATCGTAGCATTATTATTTCACACAGTGCTCTGAACTCTTCACTCTCTGTGGTTTTGCAGAGCTCACCGCAGTAATACTCTGAAGCATAGCAGCTTGTACGAAGCCTTCCTGCCCTTCCTTTCCCCCGTCCTCCTCTTTGTCTTGTCCACCATTTGGGTGGTCTACTCTCCATCCAGTATCCTCGAGCTGCAGCCCAGGATCTTCTACCTCATGGTGGGGACAGCCTTCGCTAATATCACGGTGAGCCTCTGCTGATTTTTCACACACCTACACAAACCGTCACTTCTTTTTATTTGTGCTTTCGACAACCACACAATACATAAATATCTGTATTCAGGTGATAATGTGCGCTTATTCCCGTGTGAATGTCTGTATTTATCTTCCAGTGTAAGCTGATTGTATGTCAGATGAGTAACACGCGTTGTCAGGCGCTGAGCTGGCTGTTGCTGCCCATGACGCTGGTGGTGTTGTTAGCGGTGACCGGGGTGGTCACCAACGAGACCCTGCTGCTGCATCTGTGGACAGCAGCTGTTATACTTGCGCACATACACTACGGTGTATCAGTGGTAAGAGCGCACACACACACACACACACACACACACACACACACACACACACACACACACACACACAAGAGAGTACCTCTGTTGAAATAAAGAAATGAAAATGTACAGTAAATATGTAGCTACAGCTAACAGCCAGTTAGCTTAGCTTAGCATAAAGACTTGAAATAAGGGCAAACGGCTACTCTGTCAGAAGGTTCCAAAATCCACCTACCTGCATCTCTAAAGCTCAGTAATTAACAATCCACTCATGAATTTGAATGAGGTGTACAAAATATTGTTGTTTTTTTTCCATCGCTAGGTACAACAGCTCAGCGGCCACTTCAACATCCTCGCCTTCTCCCTGAAGAAGCCCAACAGTGACTGACAGGAGGAGGAACGAATCAGCTTGAAAGAAGCAGAGGTTTAGGCTCCTCCCCTCCTCGCTTATCGACACTTCACTCTCATCACAACGGAAACCGCATCCCCTCCCCTCCATCCATGAGGACACTGCAAGTGGAATGGACTGTGGCCGTTTTTTCCACTGTCCCCAAACACATGCACGCACACACACAACACACGCACACATGTTCCTAACCAACCAACCAAACTGGTCTCGGCAATGGGGCGGGCCCAGGGGCTCTGGCTTCCGTCATTGGTGATTGGCTAACTTAGTTGAGCCAATGAGGTGCAATTGTTTCCTAAGGAAATGTGCTTCAGTCATGAGGACAGGAGCCATGCGAACACAGACACACACACACACACACACACACACACACACACACATATGTACATACATTATCCTGCTTTCGTGCAGATAATTTATATCGGTATTTCAAATACAAACACAGCCACACACACAGTTGCACTCACATAGTATTATGAATGTATGATATGCCTTGGGGAAACGCCATTTAAGTTTTATTATATTAACAGGAATGCCTCAAGTAGTGTTGTTTCAAACAGACCAAACCACTAAATTCTGGCCACATGTGGCTCATACATCCACAGCTGTGTCTAGAGTTTAAAGGTTCGGTCACCTTTTTATCATCGAATGATTTTCAGTTGGAAATCCCAGTGAAGTATGTTAATAACTATATATATATATATATATATATATATATATATATATATATATATATATATATATATATATATATATATATATATATATATATATACTGTATGTGTAAAGGGGTTTGGGGCATTTTATTTTCTAACTGAAATGAAACTTTAAAAAAATTATGACTACTCCTGTAAAACATTGTATAGATTTTCCTCTAATTAATTCCATATTCTGCTCTGTGGTGATGGTTGTCATGAGTAAACAGAGCTGGATTTTGACTAACCAGGACAAGAATTGACCAGGGTGACCTCTGACCTTTGAACTCCACTAATCTTCCACTTTGACCTCTGTCTGAGCACTGGCCTCCCGGCTCTCCCTACCTTCTGAGGTGTCGTGTCTTCATGCTGATTCGTTCCGTTTTATTTTTTTATTTATTTTTTTTGATATACACATATTTGGTATTTTTGTCTGTCTGTTGCCATGGCAGTGGTTTGTGGTTCAGTTGCCCAGCGCTTGAATGAAGAGTGCGTTCAAAAACCGTTAATGGAACGGACTCACTCTGAGGGAACAAGCCGTCGCACAGGACACCGCAAACGCCACGACATCGCCTGGCGTCACACTCTCCTGCTCACACACACACATTATCACACCTTTTATACTGCTTGTCAGATAACTTGTGTATTGTTTTGTTTTGTTTTTCAGTCTGTTTAACACTGTTCCTCTGTGGGATTCAAACAATGTTTCTATGGTGAAGATGAAAATTAAGTAGTGGCTGCAGGCTGGACTTGGTTTTTCATCAAACTGGTTTTCACTGCCAGGCCAATTAAGATTTACTTATCATCTTTGTCACCTCTCATTGCAAAAATCTGTCATTTTCTTCATGTTACAACATAGACAGTTTGTCACTGTGGTTGTAGTTTGGAGGAAATAAGTTATTTTGTGTGTAACCGAACCCTTTGGGATTCCTTTTGGCCTTGCTATTGAAAAGTGACTAGTCTTGTCTATCTGCAAGGACTTTCCCCTGTTTCCAATCTCCAGTATCTGTTGACAAAGGAAAGAGAAGTCCCAGGTCAAGAGTTTCACAATTCAAGCTTGGCCTGATTGAAACTTACACGAGCAACGTGGAGCAAGAGGGATGAAGTGTTCCTCGAGGCTGTATTCTTCTTCACCATTATTTTTAAACTGTAGTTCTAAACCAAACTAGAAAATTTTAGCCCACAAAGTCAGGTGGGGCTCTGGTTTACATGTCATGCCTCACTTTTACCTGTCAAAAGACAGGTGCAACAGATGGATCCAGTCAGCTAAACCATCGGCCCAATGTCTGGGTCTCAGTGTTTCTGAAGAAAAATTGTTCAAATGAACCAGAACGCCAATTGTTGGGAAAGCCTTGTACTCGCCTTGTGAACGGCAAATTCAATTGGGAGTTGTGCTTGTCAGTTAGCTGACTGAACGTGAAGTCAGAATGTGAAGTCACAATATTTATCATCTCATATACAGTAGATTGCTGCAATACAATTGTGATGATACTTTATGATTAAAAGATACATAGGATACATTAGATTACACTGGGGATGAAAACTATAGAAATACGCTTGGATCTTTGTGGATCATTTTTACCACTTGTCCAGATGTTTTGTACATAAACTGTTATTGAGCAACACTGAACATTTAGACCACAGCCTTGTAGTGTCCTTGTCGTACTATCGTGACTTGGAGAAACAATGTAAGATCCAACTCTACTGCCATAATACCCAGTAAAGTAGCCCATGTTGGTTTGCGGTACCTCTGCACTGAAACTGGGGAAAGCTCGTATGCAGTCGTAAGCACATTCTAATAGTTGAAATGTGATTTGAGACGTTCTTAATGAAGCTCCGCATCTGTGGATTTGGAGACCGAAGATTGTAGTGATGTGAGAACAACTGTGACTGAGATTTTGCCGCTGTAACGGTGAACTGTTTTTTTCTGGTGGGTACATGCACTGTCTGGATATGTGCAGATCCATGTGTACAAGTTTGTTAATGTATGGGTGTATACTCTGTGTGGATATCTGTGTAAATACATATATGATTTCTTCATTTTTATTTTATTTTTTAAACTACAAATGGCTGATTTCTCAGAACATGGGGAAGGTAACTTGTAGGACCAGGGGATGGTGCCAATCAGCAGTGTTCTTATCGTCAGCTCTAAACCCTGCAAAGCTACAAAACTATCTAGGTAGCACTTCCTAGATCTGACAACAGTTTTTTGAACATTTCTCATCTCTGCTGCTCTACTGGCTGATTGGATCAGGTCTTTTCTCTGGGGTGGTTTGGAGAGGGGACGGCTCTGGGTGTGAAGACCTCCACCCCAGGCCGCAAACACTGCACACAATGCTAAATGCAACAAGGGATTTCACACCATATTCATAGAAAAAATGTTAGCTGGGTGAGAAAATGGGTGCCATTCAACGAAACAAACAAACCATAAAACGAGTGACATTCTCACCCAGCCGACAGGTGAATTCATCGGTTTATTTAGGATAACACTTTAAATTTTCTGAGCTAATTTTCTGGGCATATTTTACAGTGTGCTCCTCAGCTTCACTCGCCACTTTTTAGGAAAACAATCTTAATCCCCCCTGGATCAATGAACTAAGCTTTTCAAATTGTGACTAAGTTTTTGTGTAATGCTGCCCTGGCAAACACTCCAGGGCTTCAGTGTGGCTATTTGTGATGTTGTATTTAACCAGTGAAAGAAAGGACTGTCCAGAAACAAATAAAAGTGAATTTTCTTTAACCACTTTACTGTGTCATAGCCAAAAACTTGAACTTTTTATGAGCTAAAGTTCCTTTAATAGCCACTAGGGACCAGCAGAGACCAGCTTTGAGCCATATGTACTCAGTACTTTGACTGGTAAAGCATCTACATGTCAGGTAATTACATTTCTTCCAGGCCTCTGGTCCTGGTTTCCAGATACTGTTCTTTAATTAGGTGGTAGGTACCAATGAGATTTCACTTTTATCTAGTTTTTCTCTATTGCTTACACACATTTCTTACAAAAATCCTCAATGCTCTCAGTTGACCCTCCTAGGAAGTTCCTGTAGATTCTCCTCAGTCATTGCCTTCAGTCTGAAGTCTTCCCCTAATGGCTCCTTCATAGACAATTAAGCAACTGTTTTATTAGTTAACCAACTACCGAAAATTAAAAAATGCTGTGTGTTTTAGTCTGCATCATACGAGTACTTACTGTGTACTTAAGCTTCAGCCATCTGAAGGCCCCTTCAGTTCAGTTTATCTCTGGAGCTGACTTCTGGTCAAGTTAAAATTGTTATGTTTCACAAAACAATGTAGTTTTATGGGGAAAAAAAGTAACCTTCAACTTCTTTGCTTCCATCACACCAGCTGTGCAGTCAGGTGAAATCTGCTGCTGGCCCGATATTGCTTACTTGCTGGGTAAATTGTACTGTATAATAGTACAGATGACACATCAGAATACTACGAATCAATATGATTGATTTCAGACTTGTGGTTTTGCTGCACGAGACACACACACATCACTGGGGTGTTACTGTTTTGAGATTTTTCCTAAGATAACATGTACATTACTGACGACATTGGTGCTATGTTCATTGTTTGGTAAATGGAGAATAACTGTAATAGCAAAACAACCTGCACTACATGGTGCCTTCAGCAGATGGAGCTGCAGAACAGTGCGTTGTAGCCTACATGTATGTATGATGGTTGCAGTGGTTGGGAATGATGAAAGTTTCTGCACACATTTCACCTCTAAAACAACAGGTAAAACAATACTTGGCATTTTTATGTTCTTTTTCACAAGTGCGAACATGTGTGCTGAACTTAACACCTCTGACTCACGTGGCTATGCTTTCTGTTAAAGACTTCATTAGTAATTGATTGTCTCCTCGCCTCCAAGTTTGTCTGGCAGCAAAAGCTTGTGCGTGTGTTTGTTTTTATCATCTTTGCACTAGGAGGGAGTGTTTACTCAGAGCGAATGAAAACTTTCAAACAGAGAGAAATCAGAAATCCTCAAGTAATCTTTAAGAGTAACTGCCAGAGAACATCAAAGGAAGAAAGTATAGGGCAAGTTTGCCTTTTATAATGGCTTGTAGGCCTATATCATTGAGTCAATGCTGTTTCAACGTGGAGGCCCAGCATGTCTGTCTTGGATCAGCCCCTCTATTGTGAAAGTGTAGGTGTTGAGTTCTGCCTGTCAAAACAGTTGGCAGCCAATCACGACAGTCGCTTATCTTGACGGGATCTTTTTCATCCAGAAATATGACTCTCATCGAGCAATGATTCATCCAAACAATGTGCTGTGAGCAAGCCAGAGGTTTGCTCGTCCATTAAATTCGTGATCCAGCTCATTGTCTGGGAGCAGCCGAATGCAGCGGGGTTTGAAATGTTTTCTTTGACTTAAGATCACCATGCAACATATTAAAATAAATGTAGATGAGAATTGTGGGTTTTTTTTAAGCATTTTTAGCACTTTGTTTTCTGTCATTCCACTGTTCTTCCCACATTAAAGAAACCTTACTTTAAGATTTCCCTGTACTTACATGCATATACTGAATTGCCAAACAAGTTTTATATTGTACAGACATTAGAGATATTTTATTTGTTTGAGTTTAACGTTTTTATCTTCATATGAATAGCTTTCCGCTCACTGACGACCAAAGCTGTCGTCAGCTTTGATTCTGAACAGTTGCCAAAGACTCCAAAAGCCAGTTTTATAGTTTTTTATAGTTTATCTATCTATCTATCTATCTATCTATCTATCTATCTATCTATCTATCTATCTATCTATCTATCTATCTATCTATCTATCTATCTATCTATCTATCTATCTATCTATCTATCTATCTACCACTCAAACAAATCCTGCAGCAGATCTACTTTCCTGTTGTTGATCCGCATGTTCAGTGTGCTCCAAACAGTCATATTCTCGTCAAAGTTTAGCTCCTCTGCAAAGGAGCAAGCCACAAACTGATACTCAACACATTAGTGCAGTATTCCTTTAAAACGCTGAAACAACTTTCTAATACGTCAACCTTTATATAGGATTTATAAGTTGTATCTAATGACTTTTTTAATGGTTATTTAATCAGTTACTGATGCTTTTTAGATCAAGCGGGTATTCATCCTGTTTTTAATAATTTATCAATATTTACACTTGCAGACTTGTTGAATACTTTACAACAGAAAAGAAATAGCAGTATCATGCACTATTCAAAAACAAAATGACTAAGTGCTTTGGAACACAAAAGCAAATAACTAAATAGCAAATTACCTTACGACATGAAGCAAAACAGAACAACAATAGTACAATGAAATACAAGAAAAGGAAAGACAAAAACAAGACAAGAAACTAAAAACTATGGAATAAAACATATTGCACAAGAGGGAGCCTAAATGAAGTCAGGGATAGCTGTACGATAAACGTGTGATTTGAGAGGTGATTTAAAAGAGGACACAGATTCAGCTAAGCAAAGTCTAAAAACCTTTCATCAGTGACTTATTAACATTAATAATTTCAGAGGACTTACTAAGTTTAGCTGTTGGCTTATCAAAAAGTGAGAAACGTATTTAACATCTTTAATATTGAATTTTTTAACATGTATCTGCAGCATGTATGTTATTACCCTTATTAAATGACTTATTACCACTTATAAATGAGAAACTATATGAGAAACCCATGAGCATTTACTAATGACTTAAATGTCAATGATTCATCAGCATGAGAGATTTTTCACAAGTTGGCAACTTAAAAGTTGTTGTTATTAAAAGCTTAAAACTGATCTATAAAGTATTAGTAAATGACTTTACTTATACCTTTATAAAGGCCAGCTTATGACAAAGTGATACCCAAAACCCTTTCAACAGGCAACGTTGGGCTAACGTCAGTCAAAGAATCAAAGCTAGACTTTGGCGCCCCCCAGTGGAGCTGTGAAGGACAGCAATGCATGCGACTACCAATGGGATTGTCTCATTTTTCTACACAAGACAATCGCAATCAAAAAGGAGACTTATGCCATCAACGCCATTTGCAAGATCTAAACGAGACAATCTCAGTGGTAAACTCAGTTGTAAGAACCTTTTCCTCAAATTCATTCACTAATGACCCTTTAAAGTAAAATTTATATTTGAAAAATTTGAGGAGCTTGATAGAAAAACTAGCTTTCACTCTCGAGATAAACGCCCCCGCTTTCTGATAACTTCTTTTTGAACCTGCTGTGAAGGTTGAGCTCCCATGTGTTGAGGTTAAAGTGACACAGTGTCCCTCTGGTCAGGGCGTATTTTAGTGAATCAGCTGGTGTTGATCCTGAACTGACAGTTAATCAGAGGTGGCATCAATTAAACAGCGTTCGGCTCGGGTTGCTGCTCTGCGGCCCTGGACGTTTTGTGCGACGCTGACCCCCGTGACTCATGTACACGCACTGTCATGGCGGGCAGCCGGAGCCTAGTTAACCACCGCGCCACCCTGGACCGCTCCCCCTGCAAGGTGACACTCAATTATGGATGACCATCATTAGAAACCAGACACTCTGGAGCACAGGCTCAGACTGACACACACACACACACACGCACGCACACAAACACTGTGATCGGCACGGCAATTATTCTCAGGGACACCCAAGACTATTGAAGTGCTAATGGAATAACACCATCCGTTTCATTCGATAACCACTGCACCTGTAACCCCTATGGCCTCCAGGTGACCACCAGTATGCATTTTCCATATCAGTATCATTATTAGCAAATGAAACTTTGTGTAAAATGATGATATTACGCCAAACAAATTACATTTCATGGCAAAAATCATTTGCATTTTTTTCAGGAAACTGAGTTCTGGTTTATCATACGATAACAACATGGTTTTCCTATGCATTGTATGTGGAAAGAAGTTGATGTTGGGGGCAGAGGTGCATTCGTTCTTTTGTCTCTTTGGCTCTTAATCCTGCATTTGTTCTACGAGAAAGCAAACACAAAGCACACATCTCTCACCAGTCATTAACACGGGGATTAAGATGCAATACATCAAATGATGGCATGGATGGTCATGCATCCACAATGTGCACACACACACACACACACACACACACACACACACACACACACACACACACACACATCCAATGAAGGTTTCAGCTTTCAGACTGGAATCTGGGTATGTCAGTTTTCAGTGCCTTTCTTTGCTGCCACTCCATCCACATCTCTATTGTTATGATAGCGGCGTGGCTCTAGGGATGGCAAAGTCCACTACTTTGGTCCAGACTGAAATATCTCAAAGGCTATTGAATAGATTGCCATGAAATTTTGTACAGACATACATGTCTCCCTCAGGATTAATTGTAATAAATTTGGTGACCCCTTAACTTTTCATCTAACACCATCATCAAGTCAAAGTTTCAATTTGTCCAGTACTTTGGTTTAATACTAAATACTTGCAAAACTAACTAACATGCTAAACTAAGATGGTGAACCAGCTTAGCATCAGTATGTTAGCATTGTCATTACGACCATGTTAGCATCCTAATTTTAACATGTAGCTCAAAGCACAGCAGAACACAAAGCGAATTATTGAGGTGGCGCAAGTGCATACAAAGTCAGTAAAGACACGATTATACACAAATTTGCTGGGGTGATGTGAATTGATGTGAACACACAAAATGTTTGACCTTGAGAGAAAAATTCATGTATACATGGGCTTTATGAATCTGTTTCATAAACGTACGGAGACTAGAGGAAAAAGGAGAGACTGGAGGGAAATAAGAGAAAGAACTGGAGTTTTTGGTGAGCTCTGAGTTAAGTTGGAGTCTGAGCCGAACACAACACAGGCACACCCCCACAGACATGCGGCCGTGCATCCATTGCTTGCCAACTTACAGCTAACGTGTGTACAGTTAAAAATTCGCTTCTCTTTCTGTGTGAACATACCTTGTTACTAGGCACTTACAACCTCGAGTGGTGTACAGCGAGTGCACATCCGTACTCGACTGGACTGAAGATCATGTGGATTTACAACCTCATGCCTCTGTCAAGGTGAAATAAGAAAGACAGATGATTTAGGACCTGTTTAAATCTTCAAACAGCATATAAGTCTGTCTGTTCTGAGGCTTCTCTATCAAGTAACTAGCTCCACCCAAAATAACAAACATCAGAAGAAACAGTTGCTAGTAGACAAGGAGACATGTCCAGGCATGTTTTGTGTCTTCAATAATGCCAACAAACCCAATTAAACACACACATGCATGACTTACTCCCAGTGACCGCAACTGGCCGTCTCTATAGCGTCTTACCTAACGGGGCATGACAGTGGCTGAAACTTTAATGCAACTTAACCTGCATTCTGCCGTATTAGCAACAGAGAGCGGGAGGATAGCCGAAGGTCAGAGGTGAGAATGCGTCTCAGGACGGGAGAGGAGAAAGTAGGTGGAGAGGTGTGCTAAGGTAAACACTGGCGCTGAAGGTTTAGAATTCACTAAGGTTGCTGCCACTGCTTTGGAATAACACAGTTATTGACAAGTTTGATTGTCAGTTGACCTGACCAGGGGAAGAAATGAAAACATTTTGGTCCTAAAAATATCAAGCTTCCAATTCTATGCAAATGGAATGGCCTGACAAGTGCAATTATAGGCCTTCACACATCACATGTAGGTGTAGAGTTACAGGAAGATAGCGTAAGTGAATGGCATCAGAGCCACAAATGTATTTAAATAGACAACATGTTGATCTCAGATGGATCATTCTTAGTTTTTGACCTGATACGTTTTTATCCGAGTCAGTGTGCAGGTGTCGCTTTCTCACTGAATTAACACATGACTTGTAGAGGCCTAGAAAATGGAGAGAAAATGCTTCAGTTTTCACCATCAAAAGAGCTGAGAGCAATTTTATTATTCTTTAATATTCAAGATAAAGCATTATTATAGCTACATCCTTGGATAGTCAGAAATAAAGTCAACCCAGTACCCAGTAAATTTCCCATAAGACTTTGTGAATTGCTTCAGAATCAGAATCAGAAATTCTTTTCTGATCCCCGAGGGGAAACTCTTTTGTTACAGCAGTTCCTCGATGAAGCCAGAGACAGATGAACTCTACAGGAAACTGAATGGGCTTTACAGTAGGATTCTGTGCATCCGCACCACTGCAGAAGTAAACAAGGCCTCGACAACCTGCTAAAACCAGCATATAGTTTTCATATATGAACTCTTCTCTCTTTGTCTCGATAACACATAAACACACATAGCACACATTCACAGCCACGTAGATTTGTAGATATTTCAACCTGTGCTTGCTCTAACCCTGATGGGCAGGTATACTTCTGCCCAGTCCTCTTCATTAAAGAACAGGTTCCAAGTACTGCTGTATGCTATTGCAAGACCGATGTACTGACTCGTAAGCTATGGGTTGACTTTCACTTTGCTCTTCGCTTTGATTTCGTGGTCTCTCTCACTGGTCAGGACACCGAGTGAAAGAGCACAAGAGTGAATGTGTCATTGATAACCGGTTGTGATCACATGGAAACATGTTTTAAGTCGCCGTTTGATGTTGCGGTTACAGGCACGTGCTCTTCTGACGGGACAATGTTCACTGTAGCATGCATGTAAACGCAATGTTCCAGTAGCCATGGATACATCCAGATGTGCAACATGTAAGGGATAATGCTCTACATTATCCCACTTATTACACAGATACTCACTAAAGAAATCAATAATTTGATACCAAATTATTGATTTTAAAAGGATTTAAAAACATTTCTTGCCACAGGACTTTTTTCTGCGGATTGATATGATTGGACTCGAGAGTCTACTGTCAGAACTGCGTCCATAGCAACGGTCTGTTATTCATAGCAGTGGTCTGCTCTGACTGTAGAAATAACAGACTGTAGAATGCCGTAACTGACCAATCAGAATCGAGTATTCAACAAAGCCATGTAATAAGCGTTATTAATCGATTTTCCATACCTTGTTTGTCTAATTCTTACGCACATGCACCATTCAGATTCAGTCCGACCAAGCTCAGTTCTCAATGGCTGGAGGGTAGTGGACGCTTGTTTCGACAAGGATACATCTCCAGCATCCAAAACAAACTTTTTACATTTTTTTTGGTGGGTCCCCTGCATGAGTGCTAATATGTATTTAAATAGCTTATGCCACAGGATGGCACTGAAATGACCTGAATTGGTTTCTGGATTAAATCTTTGGAAAAACATTAAATCTTTGGAAAAACAACTGCCCTTGTACGTCTTTAGGCTTACTGAACTTGGCAAGTTGACTGTTAACCAGCCATTCTTGTTTAGTGTATTGCCATTGTGCAGTGTGAATGTGTCTGTTTGTCTGATACAGTATCAGAGCTTACTGGTTCATATCACTGTTAAGTAGCTAGAGATGTAACTGGAGTGGGGGATGTATCCACCTCAGTGGGTTCAATCTGTCCTCATTGGGCACACGCAGAACATGCGCCATACCCCAACACACACACACACACACACACACACACACACACACAAACACACACAGAGTATCAGTAAACAGCCCCTCAATTATTTAGCAGCCATGATGAACGCCATGAAGCAGCAACCAGATTCCTCCACCTCTTTGCAGCACGCTTGAATATTAATGATCCAGAGACAGTGACATGAGGAAAGAAGAGTCCAGAGACAGAGGGCGTATGAAGGAGAAGACACTTGTCAGAGATTTGGGGGAAAGATTGTTTAAGCTTGAATTTTTAGGTATAAATTAGCTTTGCAGTAGTTTGACAAATCATTTAGCAAGCACATCTGACACCCTCACAGTGGTCTAGTGAAGAATTGGCTTTGTGCAGTGAAAAGCAAAATACATAACGATATGGTCACGTAAAAGATAGAGCTTCAAACCTGTGTTAAAAGTTGGTTCATCAATGTAAAAAAGTTATTAAAAAGTGTCAAAATTGTTTCCAAGTTTAGGTTACTGCCATGATTTGACCTAGCCATTTTGATCCTCGTCCATACCGCAAAACACTACAAACTGTAACTTGAGAAGAGTCAGCTCTTCAGTTTGCCAAACAAATAGTTGTGGCAGCACTAACAAAATCCTGAGTAGTTATCAATCTAGTAAGGAACAAACCAGAGACGGTTTTCCAGTTCCTAATAACTCTGAGTCAAAGATTATGGCTTGAGAACAGACTGCTAGATAGCACTATCTAATGATCTACATGTGGACCACTTTCTTAATTAATAATTCCAGATTAAATGTAGTCAATATTATTATACTTTTACATCACATGTGCATATTAGTTACTGTTTTTTGTGGTGCCTCATACTCATACATCATAGTTGTCCTGTATTTGTGTTCTGAAGTTCTGAAGTACAGATGCATTTTTAGCTAGCCATCAGCCAAGAAAAGATGCCAAGGCTAACGTTAGTTTCTTCTCAATATGTGAGCTAGAGCTTAAATAAAATGTTTTTACATGAACACAAGCCCCTTTAGCAGGTGACACATTTGCTCGCTAACAAGGTGAAATAATCTTGAGACTATCTGATGCATCAGGGGTAAAATGATTATTTCTCATTCCAGTACATGGCAGTAAGTCTAATCAGTTACGTAGGAAGGTCCATTCATAACGTGTTATTTGGTTATGCCATTGGCTGAAGAACATATTACTAAATGACCGCAGTTGAAAATTAGCCAACAGGCTCACACTGGCACATTTATATGTTGATTAATGTGTGTTGTCCTTATAAACAAATAAATGAAATATAAATAATGTATTATTTTATTTCAACAGATTTCATGATATGTGAAATTAACCTTATACTTTACAGGGAAGGCCTTAAGCCCTGAGTTTCCTTTAGCGCCATTGGTCACTTTTCTGTAGGCAGAAAATCCATATTTGGCTAAAGTGGAGATATCACGGCTGAGCATGATATGTTGAGAGACAACTCAAGTAAACATGTCAAAGCATATATTGTTAATTGAGCAATAACTTAGCCACGAAGACACATAACAAGAAGTTAAGGTAGATTTAAAACTTTTACTTTGACTTTCAATGTTAGTACAAAAATGTATTTAAGAACAGTGAATACAAATAGAACCATAAGTCTGTGTGCATTCTGCACTTCACATTGTGATGGGTGGAGATTAACATGTTGAAAGTCCAGAAGAAAAGTAGATAGACCAAAGCCTAGTTACCGAAGGCCGAATTAAGACTGATGAGCTTAGTCAGAGTTAGAATTTTTGGCACTGCAGCATATAAATGAAGCATACTGTATGTTGCTTGTTTGGGAAGGAGTCGTAGTAGAGAATAACAGCTTTAGCATCTTTTTTGTAGGTGCCATTTACAACTGTTCCTCAAAACGTCAATGCGCAGTTCTCAACTGCTGCCCTATCGGTAGTCAGTATTTCATACCTTCCACCCATTATCCCTCTTCTCTTACATCCACCTTAGTGTTGCCCCTATTTCAATACATGCCAGTATTTCTTAATTGCTAATCTGGTTTCCAAATGTGTCACTAACCTCTAGCCCTATATCTTCTCTTCCCATTGCACCTTGTTCTGGCAACTATCACTGTCTCTCTATGGTGTCTTCCCAGCTATGTATCAGTAGTCCATGCTGTGTAGCTGGTTCTTCCTATCTGTCTTCCCCTGCAGGGCTGCAGGAAGCAGCGGCAGATTCAGGTCCGCCACCCGACGCTGGAGAGATGAACGTAACTGAACTGAGTTCCTCTTTGCTCCATTTATCCCACCTCCTGCCGTCCCTCTCTCTTCTCCTCCCCCTGCTGCTGCCGACGACAGATCTCTTCTCTTGCCTCTCTCCTGCCTGAGGCTCTTAATGACCAAAGTATGTTGTCTCTGTGAGGGGAAGGCAGGAGGTTTAGACCCGTTCACCAGCAGTCCTGGGGGCCCGGGTCGGGTCAACCCTACCCATGTCATCTTCCTGCCTCGTCCGTCTTTTAGCCCCACATTGCGCAGGCGAGGCAGTGGGGCAGAGGGTGACGTCTGTGTCGTCTCCATGGTAACCAGGTGGTCTCTGTCTGAGGAGTGTGTGGGTTGTGTGTCGGCCTCCAGGAGCATCCTGGGAGAGATGCCGTTCTTCTCTGAGGAATAAAATGTCTGCAGCTTCTCCAGACGCTCGTTGATGCTCAGGTGATGAGAGCGGTCGTCATGGTGGCGGTTGTCATGGAAGCAGTCTGACCCAGGGTCTGCCACCCCGTCTGATTGAGTTGTCCTGAGCAGGTGTGTGTGTTGGATCGGTCTTGATGTGCTGCTGTCTCTGATTGGCTCAGAGGGTAAGGGGACTTGGCAAGGGGCGGAGTCACAGAGTTGAGAGCTTTTAGGAGGAGAAAGATGGACGAGTTCCCTGTCTCCGAACACAGACACTGGAACACACAAACATTCAGATGCAGTATAGTATGTCACACACTGTACTGAGGATGTGTGCAGCTTCTGTTTCTGTATATGCTATAAATCCTTACCTTCAGGAAACAGCGTCTCTCTGGTGTCCAAGGTGATGGCGATATCCTCATCAGTGGCCCCATCCTCTGCACACAGAGGGGCGGGGAAGGGGGAGGGAGGGCGAGGGGGTATTGAGGGAGAAGCAGAGTGACGAAGCTGGGGTAGAGATGGAGAGGGTGGACGGTTCTCCGCGTCCTCTCGGTGGTCCTTTCTGTGCAGGTCCTCAGGCCGCTTCCTGTTGCTCTGACACTCAGTTGTCTGTTGGGCTCTCAGAGGCCTGCTGGACTGCTTCATGCTTTTTTGATTGGTCGGTTCATTCTAAAAACAAGCAGTGATTAGTTCTCAGGAGGCCCAAGAATATTTTCTACTGGCACAAAGGGGTAGAAAGGGGGTGCAAAGACTATGGACTGTCTGAACTTCCATTCTTCCATCTATCTATGTTTATATGCAGTAGCTGCAAAGATTCAAATGCACAAAACAAACCCTGCCATAAAACAGCAGAGGATCCAGTGTTCAGACAGTTTTGGTACAACCCCTCAAAAAAATGACCCAGAAAAGGAGCATAATATGACCACTTTAAATATTTATGTCTTCATAGGGCCAGACAGACTAAATCATTGTTGGTTTTAGTCTCTTATGGAATTTATTGACAATAAAATAAATATAGAATAACAACAGTCTTATCCTTTAAAATAATACTATTAATACTATTAACTACTATTATTGAAAAAATTACCTGTTGCTGAGTCTTTGATTCAGTGTTATTCCTCTCTCTCCATGTATTCTTCCTCGGAAGACTCCAGTCATTGCTCTCTAGCTTCTGCCAAATAATTTTTTAGTTGTTAAAACTTCACAGCAGAACATGAGAATGGTTATATTTATTATGTTTTTAAGGTACCCTGATACTGACCCACTGGCATCAGAAAAGCTGTGCTTACTAGTATTTCAGTAGGTGCACGCCTGTGTGTGTGTGTGTGTGTGTGTGTGTGTGTGTGTGTGTGTGTGTGAAAATGAGGTGTGAACCTTGCTGGTCTTGGCTCCTTTTTGGCTCCTGCTCAGCTTGTTGAGCAGCAGGTGATAGGAGGCCATGATGGCGGAGGGTCGGTTGGTGGTGAGTGTGTGTATGATTTCAGAGAGGGAGTAGCCCAGCGTCTCTGTCATGTATGCCAGCACAGACGAGTTGAGATCCTCTGGACACAGCCTGGGAAATAACGAGAGAGAGAGCGAGAGGGATGGGAAAACAGTTGCAAAGATAAAGTGTGAAAAGTGAAGCTGAAAGAAATGTTTGGGGTCATTAAGGATTTGTTGGTAAGGAATGACCAGTAAGTGAAGGATTTTGGTTTGATGATTTTCAACTGTGAGCAGAACAGAGCTGGAACAGTTCTTACTTCATTCATGTGGATTTCAGAAAATGCATTATTGCCAGAAGGAGCCATACATGATTGCATTTCCACACTGCGTAAAGTGATAAAAGCCTTTTAGTCATGCTATAATATCCAAAGCTGTTACCCTACTGACCACAAAAATTTTCATTTTGTTAGAAAACTCACAGTGATTTCCTTCTTGGTTCTTTTGCCCACATTGTAATGTTTACTGCAGAACTTTCCCTCTTTGTGTCTCACTTTGCTCTCATGGTACAAACATATATACTTAGGTTACAAATATAGTGCCACATATTAAAAAGTAAATGTGAAAATATAGAAGGGAATTACATGGTTTTGCAACAGATGTCTTTTCAAGAATACAATGGGCATACATTACCTATTTGTCTTATGTTTATATATACTGTATTTAGGACTTTTTGATAGATAGAACTTTTTACAGTATACAAAATTGGAAAATTCTGCAAAATATATTATTAAAAGTATGTCACTTTATTACAGCTGCATACGAGGAAAATATGTTTCACTTGTTTTAGGGTGTGTTTGTAGGCGATGTGTGTAAATGTAGTCACACAGTAGATCTCTACCTGTTTTTATGAGAGAGTGAGCGTAGTGGTTTCTTGGTATATCCCTCGTTGATCCATCTCTCCTCCATCGCAGCTCTGACACTGGGTCTCTTAGCTGGGTCTGGCTCCAGGAGAGACAACACAAACGCCGCCGCACCTGAAGGAGCAGTGTAACGTTGTTTTTTTAAATTTACAGAATTTTAAATTCAGTGATTTCTGCATTTGGTTTGGTGTAAATTCTCACTGCCCGGTAAAAAATGTGATTGTAATTGTGTGATTGCTCATAGGGACAAACCCACAGAGAATTATCAACTGACTCTGTAGTTTCCCTCAGCGCTACAGAGAGTTTTTCAGCATCTTTCAGCTCATTGTTTTGGTTTTCTGGCCAGCAACTTTACTGTTTTTGGTTCACTCTCACCACTGTTATGGCGTCGTTTTTGTCTGCAGCAGGCAGCTGTTTTCAGCAAAAAAGCTGTATAAAACATGGACGTAGTCTCCGTGACGTCACACAGGTTTCCAGAAGAGCCACTGTGAAGCTCAGAGTGGTGGCTCCAGCCATCTCCATCTTGGCAGTGCCTGACTCGCTTAACTCCTGGCTAATCCAAAAATGGACAAAGAGGTGAAGCATCGGTGGAGCTGAGGCGGCTGAATGAAGCGTGGTTGACGGCACCCACCTGTCACTCTAAGTGGCCACACCCTTAATTATGTATAACTTTACACCATAATTTTATTTAAATGGGTGATTTATATAAAAGTTCACCCCCATATAAAAGTGCACTTTGGCATGCAGCTTGGTGGACTTTAAGATCAGACCACCAACCATGCATCCATGATGTACACCTAAGTTTGTACTATTTTTGCCTGGCCAAATTGGACCAAACTAAAAGAGCCAATGTTGCACAACTACTCCAGACTCCTAGACTGATGTCACTCATTGTGACTTTACTAAAACTTTATCACAGACAATGGCATAAAGAGAGGCAGGATTTCAGCCTTTGACATAGAGCTGTCCTGTGACAGCCAAGCGGGGTTGGTTGTTTGACTCCAGATGGGGATTCCTGATAAGCTCCATGGTCAGGAGGAGCACATGGATTCAAACAGGATATCTGCCGCATTCACAGCTATATAAGCCAAGACTGCTCCATTCACTTTGCTACTATCAGTTGCCTCGCTTTCAATGACAGAGCCAAAGCAGCTTGTCTAAGTCAGGGTCAACTCAGTTTGTTTGTAACTGATAGAATCAAATGCACCATTTGTTGATTTTAAGCTATTAGCCTGTGGAATAACAGTTTCTGAAGACACTCAGTTTGTTTGCAGTGATAAAAGACTAAAAACAGTGTTGAAGATAGCATTAAAAAATCATACAAAGAAGAGAAAAATAATCTATTTAAAATAATAGGAAAATACATGACATCACCAAAACAAACAAAAGAAAGACAATAAAAAAATGGAAAAAAAATCAAAAGAAAACAAATTAATGAGCTAACAGAATTTCAAATGGGCCAGTCTGACTGGTGAAAAAAACAACCCCATTCAGAGGCAGGATAAAGTCTGAAAGTTAATGTCGATGTCTCAGATGCCCGTCTGTGGCAGCGATACAGCCACTAATCTGATCTTGTCACAGCTTCAGAGCTTCAGAGCCGTACTGGTTTTGCCCACAGTAACAGGAGCTATGTTTGTTTGTGGTGACATGGCGCCATAGCCACTCCATTACCAAGTGTAATGGAGTGACTATGTGTGAGAGAGACACCAAAATAAAGCAGAGAGAAACAGAGACACTAAGGCTTGTTCTATACTTGGTACAGAACAAGTGGAAGAAGTAAGAAATAAGTGAAACATTTTTTCCTTCAGTTCTCTGTGTCATGACAGGCCTGTGGTCTGTAGAAAGAAAACTGAATCCCAGTTTGTGCTTGCAAAGAGTAATTTACAAAAACTGAACAAATATTTCTCACGATTAACATTAATCCATATTTAGGATATCACATCCAGTTTAGATCCTACTCAAGTGCTGACTGTGAAACTAAGGGAGGCTTTTCCAAATGGAAATCCAATCAGTGTGAAGAACATCTTTTCCAGGTTAGACTTGTTTTTTGGTTCACAAAAATGTTTTTGCTAATTTAACATAAACCGCATTCTACCATATTACAAATTATTTTTCTGTGGTTTTATTTTGTTTCATGTCATTTCTCGCAAGTATTCTGAATTTCCATCTACAGTAGACTAAGAGCACACAGTTACCTCCTTTAACTGAGTGCAAACAAAAATCAGGCTTTTTTCAGTGAAGAAGACGCTCAGAGAGACAGGAGAAATGTGGAGTTACCTTTGCTGACGTCACTGGGGAGGCTGCTGATCTCTCCACTGACCATTTTCTGGTGCAGCTGTTTGATGTTGAAAGGCTCAACAGTGAAGGGAAGAGTCCCTGTCAGCATGGCAAACATACTCACACCTCTGCACACACACACACACACACACACACACACACACACACACACACACACACAAGCAAAATGTCAAGAAACGTAAACATTTAAAAGATGCATAGACAGAAATGCATTCTGTCATTTGTTTCAAACAGCAAATACCACCACAGAAAAACTGCCTTTTCAAAAATGCACACTAAGCTATGATGGAACAGCAGGCCTCCTCAACAGACACACTGAGACTTCACTTACACAGACCAGACGTCAACTTTGGGTCCGTACTTCCTGTGAGCGAGCAGCTCAGGGGCCGCGTAGGCCGGACTTCCACACTGGGTGTTGAGGAGCTCCAGAGACAAAGATTCAGCCTTCAGAGTGTTACTCAGGCCAAAGTCTGTGTGAAACATCATCATTTTAACAGTGGAGCACATGTACAGATGCACTAGATAGCTAACACAGGTTCTGCCTCGCTGATCTGTCCAACATTTTGCATCAGTACTCTGTACGGTGTCAGTCAGATGTCATTGGAGAAAGCAGGAATGTCCACATACCCACAATCTTTATGTTGTTATGTTCGTCCAGCAGGAAGTTTTCAATCTTTAAATCTCTACAGAAGAAAAGAAGAGAGAGGGCTGTTAGATCAGAAAGGAAGAATGTGGTTCACTTTAGTATTTTCATGAGCTCCGTCCTTAATCCTACAGGAATTTCTGAAGTGATTTTTTTCCTTACAGATGAGTGTTTTGGAATACTACACTTTGACAAACACTATGGTGGTTGTTCAATTTAAGAACTCTTACAATGTGTTTTTGGCCTTTCTAAGCTTTTTCTGTGTATTTATGGACAACCAGATGAGATTGGACCAGACTGGACCCACAGAAGCAAAGGAAAACCAAAGCTAAATTTGGGTTTGGGTTGAGCTCAAGCTTTAAAAACACTGGTGAAAAATAGTTTTATTTGCAATTTTTCTGGATGAACATTTAGTGGTAGTTTAGGGGATTAGTTTGTTTTGGACTCCTAAAAACCTGCACCCATCATGATCAAGCAAAACTGACATTTTCAGGCCAAAGTGAAGCTCTTCTTGACTTTCTCGCTCCTCTCCACCAAAGTAATATCTCTGTGTTCACCTGGAAAAGTTTCCTGACTCCCCTGAAAGTACCCCAGCCTCACCACTAACCACGCCGCCTGCCCTAAAACTACAGAGCTAAATGAAAATCTGCGGTTAGAAGAGAGAGATCCCCCTATAAACTATAGCCTGGGAATCAGCCATGTTCCTTTCATCTGCCTTCATCTAACCAACAGACACTCTGGGTCCCGAAAATCCAGAGAACACTTCTCACACAACCCGAGTAAAGTTCAAAGACAAATAGAGGAAGAAAGAAGGAAAAAGAGAAAGAAAGAGCGACAGCAGACATTGTCATAAAGGAGAAAATGTATGCGGTGAACCTACTGGATGTGGGTGGCATGAGGTGCATTTAAGTGCAAATTTACCATTTATTTCCAGTTTAATCATCTCTGTGTGGGAATGTGGGGGAGAGTGCAAGTAAATGTGTGTGTGTGTGACAGAGAGAGGTGCTATTGAAGGGTTGAGAGCGACGTCGTTGAGGGACTTCATTAGAGAGGAAGTCCATGATGTTGTGATGATGTGTGAATCATGGCGCCGGCGCAGGATGATGAGGTCATTGCCTGGTAATCACATTCCCACCTTCAGAGGAGCCAAGGTTTTAAACCAAAGCCCAGTGCTGTGCATATTGTGTGTGGTTGTAGTGTAAGTGTGTGTGTGTGTGTGTGTGTGCTCTCTAACACCTACACATACTAAAATGCCACTAAAATAACACTATCAACTCCCACACTGGACTGTGCCATATATTGCCTTTCTTGAAGCGTTTCCTTCTCTGTAGGCTGTTAATGCCCTGCAAACTAGTCTGTGTGTGTGTGCGTGCGCGCTCACAAGTGTGTGTGTGAATCTAGGTCTGACCTTAACATCCACTATGCAACAAACTGCTACTGTTTGCAGGTAGGTTTGGCTCTCTCATCATACTGGACAGTGACATTTTGAAACAATAACATTTGTGCGCCTTTCTTATTTTTACTTGATGATTTTGCCAACTCTCTAATTGGGCCAAGCAGCTGAAGGTAAGAATCACTTTCTACATCACATGCTCTTGTTTTGGTAATTTGGATTCCAAAAGATGTTTAGGTCAAAACTGTGCTAGATTTGTTAGAAAGGTGATTTTTTTTAATACGATATCTAGGTTACCATTGTTTCAACAGTATATTGAAATATAGCCATTTACATGATGTTGGAACAATGATTATATGTAGCCTAGATGTCTAAAAACTTTAATCTTCAATTTTAGCCCAGGTTCAATTTAAAAGTCTGGTGACCTGCAAATAATTAAAGGAATAGTTCAATATTTTGGGAAACACATTAGCTTTCTTGCCGAGACTTAGATGAGAAGATTGATACCACTCTCATGTCTGTACGGTAAATATGTAGCCAGCCGATGGTTAGCTTATCATATATCTTAACATAAAGACTCAAAACTGGGGGAAGCAGCTAGGCTGGCTCTGTCCAAAGTTAACAAAATCCACCTACCAGCACCTCTAAAGCTCAATAACTGAAGGTTATGTGTTGTTTCTTTGATCCGAACGAAAAGTGTAAAAACTGCAATTTGTGTTTTTATTGGGATTATTTCTTTGACAGGTGGAGCAACTTCCTGGAACATCATCTCTGTGAGGTTGCCAGGCAACCAGCAGAGACTCCAGGAATCAACAGCGAATAGCTTTTTCACAAAATGTTTCACTACTCTTTTAAATCCATGCTCACTGGTGGAGACTGATCTAAATTTCTGTAGGCTTTTGCTTCAGTTTTTCAGGACTATAACTACTAATTATTATCATTATCAGTTAATCTACTTATTTTTACTAGTTACCATTTTTCAACTGTGCAGTTATTCATTTAGTGTAGAAAAGAATGACAATGTGTCCATGTGCATCACCATGCACCAGAGCACAAAGTGTTGTCTTCAAATAGCTAATTTAGTCCAACCAACACTGAAAAATACAAAAGATCTAATAACAGTGATATGTAATGAAAAAACATAGAAATCTGAATTAATATCTATTACTTGATCAACTAGTTGATTAACTGATTAATAATTTCAACACAACTAGTCCACCGTCTGGATGATAAACCAACAAAATATTAAAATTCTGTTATTTTCATGCTCCAACATATAGCAGGTTATTGAAGGTTTGGTACCGTACTCTGTTCAAGCTGAACATGGGTAGGATGCCATATATCTATATCTGTATCAATTATTTCTGAATTATTTTGAGAGGTGCGTTTGTTCAAAAGAGTGGAGTGGAAAGTGTGGACTCTGTATACAATTGCATACAATAATAAGAATTCCACACATATCAATCACAGAGGAGACTAAATAAAGAAAATCAGCAGAGTTAGAAGACTCCTGAGACTGTGCAAAGAGTAACTACCTCAGTATGAGGCAGATGTCTCTGATACCTGTAGAAGTACTGCACATTGTGTGGGTGTAGTCTCACCTGTGTACGATGCCGTGTTTGTGCAGGTGTTCCACTGCAGAGAGGATCTGGCGAGTGTAGCGCCGCACCTCCCTCTCCTCCAGCCTCTTCCTCTCGCAGATCCTGTCCATCAGGTCTCCCCCAGTACAGAGCTCCATGGCCATGTAGTAGCTGTTCTCCGTCTCCAGAGTCTGACACACACACAGTTATCACTTGGACAGGCTTATTCAACAGCAGCAGCTGTATGATAACCTTTTAACTACAGTCTACAATTAACATAAACCATTGTTAATGGGCCCAAATTCGAGCAGGTGTAATGTTTTAAGACTCCATCATTACTTTATTTGGGCTGTATATGCAGTTCTGGTGGTTTTTATGTGAGTGTGTGATTATGAATATGTGTGTTTTTTTTTATGTGTATTTTTCTACCTCCAACAGGACGACGATGTGAGGATGTCGGACCATCTGATGAATTCGAGGTTCTCGCTTCATATTCTTCAGGACGTATGAGTCCTGCCGTGCTTTCTTCTTGTCGATCACCTTAATGGCCACCTAAACACACACACACACACACACACACACACACACACACACGCAAACGTAAGCGTGCACACATGCACACATGTTTTTTTACAACCTTAATTTATCAAGCGAAAGTCGAATGAGAAGCCTTTTCTCCTTTTTATTAAAAGTCTGCTTCCAAATGTGGTAATCTACTTGTTCACATGTGAACAAGAACAGAACCAAACATTAACTCTGGGAGATATAACCACAGTTCTACTACTGCTAGATGTTCCAGTAGTTGTGGTTGCTCAAGGGCCCTTAAACAGCAGTTGTTAAGGAAGTAGAGAGTATTACTCATTCACTGTCTCCACCTACATTCTGTCTCCACTCACTCAGACATTTCAACTAATGGCAATTCAGCCATGAGCCCCGATTAAGCCTCTGAACGTAACTTTAACCAATATCACTCCATAGTAAACCCTTCATTTTTACTGTTAAGTTAGCAAGCACAGATGAGGAACTGGGGAGAAAAATAAGATTATAATAACATTCAGCAAACCCTTCCTGGGTAACTGAAAAAAAAGAATTTCTAAATCTCTCTGCACTGTTAAATAATAAGGAAGTCAGCTGTTATCATGCTTAATTGCACTCAGTAGTGAGAGTTTTATGTCTTTGGTGGATAACTTTGGCAACTATTTGTGTTCTTTCAACAGATTTCCCCTCAAGATAATGAGATGGGGGGAAAACACAGCCTGCACAGGAAATAAAATTCCTAAAGGTGACATTTATTGAAAATGATTGTTTAGTTGACTGTAGTTTGTCTCAGATAACTAATCAGGTAAACACCTGGGTGTGAATGAAAATTATTGGTAAGATCTAGAGGGCTCAGTTTATTTTCATGTTATATGCCATTTATACTGTTTGTAAAAAAAAAAAGTGTATAATGAATATGTGGTGTTCTGTCATTTCATTCCAAATTAAAATCCAACTTTAAAAAGATCCTAAGGTCTACAACAGTGTGTGTTTGCACAGTTGCAGACTTCACCTCCACAGGTCTTGTACCTGTGGAGGGTAACACGGGTTAAGAGAAGCAAACAACCCCAGGGATGAGTTTGGTCATTACTATGGCAACCAGGTCAGGTACATATGAGCCAGGGTCAGGGGATCAGTGACCGATGACAGAAATTACACATACATTTACACACACACACACACACACATATGCCGTGACTCCACTGCACAATAAGTGCACATCCATATAGTCCCAATTTAGAGCCACAACAACAAAAATACGCAAAATATAGAATACTTACAAACATAAGCATGGTTGTCTTTTAGCCTACTTGGAAGAATATTGATATAGATGTTTTTTTAAAACCAGGACATGTTCAGGGCAACACTATATACATTTTGTCTGAACATGTACTAGTTTTATTTGCGTGATATATGTAACATAAATCAGATCATAAATCATAACTGCAACTTTGTAATCGTGTTTACATGGCATTAGATTTTCCTGCACTTGTGCTACATGAATTTGCTTTAAAAAAAAATAGAATTCCAGATATACTGAGCAGAAACAGATCCACTTCAGACCTCTTTAAATCTGGTGAGGAAAAGTTTTGTTCCTGTAAAATCCCTTTAAGAGCCATGGTTATGAAATAAAAAAAAATATTTTTTTGTACACGTAACAAGAATAATAATAGGCCACTGCCTTCTTCAACCCCAAGTGAGTATAATTATCAGTTACAAGTGCACAAGTTGTAACCATGTAATCATAATTTTGTATGTGTGTGATCTTTTTCTTTGCCAATGTGCACCCCTCCAGTCTGAGGCGTCATGTCTCCTCACTCTTATTCTCAAATCAGGGGAGAAAGCACCAACCTTTTCCCCTGTGCCGATGTGTAGCCCCTCCATCACTTTGGCAAACGATCCCTTGTTGATCATTTTCCCCACCAGATAGGATCCCACCCGTTTAGAGTGGGGGAAGCTCCGCAGCAGCTCCCTGGGGACCTTCAGAGAGGGCAGAGGCAGCCGCTCCCGGCCCAGCCCCGATGCTTCCCACTGGGACACGCCGTGCTCTCCTTCGCCCCCTCCCTCCGCCACCATGTCCTCCAGAGAAGGCTTCACTGCTGCAGCTGGCATCCCAGACAGGGCCCGAGCCCCATGTGGCCGCCTCTTACACACACACAATCAAATCCAAAAACTGGACAGTCCACATAGAACACACATAACTAACACACACAGATGTAGAGGAAGGGAGAATGCTGCTAAAAATCCTTCTTCGGGAGCAGGTGTGTGTCCTCGGCTGTAGATTTGTTATCTTTCCACTCTCAGGTAAGTATGCCCTTTATTCCAGACTCTCTGATGGAAGACTTCTCTTTTCTTTTTTGTTTTACCTTTTTACAAATACAGGTGCCTTACAAGTGTCTCTCTTTCTATCCAACAGTGCAGCACTCAACACTGGCTTCTCTCTCCTTCTCTCACTCTGTCCCTCTCTGCCGGTTAGTGGATGATTAACTGTTGTGTTCTTAGATCAGCTCCAGTGATGAGGAGGACATTCTACACCGTAATTACCCCCCCTTTGCACACACTAAGGTACACACAGATACTCACAGTTACATAGTAACCATTCAAACTCTTTTACTTTACTTCCTTGGGTTCCCTTTGTAATTTTATTTTCTAATTCTGTCCATTTCAGTTTCTCACTGACACAGTCAGGTCATTTTCTCACTGTGGGAACAGATCAGGGATAAGTGTACACTGGAACACTTTGAAAGACATCATGTATATGTTGTATATTTGTTTTCTTGCTGAGATTTAGATGAGAAGATTTATACCACTCTTGTATCTGTATGCTAAATACTCTATGAAGCTACAGCCAGCAGCCGGTTTAGTACAGCTTATCACAAAGACTGGGAACAGGGGGAGACAGCTAGCCTGGCTCTGTCCAAATGTAACAAAATCCCTCTAAAACCACACCTTGTCATTTTTACACATTGAGTTTTGTATGGACAGCAATCAATAAATCAAATGTTCTGGAAAAAAAGAAAAGAAATCTGATATGTGGCTGTCGCAGGCCTGTAATGAGATTATAGGCAAACACCATCTTACTTTGATGCAATGATAGATTTAAAGGAATAGCTCTACATTTTGGGAATAACTTTAAAGCTTTAATTTGTTTTTCTTGCTGAAACGTTGAGACTCTGAGAAAATTGATACCATTGTAATGTCTGGAAAGTAAATATGAAGTTACAACGAGCAGACAGTTAGTTTAAGATTAGCATGAAGACTGGAAACAAGGGGAAACAGCTAGCATAGCTCTGTCCAAATGTAACAAAATCCACCTACCAGCACCTCTAAAGCTCACTAATTTATAGGACTGCCCCCGACCAAAGATTTTCCTAGTCGACTGGTAGTAGTTAGTCGGGGGGAAGAGTGTTACACCAGCAAAGAGTATTACATCGTACCTCCCCTGTCTCCATCAACTTTACCCTGGCTAGCACCAAAGATAGGCCAGCATGATAAATTTAACCTTCGCTGATACTTACTTAGCCTACGGATAGGTCAGAGATGATATACATTTATAATCTTCAACAAATAAACATTACCTTAAAAACAGAAAACCCTTCCATTTTGTATTTTTTACTTACCAAGTGAGCAGTCAAGTTCATAGTTCAAACAGTTTCCCTAATTCTACCTTTACAACTACTACCTTTGTTATTGACCTCTGCAAGGTAATTATCTTTTGTTTTGGCCCGGAGAGGTCAGAGGTCAGAGGTCAGGGTCAACAACAGATTGGCACCCCTGCAGCTGGTGGGGATTCAGTGTCTTTCTTAACAACCCATCTTAACAGGGCAGATATCTGCTGGCTTAATTCAATGAAATCTGCTTCAAAGCCTGTTATGGTTTCCATGATTTTACTTGAATGGTGAGTTTACATGGTAACACCCGTTATTTCTTAAAGATCATTTTTTGGGGCATTTGAACCTTTATTCCAATAGCTGCAGAGAATGACAGGAAAGGTGGGGATATATATATATATATATATATATATATATATATATATATATATACTGTATACATATGTAGAGAGAGAGAGAGAAGAGGGGATGATATGCAGCAAAGAGGGAATCGAACAATCAAGGAAAAACCAAACTTTTGTAGTTTTAGGGTTTTCAAGTGATATCGACAATATGATATAATACTGGAAAGAGGGATCAGAGCCACAGAGGCATGTGTCATGACAGTGGTGATCAATGGAAAGCAGCAGTGAGGTTTTGTGCGGATGAGTGACGGCCAGCATTGAAGTGTGTCTGCTTTTCTGCTACTATGTGTATTAAAGTGCGTGTGTGTCCGTCAGGGTCAGATTGCAGTGTGTTGCTGCTCGATTCTTCCTCACTCAGCTGATGAAAGGAGGGAGAGAGCCTTATATCCGCCATGTAATCCAATATACTCACACACTCTCAAACACACACACACACACACACACACACACACACACACACACACACACACACACACACACACACACACACACACACACACACTTACACAACCTTTAACTGTAGTAGCCAAGTGAAGCTTCTAGAGTTACCTTATTTTGTTTTAAACATATTGATACTGTATAATTTGATTTGGCATTCAGAGCATGCACACAGTTACTGCAGCCATGACAGTTTTCTTCCCTTTTGTGCGCACTCAGGCACCGTTCAACTCAGTGTAATCACAATCAAAACACTTTGTTGACCACTTCTCTCCCTTTAGGTGACTGTGCCAATGTTTTAAAAACTCTTTATGAGATACAGTCAGCAACATTGACCAACTCAGGTCCAAACTGTCTAAGCCATAATGAAAAGAGACACAACCCCCCCCCACACCTATACAGTACAGTGGTGTCAACAGTTTTCCCAGAACATTCTGAAATAAGCTGCAAAAAACACAGAAGCAGTCCACCACAAACCACTGGTTTCACATCAGCTGAATCCCAAATGCTGTGAAAACATGAAACCAAACTCCTTCAAGAAAATCATTAATTTCCCTAAATAATCAAATCTTACATCTTAATCTCTCTCTTCTTCTTCATGTGCGTATGTGCGCTCATATGCCAGGAGCCCTACACTTCATAAACGGGTCTTAAGGCCCTGGTGTGTGTGTGGGAGGAGGTGTTAACACACCCTCCCTAATGCCAGGGAAGGGTGTCAAGCTGTATCTGGCTCTGGACTGAGACAGAGGACAAAAGAAAGACAGGAGGAAAGTGTGACAGAGAGAAGAAGTGGTGTGCTGTCTCCGTGTCCCTGAGAAAGTGACGGATGAGGAACAGGAACTAGATATAGCGAGATAGGATGAATGAGAAGGAGAGAAACCGAGCTTCACAACTGAAAAACAAATGTGAATTAATAAGACCTCAAGAGGCTTTTTATATAACCTTGGCACTGCCATTCTTAAATGTTTTACAGAGGCTTTTCTCTGTGTGTGTTTGTGTGTGTGTGTGTTAATGTGTGTGTTTCCATGGTTCAGAAAAGGTCATTCTCACTGCCAGAGACCACAGTCTATTTGTGTGTGTGTGTGTGTGTGTGTGTGTGTGCTTTGTGCATACACACATATTTGTAAGCTGTTTCTATAAGCACCGCGATGTGTGTATGCTTTTCAGATTACAAGGCTTTGCCTCTACACACGTGCATACATAAGCTTCATTTACATGCCTTACAATATAATTATGCGTGTATACATAGTCGAGTGTGTGTGTGTGTGTGTGTGTGTGTGTGTGTTGCGTTGCCGCAGAGGAATGCTGGCTTGCCTGTAGGACTTGGCGACGTACTCGGCGGTCACATTAAATGAGAAGAGAAACCCCCTTCTGCTTCCTGCCTGTAATAAATGGATCCCCAGCAACCATTAAGGCATATTTTAACACCAAATAACTCCCCCAAACCACACTAGAACAGACGCAGTCGACCCCCACCCTCTCACCATCTCTCTCACTCTCTCTGTCTTCTACTCTGTTTCTTTCATTTCTCCATCTACCCTATTGCGTTTAAAAGAGCAAGAAGAAGCTAAATGTTAAAATAAGATCTTTTTGGTGCCACAGCATGATGTACTTCACAGTCGTACTTTGTAGCCTGTTAGAGTGTTTAATGAGAGTTAGAACTCTCGGCGGTCTCAGTGGATGAGCAGCACTGACTCTCTTAAAATCTTTCTTTCTCCTTCAGATGTTTTAATGTAGACATTTGAGCTTTGTTGTTGCAAATACAGATTTTCAAAAAAATGCATCTCACATACAGGTTTCACACCGTGAACCATTTCTATATCGACAATGTCGTCACAGACCGGATTTGTTCTGTGTTTCATTGTGGTTACAGACCTCTCGGTAGCCTCACATAGATTTCACTGTACTGTGCTGCTGAATGTTAAAAGGTGGTGATAGCAGACTAGATACCTCAATAGTACTGATGACCTACTTCAGTTAAAAATCAACATAATATAGTAGGGGACGTGACAGTGAGTAATGAGGACAAATGCAGCAAACTCGAGGTAATTACTGCAAAAAAATAAGCTATAATAAATAATTATCATTCTGCTTTTTTTGCCAAATCATATAGTTTTCTTGGGGCTCAGCAGCAAATATTCCATGGCCCTGTAGCAGTCTGTGGTCCAGGGGGTTGGGAACCACAACTTTAATGGGACTGCCTGAATATATACTGTATATATATATATGGGCAATGCCTCTTTACTATATATATATTATTATATATATAGTAAAGAGGCATTGTCCTTGAATGCATTAAAAGAAAAATAGCCTGACTGAAATTCCCACATACTGCCTTTAAGACAGTCATTGACAAGAATGAAAGATTCTGGGCATTATGCAAACCATGAACTAATATATGCATACATGTACAGTTAAAATTATATGTGTATAATCTGGCACATTAGAATGTGTTCATTTGTCAAATACATTCCTCCTCATGTTATAAGAAGAGAAGGGGGCCACACAGTAGATATTGTACAACATGAAAACCTAGTTGAAATCCTGCATAATACTGTACATAACAACACGACATTGTCCAGCCCAGACAAACATTAGTATCAGGGTTGTTCTCTCTGGTGTCCACCTCTGTGAGCTTATCAGAGCTGCTGTCCCTGTCTGCCCTCCAGTGGACATAGCAGACTGATGCAAGGACACTGCACTTAAATCCAACATCTCGACTAAAGGAAAGAATGTATCAGCAGATGAATAGAAAAGAGGTCATTGTCTGTCTATTTCTCCCTTCTTTGCTCTCTCTTCTTCTTTCTGTGAAGAACACACATCTCTCCAGTTATACAGCAAAATCGTGAATTAAATGATTGGTGTCAGTCCCACATCATAAAGGCTTCTTTCAACACTGTTCAACTTCAAGGAAATCACACAATTAGTCAGAAACAATTAGTAGATGAGGCAGAAAGATCAGCTCATACACTTATACACAATAGACCAGAACACCACCGCTTTGCAGACTCTCAAGTCTTGCTTTCTTGCTTTACAAGGCCTCACTCTCACCACCTGCATACGTAACCCACAGCTGAGTGAAACAAATGTGTAACACGTTAACACTCGTTGTGTAAGGGTTGTTGTTGTCAAAAGGGATTTGGGGAAATGTGGGGAATAATTAACTGAAGTCAACGATGCAGCTTGAGGGAAAGTGAGTCACTTCATCCCAACATAACTCCTGCAGTGGAGGAAATAGCACAGACTGATGTTGTGTAACGGCATGGGAGGATACATGGATGGACCTGCAGGAGAATTAGGAAGTGGGGAAAACAACTGATAATGACAAAGACTACTGCCAAAGGTCAGAGTGGAGGGAAAAGGTGCTAGTGCTCAGTTCATATGCTTTTAATTAACTGATATTAAAAAAGCATGTTGCTGATTTTTCTTTCCAGGATTGGACCTTATTGTGATGATGTCACTGTCTGCTCCTGCATTATCACTCATGTAGTTTTGTCATTTGGAAGGGGGGTAGCTGGCTGTCAATCCCTGATGACTTCATCCATGGCCGCAGCCTCCTTGACGTGTCATCATCTGTCAGTGACACCCGCCACCACTTCACCGTGTCATCATCAGTCAGCGCAGCATAGCATGCTTAGCATGTCATCAGTCAGCGCCTGCACGTTGCTGTGGTTTAAACCTCTCATGTTCTGCGGTCTCTGCTTCAGTGATGCTGATTGGAAACGGTTCTACATGGTTTCTAAACAGACAAACAACACACTGCACGCTAAGACTTTAAGCTGCGTGTCCTCCACATCATCATCAAGCAGAATACAGACCAAACCACTTCTGCCCACAGAAACATTTCAATGAGATCAGGTTGCTTCAGCACTGAATTTAAGCAGAAAGGGTGCTGAATTACCTCTCTAAACAGTTAGGGGAAGTGTGTTTTGTGAAAACATCATGTGCCAAGAAAAACTGAAATAAAGAAAGGGCAAAAAAAAATATCAATAACACCAGTAGCATGCTTTGATTTAAGGTCTTGAATTCTTCACTCAAGTCTAGACACAGTGTGGAGATATTTAAGTGCTGCAGTAAAAGATAAACTCATCTGCAGCATCACTTTTCCAACGTTTCAAATGCAGAAGAGCTGTGTTGTTGAAACTTGTTGAGATAGCATAGATCTAGAAAAGTAGATCCAAACGGATAGTTTTGAAACAGCAGTAGCACTGAGACTGAACATTGCAATTGGGGCCGTAGCTACGATTTTAGAAATACTGAAGTCATTAATCTAAACCCCCACCCCCCACCTGCCTAAGAGTGTCACTAGACTCCAAAAAACTCAGTTAAAATCTCCATATTCCCACAACGATACACAGATAGCTAACCTAAACGCAAAAACTAAAATTGTCCATCTTATCTAACTTGGGCTGTTGGTGGTGTTGAGTTCTTGACAAAGAGTTGACTTTTTGTTTGAAGTTTCAGTAGCTGTAAAGTCCTTTTGTGCTGCCTGAAAGTTCACTGTGTGCAGAGTATTGTAGATCAAACACACACACACACACACAATACATGTCCATATAAAATGTCTTTCCCAGAGCTTCAGTCCATCACACTCTGCTAATCCCACACAATCCTGACCAAGCCTGAAATGGGAGTTTGTGTCACGGGTGGTTTAGAGGTTTTCTACTGTCAACAAAGCACTGACGAGAGAGAGAGACGGACAGAGAGAGAGAGAGAGAGAGAAAAAAAGAGAGAGAAAACAATACAGAAAGAAAGGGATGAAAAAGAGCCCACCCCTTTGAGCTGAGAGGTTGAAAACAGAGTGTTGTAACACCCAAAAGTGCACTCCCACTGTCGCTAATGTGGACCGTGTGTGCCTGAGTGCATGTGTGCAGATGTGCGTCAATGTGTGGCTGTGCACACGCGTGTGTCTGTGCGCGTGTACGTGCAGATGTGCGTTTGTGTGTGTGTGTGTGTGTGCTGGAGTTGCCTGCTGCGCCGCTCCCAAATTGAAATGTGAAAGAAACGTGTTGGAAGGTGATGACAAGAGTGAAGTGAACCAGTCGTTTCCTGAAGGCCCAGGCCAGATGTGTCGCACACAGAGCCTCAGAAATCTGCAGCACATTTCTGTTTAATAACCGGGGGGAAAGATGGGGGGGCAGGAACTGTGGGTGTGTGTGTGTGTGTTTTTTACCTGTGTGCACAAATGTGTGTGTGTGTTACATGTTTGTGTTTGCTGGGGAACTGTGTGTGAGTGTGTGTGTGTTTTGGGGCTGGATGGGATGTGTGGTTTATTACTTTAATTGGACTTTTTCAGACTGCAGCGCTGCAGAAAGTGAAGGAAGGAGAGGAGGAGCAAGACGACACAGGGAAAGAAGCCTGACAGACTGATGGCCACACCTCCGATCACCACTCAGGACACACACACACACACACACACACACACACACTAGGTCTATTCCATATACTGTACTCAGCTACTGACCACAATGCCCGCCACTTCCTCCAGGAGCAAGCCCTGGCGCCTAGAATAACAAAGAAAATATTCAGCTCCATACTGTCTGATGTCTTAATATTTCCAACCCTTCTGTTCTCATATATGCATGATTCATGGACTATAACTTAGAAATACAATCAGATCCTTTCCCACTGATCCTTTTGCTGGTTAAATAAAGTTTTTTGAGAAGTAACTGCAGGAGGAAATTACGCACCGGTGTTGCAGATTCTGCTAAGGCCAGTGTTCTGTTGGTACAGTATACTATAGCATATTTAATGGGCAGACAGTAAATGTACTATAAAGGCCCAATTTAAGTAGGATGTGGAATGAAGTAGTCTTAAAAGCATAATGAAACAATGAATCTCCAAGGAGATGGAAAACACATACACACATAACTATTTGTTTTTGTTATTGTTTTGTTTTCATTCCATCCTTTTATAACTGCATATTCAAACAGCCACACGACTGACGGCTGGTATTTGCGTATTTTAAGTAAAAACTTAACAACTTTCCACAGAGAGCAGGGATTAATCCAACATAGATATGAGCAAATAATAATCTTGTTTTTTTTAACCAGCTGATAAATGGATGCTTATTTAAAGGAACAGTTAAATATTTAATTTGGGAAATATATTATTTGCTAAGTTAGATGGGAATATCCTCACCACTCCCATGACTGTATGTTAAGTACAGCGTCGGGGCCAGGAAGTGGTTAGCCTAGCTTAGCATAAAGACTGGAAGGAGGGGCAGAAGCAGAGCCTGCACCTCTAAAGCTCACAATTAACATATTGTATCTCGGTTGTTTAATCTGTGAACAAACAGAAATGTAAAAACTAAAATTTGCGGTATTCGGTCGAGGTAAGTGCTGTAACAAGTTCTTGGCCAACAACAGCCAGGAGCAGTGACTTCCAGGAGTCTTGTTGTCACAGTTAGGATGCCAGGCAACCTGGCTAAGTGCTAGGCGGACAGATGAACTGTTGTTCAGATACATCATGTTAATTAGTGAGCTTTAGAGGTGTTGGAAGGCAGATTGGTGGTATCCATCTTCACATGTAAGCAGGGATTCAAACCGAAACAGTCTTTAAAAAAGGCGTTGGTGGGAACATGGTATTAAGGTACCAGTGAGACAATGAAATACAATCCAGGAAGTCCAGTTTGAGAAACACATAAATGCATTTAAAGGCTTATCAGATGCCAAAACACTGCACAACTGTTTACGTATACTCACAGACAGGATTTCACAACGGCAACTATTTTATCTTTCATCGCGATGATCGTAAGGTAAACAGTAGAAATACTTTACAAAGTAGTTTTTCACATAGGGCTACTGTCGTTCTGAAGGCGATCTAATTCTCGTAAGGAAAGCAAATAACATACTGTGTGTGAAGTACTGTTTTAAATTATCTAACATTTTTATTAATTACAGAATTAAAATGTACTCATAAATTCCCAGACTACCAAATTGTGTTGGCCAAAAATGGCCTAAATCTGTAGTTAAAGGATATAAGCACCGTGCTCCAATTCCAGGTGCTGACACTGGCCCAAAGCAATTCTCAGCCCAAACTGGCAGTCCACAGTCTCAAAACCTAGCCGATTCTGGCAGCCACATACTGTAAGGGCCACACCTAGCTCACATTTGGTCTTTTGGTGCCAGAACACAGCCACATGTGCCGACATTCAGCCACAACAGGACCAACACAACTAGGATGGCTTATGTCATCAGCTACTGCACGAGAATGTAATATTTTCTAAGCCAGAAATGGTTCCACAATCAGCTGCAGCAGGACAGTGTGAATGGCCACATTGTTTGTGCTGGAGAAGAAGAGGTGCAGTTTGTTTGGGCAGGAGGAAGCTGCTATTTACACAAAAGGTGTTGGACCAGCAAACATTTAATTGCTTTGGCTTGTGCATGTCTGTGTGAGTGTGTAATGAGAGTGTTTAGCTGTGTAAGCCTGTGTGTGTGAACATAATCACCCATGATATACAACATTATGGCCGTTTCTTAATAGCTGTGTTTTAAGAACAGCCATTAATGCAGCTTGTAAAATATTCCCAACACCACGCCAAACACTCACTTCAATTTCACCTCCCTCTTTCTCTCTCACTCCCTAGCTCTCTCCACCTCTCTCTTTCCCTCACCTCATTTGTGGGGGAATTTATTTAACTCGTTAAAAACAATTCTCTGAATATTCCCAGCTGAGTGACCAGGCTTCCGTTTTTTTTTTTTTCCTCCCTCATTTTTCCTCCCCATTCCCTTTCACTGGCTTTGTTTTTTTCCTCTCTTCTCTTAAACTAACCTGTATAATGTTGTCAGAACTGCTTGAGAATGAAGTGCTAAGTGTTGCTTTTTATGGGGAGGAAACAGACTGGAACAGCGGGTGTGTGTTTTCTGATGCCTACTAGACACACACGCACATATATACATACATATACACACACACACGCGTGCGTAAGTGAATATGTTATGAATTACAAACTGTTCACTGATGAGATGGCCCTGAAGCTTTAAGCTAGTAGATCATTAGCGTTTGTGAATATGTGTTGCATTTTGGTACGTGTGTGTGAGCATGTGTTTGTGTGTGTTTTTAGGGTTGACAATGTCATTAAGGCACCTTGGTGAAAATCTGTTCTCAATTGTTGTGGTGATTTCTGCTGTTTTAATTTGGACAGTAAAGGCGCTGCCAGCTCTACCCGCCGTGATGCCGTGACCACTTAGCAATGTTAACTCCATTCCCATACTCACAAACCCTGTGCGCTCCACACACACACATACACACACACATACTTTGTTTTATCGCATTGTGTCCATAAAAGCTCGGCCCATAATTTGTTTTCCAAAATCGTGATGTGTCATGAGTGAGGAGTCTTTGTTTAAAGGGTGTGAATAATGTGCAGAAAATTACCCAAACTGTCTTTCAAAGCATTGTAAAGCAGAACGCTGTGCCCTTCTTCTTCTTCTTCTCTGTTTCTACATGATGCTTTTTTAAGACGCTAGTAAACTGGTACCAGGAGAGCATTTAGCAACAATAAAGCAACAAAATGGAGGCACAGTAGAACTGGACATACATTTTAAAATGTGCTGTGATCTAAAGAAAACTTTATTAAAACTAAATATTTTTATTTAAATGCCTTATAATAATATAATAATAAATACAAAGAAGAGGTTGGATGCATAAAGATGACCCAAATCAAAAGAGTTTTTAAAAAGTCAGGGCACAGAAAGGCTGCTTAATGCAGAAATGCAAGTTAGAGATATGAAAGGATATCACTGAGGTAGCAAAACAAATTTCAACAGGAAGACTGTTCCAGAGTTTGGGGACAGCACCTTTAGTTTTAAGTTTAGACCAAGGAACTGCATGGAAGGTTTTGTTGCAGGATATGAAGTTGAGTGCTTTAAAAGTAATGAGTAAAATATTCAAATCAATTCTAAAATCAACTGGAAGCCAATGCAAAGAGGATGAAATAGGGGTTTTGTGATCTCTCTAGTTTGTTTTCATTAAGATGTGAGCTGGAAGGTAAACAGAAAGTAACCAATTCTGAAAGAGATGAAAGCATGAATAACTTTCAAAAGTCAGAGAATTATTGAAACATATCAAGTTCATTTAAACAAGACTGTACTACTTTACTAACACGATAATCCAAAGAAACATAACTACTACATTTCTGGCAACATGCTTAATGGCATGTGCCAGGTTATCAAATGTATTATTAAATTTTGCATCATCTGCACACATGCATTTTGGTCATTTGAGTCATCTGTTCAAATCACCTTTATTCTGTGAGGGCTTGAATTCGATCAGTACTTTTTCTGCTTCCCTAACTCCCTCTCCATCCCTCCCTCCCTCCAGGCCCTCTGCTGTCCCAGCTGACAGCTGGCTACGAGCACCTCTGACTCTGCCTGAGGATGAGATAAGCTAAAACATGATTTGATGGAACTAAAACAATTCCTGAAGGGAAATTGTGCAGTTGCATCAGACAAAGAAATGAATACCGCTAAGCAAATATCGCAATACAATTAAAATAGAAGAAACAGAGATTAGTTAAATCCACTTATTAATAAATGTATTAAAGCTGGAGCAAGCTTATTGTCATCAATAAACTGCACACAGCGCGCTCTTGTTTGCCAGCCCGGGATTAAGGATGCAGGATGTTTCTTTTCCTTTTGCTTTACTTTTAAATTGATTTCCATGGTCTAAAAAAGCTGCTCATACATCATAATGGAACATTAGTGGGCTGTAATGGTAGTAATAGTAGTGCTGCTGGTGCTGGCGGAACAGTGAGGGGTCCTGGGATTCAAACGGAAACCAGATGGATGCTTGGATGGCACTGAGTTCCTTTACCTCAACCAACAGGAAATGGAATTATGGGCAATTATTCACGCTGCTCCCAGCTTCAAATCTCAGTTTACATGTCTATATCTTTGTTTTGACTTGCTTAGGAAAATGCCCATGTGTTTCTGTGTGTGTGTGTGTGTGTGTGTGTGTGTGTGTGTGTCTGTGTGAATGTGATTAGGTATTTGGGGTGTTGGCCATTAAAGAGAGCTAATAAAGTCTGTTCCCTTTCATTAGTGTGTGTTAAAATGGCCAGGCAAAATTAGTTTGTGTTTGTGTGTGTTTAAGTGTAGCAGAGTTTGACTGTGTCTGTGTTAACTAGACAGCATCACTCGAGTGCATGTGTGTGTGTGTGTGTGTGTGTGTGTGTGTGTGAGAGAGAGAGAGAGTGCGTTTTCAATAAGCATGTGTTATGTTGTTAATAGCACACCTCGTTGGCCAGGCAAAATGAGGTTGTTAAACTGGTGTACAACTATGCTTGTGTACTCTGATTTAACAAAGACAAGTCTATATTTGTGAGCGCAAGAGTAGCGTGTGTGTTTCTGTGTGAGGATTGTTTCACCTTCACACAGCTGTGTAGCATGTGAGATGCTAGCATGATTCATTTTGTTTTCCTCTCTGCTAAATCAGATTGACTCCAGCCAATTAATTATAGTGACCATAGTTACAGTCTTGGTTGAATTGCAAATAAGGTTATGAGCCAGTTTCTGATCCACAGGTCAAGGTAAAGAACATGTTTTCATGAATATTGATCCAACTTAGTTTGAGGCAAATCTGTCTTCCCAAAAGGAGTTAAACCGGCAATAAATTGTTTTTTGTTGGCCACTTGGGGGCAGTACAACAAGCTGTAAACACAACAAACACTGACATATTATCACTTTCTAAAGTTGATATGGCCTGCTGTGTCTGGAAATGATGCTGATGAGAGCGGTGAGAGTGAACCAAAAGATTAAAGTTGCCATAAAACCAAAACAATGAGCTGAAAGACACTAAAGTGCTCCATAGAGCTGAGGGGAACTGCAGAGACGTGTGAATATTTTCTGTAGGTTCATCACTATGAGTGACTCCTTTTGCATTATATTATCATTTGACCCACTTTTAATATCCACTTTTTGATTAGAGCAGCTTTAACTGTGTCTGACATGTACTACTGTCCGTAGTAGCAGGTATTTGGAGGGCGGGACTACTTTTTCCGATCCTGCCTATCACCAGGAGCATGGATGATGATGTGTTCACACAGCTGCAATCTTTGAGCTGTTTTAGCAGCTCCTAATTCCACACCTCGCAACGGGATACACTTTATTACAACACACACATGAATGTGCACACAGCACCCCTTTCAGTCATGCCTGGCAACTTTGTAGTTTCTCACAGCTCGGTTCCCTGGAATCATAAAAAATGAGGACAAAAAAATCTAACCTGGATACCTGTGACATGCTTCAATCATTCTCCACCTCTTAAACAGAGAGGGAGGTGGAAATAGAGAAAGTCTCAATTACTTTTAGTTTAACCAACTCTAATCTCTGTGCTATTTAGCAGCTCATTATGCAGGCTAATTAAGACACAGGAAGAAAGTCAGAAAAGGGGAGAAAAAGAAGAGTGAGGGTGAAGACAGGGCTGCTGCATAAAATCAAGTTTAGTACTTCTTAAAGACCTTAACAAAGAAACAAATAATACCCTTTCAACAGTAGAACGAAGACACACAACCAGCAGAGCTACTCAAGGTCACTCAAGACTTTTGTGTCTTCCCCTGGCTCTCTGGGGAACCGTCTTTAGCTTGACATAATTTGTTCTGTTTAGTTAACTTGCTAAACTCTTGGTACATTTAAGGCACAATCATGACAGTAGGAGGCAGGTTGTGAAGAACTGGACAAAAAAACATACGATAAAAGAAAGGCTGGTCACCCATTAGCTGTGACCTGTGGCTTAGGCCCAGTCAAGTCATCTTCAGTGGGCGGTGTGCACTGATAGACTGTTTTTACTTCTGTGGGGTTGTTAGAAAGGGTTTGAGCCAGTTGCCAGAAGTTTTCGCCAGTATATGTATGTGAATTACTGTATGTGCGTTTTAGACTATTTTGAACCTCACTATGTAGCCTACATGCAATGCCAACATTCAGTTCACAATCGTTTTAAAAAATTTACATCAGATCAGAATCAGAAATACTTTATTGATCCCCGAGGAGAAACTCTTTTGTTACAGCGGCTCACTATCACGTCAGTGCACACAGGAATAGAAGTTCTAAGCAAATCAAATATAATACACTATATTACAGGCAAGATAAATTAAGTACAAAATGGATATAAGTATAAAATTAAAATAAGTGTAAAGTACAAAGTGGATTTACCGGTTGATGATAAGAATGTACGGTATAATAATACAATGTAATAATATAAGTAATAAGTAATAGTGCATGTACTGTCAAGTTAAGTGTATCTTATTAAGATTATTATGAGACAGTGGATATTGCACAGCAGTAATAGAAGTATGAATAAATATCAATAAATTAAACTAAAAACAGAGTATATTGCACTGGAGTATTAAACAGAGAATATCGCACAATTATTTCAAGTATTACAGTGATGTCAATGATCCAATGTCCAGTTTAGTGACTTAGGGTCATACAGACTGACACTTAGACGGAGGAGTTTACAGAGTTTGATGGCCACAGGCAGGAATGACTTCCTGTGGCGCTCTGAGGTGCATTTTGGGAGGACGAGTCTTCCGCTGAAGGTATTCCTTTGTTTGACCAGCGCGTCATGGAGTGGGTGGGAGACACTGTCCAAGATGGCATGCAGCATCCTCCTCTCTGACACCACCGACACAAAGTCCAGCTCTACCCCTGCAATGTCACTGGTCTTACGGATCAGTTTGTTGAGCCTGTTCGCTTCCGCTACCCTCAACCTGCTGCCCCAGCATGCGACAGCATACGGGATAGCACTGGCCACCACAGACTCATAAAACATCTTCAGCATTGTCCGGCAGATGTTGAAGGACCTCAGCCTCCTCAGGAAATAGAGGCTGCTCTGGGCCTTCCTATAGAGGGTTTGAGTGTTCTTCTTGCTCTGAAGAGGAAGGGAGAGAGGACAGTCCCCTGAGGGGCCCCGGAGTTGCTGACCACACTGTCCGACACACAGTGCTGCAGACGCACATGCTGTGGTCTGCCAGTCAGGTAGTCAACAATCCAGGACACGAGCATCCACCTGCATCGCTGCCATCTTCTCACCCAGCTGGGCTGGCCAGATGGTGCTAAAGGCACTGGAGAAGTCAAAAAACATGATCCTCACCATGCTTGCCGGCTTGTCCAGGTGGGTGTAGATGCGGTTCAGCAGGAAGATGATGGCGTCCTCAACTCCCAGCCAGGGCCGGTAGACCAAGTCAAGTCATTTTCAGTGGGCCGTGTGCACTGATAGACTTTTTTTTACTTCTTTGGGGTTGTTAGAAAGGGTTTGAGCCAGTTGCTAGAAATTTGAGCCAGTATATATATAAATTACTGTATGTGTGCTTTAGACTGTTTTGAACCTCACTATTCAGCCTACATGCAATGCCAACATTCAGTTCACAATCGTTTTAAAAAATTTACATCAGATCAGAATCAGAAATACTTTATTGATCCCCGAGGGGAAACTCTTTTGTTACTCAAGGTCACTCACCCGAGAAGACTTTTGTGTCTTCCGAGATTTACATAATCCAGGGTTTTGCTGAATAGTCCAATATCTACATTCCTGTCTGATACAACGCATGAGGTAATTTATTTATCATTTTATAACACAAGGTTGTACAAAATGAGTTTGTAGCCCCTTCATGCTACACCAACCCGTTCTTATTCCCAGGTCATCAAATACTGACGTTTTGTCATGGCCCTTGGCATCTCATACATACGCACAAGGTACCCTTTAGTGTCCGTATGAGACGCACAGGCTTTCAATTATCTCCAATGTAAAACCATGTGCGGCAATGGCACAGCGTTTTGTTCTCCATGTACAAAACATTACTTTTTTGGCAAACCATTCATAAAAAATGACATCTATTTGTAAAGTGGACTTTCTACAACCTAAAAGTATTCCTCTCAGCCATCTGACTGTACCAAATCAAGCTTTTGTGGCAGAGGACTCCAAATTTCTGAACGGTAGTGTGTGTGTATCCTGTGCAATCAAATCTTTGTGCAATTCATCCATCTCTCAAGGCAACATGTGTATATATATATATATTGATAGATAGTATAATGCTACACACCAACCATGTGTGTATTACAATGTCTGTGCAAGTATTCTGGGCAATTATCCATCATATATATCTGTATAAATGACAGGTGTATATAGTCTTTATAGCTCTTACTTTATATTCTGTATTTCTATTTTATTTTTATTTTATGTGTATTTTTTATCTATCAACATTTTAATGTGTTGAATTTTGAGCTGCTGTAACAAGCGAATTTCCCTGGTGTGGGATCAATTTTCAACATAATCTTTCATTGCACACCCCAAACCAAATCCAATACACCTTGATTGTTTTGGGATGGCGGCAGAAGTCTCACTGGTGGATATCTCAAAACTCCAAAAAAAGTCATTAGAGCAGGCTAAGCTCATGCTACTTCAGAACAAAGTCAACCTTTTTAGATGTGTGCTGCGTGTACCAAGTATAAAAGCTGTAATCATGAGTCAAACTTTTACCATCTGTTAATGAAGGCGGATGGAGTTTGCCTTTAATTTAGTGCAACTTTTATGTCTGCCTTTAATGACTTGTACGCCATGTGCGCCAATGTCATATGTTAGCTTGGATCTTTCCCGTGGCGTCTTCCAGTGCTAATGTGCTAATCTGCTGTTTAGTCCAACCAGATGCCCCCCCTCACCCCCACCAACACACACACACTGGGGGAAGATGGGGGAGAGTGGGGAGGAGGGAGGAAAGGAAGTTACCTGCAGAGATCTCCCTTCATTAAAAATCCCTCTGCCAAAAGTACACACCCCGCACTCAGCCCCTCCCTTCCCTGTCTCTCCTTCCATCCCCCTTTCCCAGGATAACCAAGCAAGCTTTTATTAGGCAATGACAGGCTCAGACACTCAAACTCTGCTTCACTCTTCAGTCTCTGTCTCCCTTTCACACTCTTTCTCTGTGCAGCTATTTACTTCCCTCCAATTACTCGTTCAAATCCATCTAGAGCTAACGTCTGACAGTTAGCCTGAATGGAGTCGTCATACTTGGCATCCACATCACAGGCCTGTTGGCATATGTGCTGACTTCACATAAAACTAACACATTCCTTGCCGTAGATGAGAATAAAATGAGAGCTAGAGATGAAAGCGAGCAAGATCTGAGAGCTAGATTGATATATATGTGTAGAAACACAATATGTTAAAAAAAAGAGATGAAAAACACATATGAAACCCAATCAGGGAGACCACACACACTCTATCCATCATTCACATACATGCACATGCTAACAGCTCTCTTGCTGATGCCCTCTGAACGTCTATCAAATTCAGACTATCATGCATGAGCGCATTCAACAAGCAAAGGGAGGTACAGGGCCGAGGGCAGGAGAAAAGAGGGATGGAGGGGAGGATAGGAGGAAAGATGGAGGGGGGCGTAAAAACCTTCCTTGGAGAGCAAATAAGAGAGAACAGTTTAAAAGCCCTGATTAAAATTCTTGTGCTTTATTACTCTGCTCTTTAAGTGGGCTGTTGACAAAAAAAAGACAAAAAGGGGAGTGAAAGAAAACTAGGCGGAAGGCAAGAGGAGTGCAATGCTGCGAGGCAGGGCTGATTCTGAACAGACTGTTTAACAACGGAAACTCTGCTTAAAGAAAACTCCACGGAGCTTGTTGAGAAATCCCCTGATATCAAGAAAGAAAAGGACAGAGGAAGAAAGAAGCTGCTGAAAACCTTCATATGAAATTTTGAACTCATGGAGAAACATGTGACCAAGGTTAACAGTGGCCATCTCACACACAGGCTCCATCTTTCATCACAGGACAATGATCTCTTTTCCTGGACTGTCTACACACTCAAAACCAAAACCACGGCACTAAAAATGGGTCCTTGTCACAGTATATTAGGAGTAAATTTGCTGTGTCCACAGAGTTGTTGCTCTCTTTCCCATTTCAGCCCCTTTCACTGTGTTTTGATTGCTAATTTGATTTGGTTCTCTCACCGCCTCATAGTATTTAGGAGGATTTAGCTTCTTTGCATCCTGCTTCTTCTTCTAAAACTACCGTCCCATAAATGTTAAGTAAATGTGTGAAGTTTTGCAAATAGGTCCAGTCAAATGCCAAAGTCCACCCATTATAGAGCAGAGTCTTCATCAAGTTCCCTTTGTCTGCTTCTGGTAATATCTGCAGTTTTAATAAATATACTTTCATTATTTTTATTTTCAATATTTTCCAGTTTCAATGATGGGCAGAAACATGCAACCCTATTGCCAGACAGAACATTGATGTTGGACAATTCTGCAAAAACTTGGATTACTTTGAACGAGAACACATTTCAATGTCCAGTGCCAACATTTTTAAGGAACTGTTCGACATTTTGGGGAATATACTTATTTGCTTTCTTGCCAATAGTCAGATCAATACCACTTTCATGTCTGTACATTAAATATGAAGCTACTGCAAGTAGCCAGTTTGCTTGGCTTAGCACAAAGACTGGAAGCAGGAGGAAACAGGTAGCCTGGCTCTGTCCAAAGGTAACAAAAAAGAAATCTACCTACCAGGAGTCTTGTCATCACCGTGAGGTTGCCAGGCAACCAGCGAAGACTCCAGGAAGTTACTGTGCGCAACCCATGAATATATTAAAAAGAAGTGGATACTGCGTTCAAAGATGGTGCCCCATTGTGTATGGGAAAAATGTTTTTTTGGGCCAGTGTGGGTTGCATGATGAACACAGAAGTTGCATTACACCGTGCAGCCACTACACCAAAATCGCTTCCAAGCCCAGCTCCGTTCCCGGGGGCTTGGCCCAGCCAAAAAATAGTCACATGTTTCAAGTCTTTGTGCTAAGCTAAGCTAAACGGCTGCTGACTGTATGTTCATACTGTATTTACAGACGTGATCTAACTCTCGGCAAGAAAGCAAATAAGCGTTTCCCTCAAAATGTTGAACTATTCCTTTAAAAGTTTTTTCTCTCTGCAGTATAGGCAAAATTAGGGAGAGATTGTGGTTATGGTTACAAAAAGTTAACATTAACTGCTGGGTTGTGATGGGACACAAACTCCAGTCTTTGCTTTGCTATATAAAGGGTACTCACTTCCTGTATTGGCACTGAACGATGACATTGAATGGAAATTGTGTGCTGTGAATTTTCCTATCGAAATCCTGGGAATACTGGGCTGGTAGAAAAGTTGTTATTTGCCTGTATTTTATCTTCATTAAAAAACTATGTAGGCAAGCTGTAATTACTACAGCTTTTGTTTCAAGGGGCGTATGCGTTTTTCTTTGGAAATTGATAGGTGACCATCAGAGATTCTCCAAGTCATTATTGCCTTCAAAATTACCAAATAATTACAACTTGTTTCTCATGATATCATTTAATATGAGTTATAGATATTCCAGCAAAACAAAAAAGATTTGTTATTCTCACTCATCACCAGCTCAGTTGTGTTGCAGACTGACCCACAGGGGAAAACATCCTGACTGGTCTCTGTTACTAAGTTTTGGAGCTGAGTGCTTCATAAAGTCAAGGTTTCCAAAACATTTTCAAATCAGGACCCATATTAAAAAAATTGTGTTTCGTGCTGCTGGGCCAAGGCTGATGAAAACACATTAAAATTCAGCAGAAAAGAAGCATGACCTATTTAAGGTTGTAAACTACAGTTAAGAATCCAAGCTGTAACTCATAGGTCTGACTATGGCCCCAGCCTCAAAAGAAAGTTCAATATAATTTATTGCATCAACACAAAAAAAGCAAATATCAGCCCTACCTATCTGTCTGTCTATCTGTGCACTGGTCTAGTCAAACAGGCTTGTGTGGCGCATTCGTTTGTGACCCAAACACATGTGAACAACCACAAAAAGCATGCCTACTCCTCCGCAGTATTTACAGGACTCCTCAACAGTCCTCCACACTCTTGATTTATGAAATAATTACAGTATCTGTTTCCTCACTGCACCTCTGTCCACACAGTTTGAAATACAGACTAAACAGAGGGGAAGAGATAGTGGGAGAGAAGACAAAAGTGAAACAGACAAATGTAGGTAGGGAAGGACAGACATGAAAAGACAGAGAGAAAGACAGTATAAAGAGTACGGCTAGAATATCATTAGCGTGTTGGCAATTATGCTTGGCGTATTTGTCACTAATAACCCCTATACTTTGAGGCTCCAACACTCATATTGTACTTTTGCCCAGGCTGGTAAACATTCACTCCTGTGCACTGCCTGTTGTAATTACCTACTCTGCTCAGAGCCCATTATGAAAGGGAAACAAACTGTCACATACACCATTAACTGTTCCTACGACCCCCAGTAACACAGGGGTGTTTCTAATAAACCTATAAATGTTGTTTACATAGCCATAGAGTCAAAGGACATGGACACTGATACTCCCTGACAGTAATGTCTGCTGCTAATCTGTGTATGTCCAACCAAAGGACTTTTTCTTGGCTCGGTGCTAGGAACCTCTGAAACTGGGTTTTCATGGCACCACACAGTCAGGACAGATTTAGCTAAAGAACGTCTGATTCTGAGGCTTTATGGTGTGGCTTTGTGTAATGATTCATTTGTAAAAGATGCAGTGTGTATGTCTATACAGTATATGTATGTGTACTTGTCACACAGGCACTGCTTAGCCTCCTTATTCTATCAAACACAGCTTATACACCTCATTTTGATCAATGTGGCTGAGAATGAATACAGCTGAGCTTCATCACTTAAGTAAGGTACAAGAAAAATGTATTTGTGAATAATATACAGACAGCACCGAACAGCAAGATAGACCGGAACTATTATGCATCCAACATTATTAAGATCCATCTGTCATGGGCTGGAATTATTGTGCATCTAACATGATTTAATATAATGACATACTGTACAGTACAATTCAGATATATTTGGAATGTATTGTGGAATTTACTGCAAAAATGCTTAATTAATTGGGGAGTATATAAATTCTTACTATTTTTCATATATTGCAATTTGTAAATAGTGTTACCCTGTATTTGTAGTATACTTGTGGATAGAAGAAAAACAGTTGATGTACAGTCAAAGCATACTCTTCCATCTCTGGTTTTTGCATTAAGCTAACTCGCTGCATCACGCTGATGTTGTTCATGTAGGTTTACTCACGTGTACTGTGAGTGAATTGAGTGAGTGAGTCATTTTATCATTGGAATAAACACAGTGTAGGAAGGTAGCAAAAAAAAAGCAAAAAAAAAGCACTTCTTTCAATCATGAAACTTTGGAAAATGTGACAACTAACTTCTTGGATTACCTACCTTCATAGACTAAATTTTTAATCTCTGGAGTATTTTTTGTGCTGTTTGAATCATGGTATGGCATAACTTAAAGCTATATTCATTTTTTGTGTTTGTGGCCACTTGGGGGCAGCAGAACAAGTTATAAACACAGCATTGACCATATAAAGTTGTTATAAGAAACATGTTAGCTAATAGTCACTTATCTACACATCCAGCAGATATGGATATGTTTAAAGTTGTGTTTCTCACCCCCTGACAAATTTATGTCCAATACTTCACTCTCTGTTTAGCTAATTTTTGGTGTCCATCAACTCCTAAAGGAAATATCTGGCTGTTTAGCTGCTAAATGCTCCACTATTTTCACTGGCTAGTTGCTAACCTTGTCTGCTTGCTGGTGCTGGGCATATAGCATAAAAGTGGGTTTATCAGATTAGATTAGATCAGACATATTTGCTTAAAGTGGTCATGTCATGCTCATTTTCAGATTTATAATTTTGGGGTTGTACCAGAATAGGTTTACATGGTTTAATTTTCAAAAAACACCATATTTTTTCTCATACTGCACATTGCTACAGCACCTTATTTCACCCTTTTTCTTGAATACGCAATTTTAGCTACCAAGTGAGGCATCTCACTTCTATTCGATCTTTGTTGAGAGTTGCACATGCACAGCAAGGTAGTGTGATCCAAAACAAAGCCGCTTCAGCTGGTAACTATGGCTTCGGTTCAACCGAGTCTGAACCCAAACTAGACTGGAGAAACACGTTTCAGAGTGGTAAGTTTTTAATTTGTAACTAATTTATCTTTCATACGTAATATTTTATCTGAGCATTGTCTCTACATCACAGTAAAAACTTGATGCCCATTGACTGCCTGGAAGGTATCTAATGTTTTTTTTAATTTCATATATAGGTGTACTTGTGGAAACTGTTCAATTCGTGCATTATGACGTGTCACATAGTGACGTAGATACACTATGGAAGTAAAGGCTGGACTACAATCGAGCTGTTTTCAGGCAGTTCAAGAGCAATGCTTTCTGTGGGAGAGGGTAACTCCCTTTGGGGTGGACTTTGGGCTTTTTCATTTTGCAAACCTATTACATGCACAAAAAAGATATATAACACAATTAAGAAAAGGGAAAAAGCCAAAAAGCGTAATATGATCACTTTAAAACCATCAGCATGCTGTGGCTGGAAATGCGGTGGATGAGAACGCAGTTTGCTGGCTGAAAAACAAAAGCAATCAGCTAATAGCTGAAAGACCCTAAAACTACATGTGCAGTTGAACTGCACATGTAGGTTATGTTTGTGTGCATCTTTACAAGCAATATCTTTCATATCAAACACAGTCTTTTGATCCATTGTTTACATAAAAATATTGATTAGTGCAACTTTAAGCTTTGGGAAACCAACTATCCAGGCAAGTCTCATTGATGCATTATTCTAATTGATTCTGAGCCTTACTCCCGTGCACCTGATATGTTTGACTGGTTTATTTTGGGGGTTGTTTGTTTGTTTGTTTGTTTCTGACCTAAAAATTTTTCTTTATTGATCACTGCACAGAAGGTCTCATTTTGTTTGCCCCTCTCCACAGGGAGGTCAAAGGTCAGCATCAGGTACAGATCAGTGCTCCTTGAGCTGGGGAGGAAGAGGATATAAGGAAGGGTTCTGAAAGACTGAAGGACTATCTCACTATTAACTAGCCACTCTGCTTCCACATGTTAAAAATCATCTTCCAAAAACGTTATCTCATCTCCACGCAACTAGACAACAGACAAACAAACAAGCATCACCTTGGTGTGGCGGCGTGATGTCAGCAGGTGTGGCCGGTGCCATCCAGCTGCATCGTCCTCTGCAGGGTGTGAGCAACATCCTCCCTGCCTCATTAACAAATCATAAAATCTTCACACGGGCATGTGTGGTGTGTGGGTTGTGTTTGTTGTGTGGGTGAGATAATGCTCAGATGGTCAGTTCATGTGAAAGATGAAAGACTGAAAGACTTGGCCAGCTGATGGTGAGTACAGTTACACTCACAAACACACCAACAAATGTGTCAAAATGTGTAGTGTTCTGGACTAATTAGAGGGTTTGAGTGAAGGCCTGCCAGTGTCTCAGCTGGTGTGCGGGTAAAATAAAGTTAACAACTCCTAGTTTTCTAAGATATATCAATGATGAATGCACAAATGGGCCAATAAGCAGAGTATTGGCCCATATGTGCATTGAGAGGATTGATGGAGGGATAGATCGGTAAATAATGAAAGGATGGATGGGCAGATTGAAAAAAAGGCACAAAAGCCAAAAGCTCTGTCTTATTCTCTGCTCTTTTCTATAATACTGTACTACTACAGAATGGAGTAGGAATGTTATAATAATATTCCACTCTATAAACATCAGTCCAAACCATATTCCTAGTAAATTCTTCGGCTTTAATATAATTTTTCTGTCTGTATATGTGAACCATTTACTTGCCGCCTTCTCCATCCACAATCTGTTAGAAGCAGTCAACATCTTTGGAGTTTATTTGGAGCCACAATGACACGTGGCAGTTTTGCAGGGATGAAAAATATCCCCCAGCCCTTAATATATGGTGAAACCCTATAGTTCTGAATTCAGAAACTGTATAAAACGCATATACACACACTTACATGTGCGTGTGCGACTAGGCTATAATATGTTTGGACAGAGAAGGATGCCAGGCAGTGCCCGTTAAAGGCTCTAATGTGGCGGTGGTTTCATGGTGGTTGGCACAGATCAGCAGGAAGAGGGCAAATAGAGGGATTTAAAAAATGAGGGAGTGATGGGGGAGAGGGAAAGAGGGGGGAGTCTGGAAGAGGGAGGGAAAGAGCAAGCTAAAGAAAGAGGGCTATAGTTACCGAGGCACACCACAGGCATCAAACAGTGATGGATATATGAATTCTCTTTCTTTCTCTTGCGTTTTCTCTCTTTCTCTCTATGTGTGTCCTCACTTCATCCCTCTCTTTCTCCATCCTTCCTTCTCTCTCCGGGTGAACGGCCCATTCACAGTGTGGTCCTGGGGTGATCAGAGTGGACCCTGCCCTCTCTCGCTCCACTTTCATTTTCTCCCCGTCTTTCATCCTATCTTTTCTTCTTTCTTTTTTTTTTTTTTTGGCCGTGGAGAGGGGTGGGGGTGGGGGGAATCAAAACAGTCATACTTCCCTCTAAACTCATCTTTTATTAATCAGACCTCAGCAGTGTGTTGGGGAGGGGGGGAGTGACGCACGCGGGTGTGTGAGTTTAAAATGTGCCTGGTGAACACACACACAAGTAAAGAGCAAGAACATGCAACTGACCGCTGACAAATGCCTTAGGGTGTTTCATATTTCCTCCGCTGCAAAACAGGCCATCACAAAAAACACCAGCGTGCTCAGTTTGTGCCTGAGTATGTGTCAAAGAGAGAGACAGAGTGAAAGAGAAAGAGAAAAAGAAATTAGCGAGACTGATGACTTGACTGCACCACACGACCTCCTTCTCCATGTCATTCATAAAGCCTCTCTCTTCTTTTTCCTATCTCCCTTACACATTTGCGCACACACACACACACACACACACAGCTTACAAGCGGAGCGGAACGGATATTCTGGGTGGTGTTATTCCAGGTGTGGAGTCGTTGAGGTCTCCATGCTGTGACCCTGTTATCCTGGGAAGAGGGAGAGTATTAGAGGCATGCCGGGAGAGGAAGAGACTCTATATCAAAAACACATTTTGCCCTGAGGCTGTATCACTGCAGCTATATGGCTACAAATAAAGAGATGTGCACATACATATATATATATACACACATGCACAGACGTTTGCGTTTACATGCAGACATGCACATGTGCACAAATGTGAATGCAAATGTGTGTATGTACAAAACCTAGTGCTAAAAGTGGAATTCTGATGAAAGTGAGATCAAAGAAATAAAAAATCACTTCACTTTTACTTCTACTCACAAACTTAAAAACAAAAGCTATCTATCAAAATGTTTTACGACTTAAAAACGCTCTTACATAAGACATTAAGAGAATACCAGAGGTCTCCGAAGCTGGTTAAGAGTAGATTCTAGATGTCTTCAGTATAGAAGTAAGCACACACCGTCTGAGACATGTTTTGGAGTGATTGTAAAAAATATCATTGCTCATGATGAATAAGACATTAGCTGAAGCATTCTGTATAACTCAGAATAGGGGAGTTTTAGTTTACTATTTGCATTTGATAGGATGTTACACCACTTTTTCTTTTTTGTGTATTTTTCAGGGATGCAAACAACAAGAATAAAGCTGGTATTAATGTTGTCTGCAATAACTTTCCATGCATCTACTGTACATTGTCTCCCCATGTCTATGTGGTGGTAAATTCCTCTTATTTTGTTTTCTCTGATTTTCCAAGTCTGTTTTTGTTTCCATTTCAAGCAATTTCTCTTTATTTTATCTGTATGTATGAATCCATATTTATATATTACTAATTATAGATTGTTGGTCATTTCAAATGTTAATTGCTAGTGGAAATATTAAGGATTTCTTGAAAAATAAAATGTACTTTTTAAAAATAAAAAATCTCTTTTTGCATAACAAGGACACTGAGTAAAATGTTTTTTCCAGAATGATCAATCAGGCAGGGTAAATCCTTGTGTCTGATTGGCTACTCCTGCTCTGAGCATACATGTGATTAATCATATGATCACTTGGGAGCTCCTCTTAAAGGTTACTCACAGTAAGAAGAGAGCTGCTTGATAAATTAGTGTAATTGCTCATACATAGCAAACAAGTATTTTACTCCTAAGTCAGCTCTTGAATGCATTTTTAAGTGTAACTCTCAGACATTTGATAAATATGGCCCCTGTTAAAACCTTTACAGTCATCGTGAAACTCAATTACTACTACATTAACAACATAACTACTACTACTACATTAACTTCAGTCATGTTAGGGTGTCTTTGCATTTGTGTATAAATGTGCACACAATGTGTATAACAGTGCTGAGTGTGCCTGTTCAACAGAAACACAGATAACTCATGAAAATAATGAACAGTTACTAACTCACAACCGACCACTGACAAATGGCCTGTGGTGTTTCATGTTGTGCATGCCTGTGTGTGTGTGTGTGTGTGTGTGTGTGTGTGTGTGTGTGTTATTGTGAATCAGTGTGCGTAATGCTTCCTAAAAGCTTTGATGTCCTGAGTCTCATTCAGAGTTTGTTCTTTCTCTCCACAATTAAAATGTGTCATTGCGACCAATTAGATCTACTGAAAGGCTTAAAAATAGTAATTGGCACTGGCGAGAAAACACCAAAACACTGAAGCATTTTTTGTAACAAGGTAATAAAATTTCATATATATATATATATATATATATATATATATATATATATATATATATATATATTTATGCATGTTTTGTGCATGCTTTAACACAGACATTTCTTAAATACAGTAATAAAACAGCATTCCTTAAACTGCGCTAAATGCTAGTTAGCGCTGGGCTGGACGTTGAATGCATGCAGGGAGAAGAGGCAGGCTTACCGGACGCCTTCACCGCCAATTCTCAATTTTAACGACTTCGTTCTTTGATTAAAAAAACGCCTAAACGGTTCCAGTTGAGCCAGAGAAAGAGAAAAGAAATAAAACTCCAACTTCTAAGAGATGAAAATAACCGTTGTTCTCCAGTTTTAAGAGGCACGTGTGCTGGGGTTGGCCTGAGACATCAGTTACGAGCTGCAGATGTTTGTATGGTTTTTTATGATTGTTGTTATTTTCAAATTGCGACGTTTCCGTGATGAGCTTTGCACTCGTTAGTGTGTGTGTGTGTGTGTGTGTGTGTGTGTGTTTGCATGTGTGTGTTTGCGTGTATGCGTGGGCAAATGAGAGAGGAATATCCAAAGAAAAAGTCTGGAGTACTTTGAGCTTAATTAACCATAGTTCTAATCTGTGTGCTTTTTAGCAGCTCATTATGCAGCCTAATCACAGGAAACTATAGTGGTGATTACACACAATGATAGACTACCCACATATGCACACTCAGACACACACACACACCTATGAATTCAAAAATTCCCTGGCAGCGAACAATAGGGAGTAATCAAATCCTCTGCATACACAATTCTTCCTTCTACAGTAATGACCTCATGCACACACACACCATTCAGATCGAATCTTCATGTGGTTTCATGGGTTATGAGAGGAGAAAATGTTTTCACCTCTTCTTCGCTAGATGGAGAAAGCCATAAAAACAGCACCTGCTCGCTTGTTCTCTCTCCCCATCCTGACTGCCCTCCTCTCTCTCTGTCTTTGAAGGGGAGAAAAAAAGAGGCAGTGAGGTAATGAGATGAGTTGTTTTGTTGCTGTGTAACAGCATAAAACACATTACATTTCAGCCCACTCTCATCCAAAAATCATCTTAAAATGATCGGGCAGTTAAGGGTTTGGCACCTTGCTCAAGGATACAGGGCTGGAGTCAAACCTGCCACGGCTTCAACCAGTAGGCCACCCTGCCACCAATCCCCCCACATGTATAAATCATCCAGGAGAAGGCGATGAGGTGATGAAATAAGCAGGTTACCTTGGCAGCAATGAGAGCAGAAAGTATTTTGGACCAGGCAGACACAATGGACCTGTTTTACAGAGTGTTCAATGCCAACAAATTTATAGTTTACTTCCACAAATTATGACTCAGCCTTGTAATTAACAGACCTTAGATCAGCCAGAGAAATAACTGTGTCTCCTGCTGACTGGGTAAATATGACTGGAGCCAATTCTGCAGAGCCGCTGACCTCTGTTGACCTGATTTAAATTCAAAGTCAATTACATTCAGCGAAGCTACATAGCCATTCTACAGATTATCATGAGGGACTCCTTGCATCATTAACCTCCCACTTTTAACTATACAACAGTGGTATCCACATTTTTGAAACCATAGCATCCCTGGATAGTGTAGTTTAGTTTTCAGGCACCTAAAAAAACCTACCCAGTACAGCTGGGTAGTCATTTTGGCCTCCTACCCCACTTTGGCAGCAAGTGCTACTTTCTTTAGTTTGCCAGAAATCCATGAAACGTTGCTTGAATCACCCACAGAAGCACCTTTACCTTTTTATTGAGATACTCATTCCTGTGAACACCCAGAGGCACACACATTTTTTTAAACCAGAATACCAAACTAATCTCTATTGATAATAACACCCAAGCCACCTCTGGCTACCTCTTTACCCTGCCCTGAAAAAAATCACATCTCACCTATCTTAAAAACTCTACAGTCAATCTCCACAATACAGTGTCTTTGAGTACCAGAAAATGTAAAATGTGGAACCTTGATGATGAGCCAACAAATAAGCTTGTCAGTTGGATCCCATGATAAGCCTGCCCTCAGACCCAGATCATTTAATTTCCACTGTGGAGGCAAATGCTTTCTAAAAAGAGAAAAAGATCCAGTTGAAGTCTAGCGTAGTGCTGCAGAGGGTGTTCAATATGCTAGTGTTTCCAGACATTAAACACAGTTCCAGTCATTGTGCAATGTTTTGGTGAATACTATCGCTGCTTCTTAACAGTTAGCTTGAATACAAACGCAGACCACGCCAGTGCAGCAGGTCATTAAATGGACAGTCAGGACCTGTGAAGGTTAGGACTGAATACCAAAACTTAGCTGCATCTCACCAAAGTTTAACTTCCTATTATGATTAACGCATTAACGCTCAAACGCACACAGACCTTTTCTCCTCATACTGGACATGCCATTCAGAAAACCCGTCAAACACACTGTGTCACTAACAACACCATGCCCGCAGTACAGTCTGAAGGCCTGTTCACTGCCTGTGAAGTTAAAGAACCCCAGTCCTCCCTTCTCAACCCATAACTCTCCCTCTCCAAATGGAAAACAGTATTCACAACAGTTAAAAATGACAATAAATACCAGAATCATTACATTTCTTAATTGGTGAGAGGAACAATAATGTTTCATTCTCTTTAACATCTCTCAAACATTTAATGTTTCTCCAAAAATGACAAAACAATGCTCAATGTGGGATTGACTGTATGTGCCTGTTTACTGTCTTTTGAAATAACTGAAATGTTTTCAAACCGTCAGTTTGTGTCTCAGAAAATTTGTCTCTGTAGCTTTACTATGGCTGCTGCATTAAAGATCACATTAGCACACAAGTGTGATTTTAAATGCTTAATGACCAGCATATTTAGGTGAAAATGACTTAAAATCTGATGGAATAAAATATATCACATATGGACTGCATACAGACCAATTGCAATTTCTCCTTTCCTTTACTTCTCACCATTGTTCCAGTTTTGACTTACAGGATATTTTGTAAAACCCATACTTTTGGCATTGAAAAAACTTATTTATGGACAGTGAAAGAATCGTCCTAAATGTATTTTAAGTTTGATCTCGTCAAAATAACGATGTGATAGGCTGTGTAGTGACAGACCTGGCTTAGCTCAGCAAAGCATTTTTGATCTGTGAATAAGAGGATGAATCCAACGCCAGTCCAGCAGTTTCAGGCTGTAACTCAGAGTTGCACAGAGCATGAGTCATCTGTGTCTCTCTTTCTGTCTGTCTGTCTGTGTGTGTGCTTGTGCTTGTGCTTGTGTGTATGAGACAAGCTATTGCCGCCAGAGCAGGAGTTCAACTTGAATAACATCCGAGGCGCACAGAGGCCTGAATAAACGGCGTCACGACCAGAACCGGCTCGTAAAAAAATTCAATAAATGTCATACATCCATCAATTTCTATCAAGCGAGTCAGTAAATACCACGTTTTCAATGGAAGGTTAACTTTATGAAAGAGAGCAGGGGTCACTTCACTTGGATGACGAGTGACTCTGGGCCAGCATAAGCAGGATATGCTCGCAGGGGCCCCGGCCGTTTGCTTTGCAGTGTTGGCACAAATGCAGATAGCATGGAGTTCAAGTTATGACTTTCCCAGTGGAGCCATACAGAGGATCCAGCAGTTCTTGTCTGGGATTCGGCCCCCCCAGGACGGGCAGCAAGGGTGGCGGGGGACCCTGGAGTCTGGAGGGAGGCAGATGGCTGATGGCTGGATGCTGCATTTCTCTCTTTATGTATATATCACTATCTCTGTCTGCTGTTTGACTTTGCCCTCTTCCCAGGTCAGTTGAAGCACTAAACCACCCTGTCCTCAGGAAAGTTCAAAATGACACATTACAAAATCTGTGGAAAGGTATCACTCCTGAAATCTTTTAAAAGCACTATATTATCGCTGTACTGAATGAAGGTCTCTTTCTCTCTCTCTCTCTCATACACACTCACACACACACACACACACACACACACAAACACACAGAGCGAGAGAACCCACGCACCTTCCCCGCTGCTCATGCCACTTCCGCCATAAAAGCCCTGGCAGTGATCCACGTGCCCATTAGCACGCGCTAAAAAAACTGTTAACAATGTATTACCCAGACTCCCCTGCTCCAGCACTTCCACCCTACCCGCATCCCTTCAAAGCTCACAGGTAATTATGTCAAAGGTTTTTAATAAACAGCCTATTCAGAGCGCAGTGGGTTACGTCTTCAGGGTGACAACATTTATTTTTAAAACGACACTTGAATAAATGGGCCGGGCTCGGCTGAATTACGCCCGAAGCCACTAGCACTAGGCACCTGCAGGTGATCGAATAATTTAGACTAATTCGCTAGCAAATGCCAGTCACCGTTTATAATTGTGTCGCGAGAACAACCTATAGCTTGACAAAATGTAGGCTAGTATATTATCATTGGACTCAATAAATATTATTACGCCTATTATTCAACTCGAATGCTATCTGTGAATAAGTAAATTCGTTTTAATTAATTTAATTAAATTCGTTAATTGTCCATACTTAATTGTTCAGTATCCCTCAAAATGGTGGTTTAAAACTACGTAGTAATAAATCAAAGCAACAGCACGAGCCAATTACAGTGGAGTAGCAGCACACGCTCAGTTTCATGAATGGAGGGGGAGCCTGCCGTGGTGATTTACACTTGTTTAACAAAAACAGCCTAGCTTAAATTTTCCATACACGGATAAAGACTGCAGGCTAATGCTTAGCTTACTTCACGCGCGTTCAACGTTTTTCAAATAGTTTATCCAGTCAAGTTCAGGCGCTGACAAATTGAGACACTGAACAGAACTGACGCAGCAGGACTATAGAAGGTCTTACTCACACAGCCTGAAAGAAATAAATACACATAGAAAGAAAGAAATAAAACACATTTAAGGCTCAATATTTGTTTTTCCAGTTACTGATACAAAGGATGTATTGAGCTGCCAGACTGGTAAATCCTTGTAGAATACAACATAAAGGGTCGGCGACAGAGAGCTTCCCACTATTTTTAGAGCCAGTGCATCTACAGAGGAAGACTGCAAATCGTCGCCTGGCAACAAAGAAATAAAATTAGCCCATATATTTTTAGAGGCCCAGATAAACTTATTCAACAATGCCATTACCTCAAAACGCTTTTCGGTCATCTTGGCCTACAGGACATACTTTGTTTCTAGACCACCGATAGGGTGTCGACAATTGCTTTATGTGCAGTGATACCTCTGGTGAACAATACAAGTGTTAGAAGTTTTAGTGAGTCAGTGGTATTTTATTTCTCACTATGTTCTGCAGCGATATTCCTAGACGGTTGTGCTGTTACTTTATAATACGTCTGAAATTATTATAATATTATAAAGTATTATAGAATCGTACACCAACGGCAGATGGCACAGTAGTCTCTAGGATGCAATGATCAGTGCACCTGCTAACGAAAAAAATAAAGAATTAAAAACAAAAATAATTATTTACAAAAACAATATGATTTTACTATAAAACCCCATGTGCATATAAAGCTGCACTAGACATCGTTGCAACGAAAATATTTTTCTGTGAGGACTGATTGAAGCCAACGGTTTCTTATTATTATAATGAAACAGTTATGCGACCCAGAGTCCAGGTAGCCTACTCTGGTGAACGAACCATTTAATCAAACTGTTAAAGGCACGAGAGCTTCATGTTTATGAAATATAATATAATTATTGTATCTCATCAAATATCAGTAATAGCATACATTGTGAAATAGGCCTGTAGTCCTAAGTAGAACTATTATTATTATTATTTTTGTTGTTGTTTTTGTTGTTATCATTATTATTATTATTATTATTTCCAAGATGGTAGCATTTATTATATAATACTTCTTGTGGGCTTTTGTCTGTTTTGTTTTGTTTTTTTCCCCATGATAAAAATTGGAACATGAAGAATATTCTTAATTTTATTTAACGACGGTCAATAAATTGCCAGTTTTGAAATTTTAATAGCCTATTCAGTAGGCCTGTAACACCAGTTATGTATTCTGCTTGAACCTTTCTAAAAATAAATGCAAGCTATTTAGCTAAAACAGGCCTATTATTTAAATAATGTTATGTCTTTGGTATATAGGCTGATTGTAAAACAGAATTAGCTCAAATTTAATTAAGATACATCATTAATGTGGTTTTATTACTAAATCTGTCTTTTGATTATCTATGTTTTGGATTGTCTGTACAGGCTATACACGTGTGAGAGCAAACATTTTAGTTGTAAAAGTTTAGAGGCTATTTATGCAAATGCAACGATAAGTCGTACGGTTGTTAGGCGTATGTTGAATCGAAACTAAACTCTATTTCAAACAGAGCATAGCCTATTTAATTCTCACGGAGTTATTAAGAAATGTGACATTTTTCAATGCCCACGGGAAGTGAAACACAAGGCTTTTGATCTGATAACCCACATGGATATGGGCATGGATTGACGTCCAATCATTTACATGATGATTACGATAACAACGTGTTGTTTATTTAACCACCAAGCCACAAGAGGCCTTGAGCTTTGCAGTGATTTTAGCGGTGGAAATATCACTGAAGCAAATAGGAAACGTAAAAAATAATTCAATCCTGATGCCACTAATGGCATTTCACATAATCAAATGCAATTATCCCGTCAAGACTTTGTTGATAAGTAGCTAAAAAGGGGTTGCTAAGTAACAAATTAGCAGGTTACTTAAGGCATCGGTTGGCCCAATAATATGCGAAATGGTCCATATTAAACTGTTTTGCGATTAGTTGTGTGCTCATTGGAATGTGTATATTGGTTCTTAACAGGGACATCGAGAAATCCACTGTCAGTTTGAGAAACCCACATGCGCGCGCGCACACACACACACACACACACGGCCTCACTGCCTTGTTTATTTATAGCCAGGTTCTCCCCCTCCGTATGTTATAGTCTCCACACCAACACGCATTCCCCGCGTGACCACATGCTCATTTACGCAGCCTTGAAAGTGTGAAAGATTATTTCCAAACGTGCATGGCCAACTCATCTCTCGACTCACTTCAGCTGCTTGTATATGAAATCACTTATATGATCCTGTAACATCCTGTATCATAACGTAATCATGACTATGGCCTAGTCTATTTACTTTATTTATTGACTCAAGCTGGAATATGTTATTACTTACATTTTCAAACCAAAATACAACAAGCACTGTAAGCCTATAATGATAATGAATTATCATTAAATTGACATCTTTAAAAATAAATCTATAGATGTAGGCCTATTTATACTAATATTTATATATAGACTAAGCCATTATTAGTTAGGTTATATTTAAACATTGCATTAGCCTACAAGTGGTTGTGATAAACAACTATAGGTTATGCTGTGACTACAGTTTTATTTTAGTGCATTTACAGCTTCTCAGGCTATGGTACTTTATCAGTATAGAACATTTGTGTTGTTGCAGTAAAACAAGGACTGGTATTTGTTTGGCATTGAAGTCCTACACGTATGTCAAGCTGCATAATATTGTTAATTAATTTTATTAAATATAGCTTGTTATGTTGTCATGATGCAGAGCTTTTGTTGTTGTTTCTGCTGTTTGAAACAGTCTGAATGCTTAATGAAATGGGAGACAACGTTTTGAGAACCGATAGGACTCTCACACACATTCAGACCTAGTTCTGAATTCAGATTTTTTTTTAAAGATGTCCTTTGAAGGGCACAAAAAGAAAAAAATATTAATTTTGAACATATATTTTCTTTCTATGTGTACCAGTGATCATAGGGTACCGGCAGCCTAACCAAATAGGCCTATATAGTAATGATTATCACATGCACAAACACTTTTTCAGACATTTTCTATGAGGAACACGTATGCTGTAAGAAATGCTTATTTCCACAAGTGGCCACCGTGCAAGAGGTTCTAATGGCCAGATATGCAAAGCATGTCGGGACGGTGTGTGAAAATGCGCGCAATGCCCCAGAGAGACGCTCCTTGCGCTCCTTCTTCTGAAGACATGATTCAATCACCAGCTTTCTTTTTACCACATAAGGCGGCACGAGCGGCCCCCACAGCGGGCGGGACCAGGGAAAGGTTCCGGGGGCTGTGATTACTCGTGATTGGTTGCTCTGTGTTGTGATTGACATGTCCCCTTCTCCGGCTCTCCTCTAAGCTCCGGTTGTTGACACTCTCCAAAAGTCCGCACGGCTCTCACGGATAACGGAGACGTGATCACAGCTCGTCCCGGCTCCCTCTGTTTCCTCTGCTGTCCGGCTCGAGGACGGACAAACCGTCGCACCGAAAGCATTGGACTGTCATCGTGGATTCCCTTTTTTTGGGACCGTCTGTGTTTTGAACTTCTCTTGCTCCGTGCAAGCTCGTGACGCCGTCTCCTTCCTCTGTCCAGAGACCGAGAGAAATGGCAGAGAAGCGGCGGTCCCCGTGCGCGCTGAGTGTCAAGGCGCATGCATTCTCGGTAGAGGCGTTGATCGGAGCCGAAAAGAGACGCAGGAAGGCCGGAGAGGATGTCGTGTCCCCCGGCTACGAGGACGGAACTGATGCCTCTGATCTAACCGGGAGCCCGGGACCGCGAGCCGACAGAGCGTGCACCAGCGACCGGGGCAGCGAGGCAGAATGTGCAAGTGACGGATCCCGTGAGTAAATAGTACTAGTAAATAAAGCCTACAACAAAATAATAATAACAACAACATAGTAAAATAAATAACAATTACTGCATAAAATAGGCTTTTGAAATGGCAACATTACCAAATTAGTAGTAGCATATGATACGATTCAAGGCTATAATAAAGGTGAGAATCTTACAAATATTTACTTTTTGTAGGCTGTAATTGTTTTCAGAGGTTTTTACTGGTATGCAGCAAATTATTGGATCTATCAACCATAGGTCAAACGCATTTAATGCCCTATTAGGCTACTAGCTATTTTAAAGATGCAGATTATAAAGCAAAACAATGATAGGCTTTGTTCAGAGCCACACAGTGGAAATGTGATATCATATCATGGTCCTGGTCTAGTAAATATGAGCGGTGTGAGTGTGACTAATGTGAGACGCTTTATGAGTTGTGTAGCAATCATAAACACGCCAATTAGCAGCGTATAAAGGCAGGGAAGCTGCCATGGAAAGGATGCTAAGAGGTCTGCAGAAAGCATAAACCGACTGGCCCTGACAAATTACGATTTCTATCTGCTACAAGTTTAAAATGCACTTGGCTGACGATTTGTCTTTGTGTTAGTTCGGCTTGTTAGGCCCATATCTAATGTCCATAAATTCCCACCACCTGGCGAGGCCTGTGTTGAATAGCAAAAATAACAACAGCGGTGAGACACATAAACACTACTATTAGGGTGTCCTCTAAACATATCCTTAATATTGAAACAGATTTAAACTCAAGTACCACATAATAAAAATCATTATACAGTTCCTAATTGGAGTTCAGTAATGAGTGTATAAACTTGCCATTTTCTTCTGTATCATAATATACTACGGTGTAGATTCATTCAGTAATGAGTGTAATGAGTAAAGAGTGACCTTAGTTTAAAGAGACATATATAACCATAATATTCATACAAATTCCGAGCTTTCAGTGTACCAGTATCATTTACCTCCTTGAAATGATAGATATAAAAATAACTTCCAGTGTGTAGTAAAAGTTGTGACCTCTTCGTGGGCTGCTGCAAGTTTTTTTTTTTTCATCATTACAATAGTCACTACACTGGGACAACTGCAATAATGTACTTAATAATAAGTCATATTCATATAGGCTATTTGTAAAATGCAAAACGTGCCTTATACAGTTACAGCCTGGTGATTATATCTAGTCATGTAATGGGGAGTTCGTCCTGCTGTAATGTGTGAGTGCTGTTAAAATGTACTGTATTCAGAATTTAGTCTTTTCTATGAGTCACAAGACAAAATGTCTAGAGGAGTAACAGCTTGTAAGTGAATAATACTTGGCTTGGATGGGTGTGTTACTATTAAAACGTGTTAATATCGCCGCTTTCCGGTGCAGCAGAGAGCGAGGACGCGCTGCTGGAGAGCCCGCAGCCCGCAGCTCTGTGCACGGCGCCGGTAACCGGCACCGGAGAGGAGACCCGCGTGGACCTGCAGGGATCAGACCTGTGGAAACGGTTCCACGAGATTGGCACGGAAATGATCATTACCAAGGCTGGACGGTAAGACAGAGTTCATATGGGAATCGATAGACTAATGCTCCACGGGTGGGGGTTGGGGGGAATGACGTGCTCACAGTTTGCTGAAGAAAGGATTGTAGCCTACTTTATACAACAATCTATGTTGGGTAAAAGGAAGATATGTCTACATAGAAACATGCTTAAAATATTATATATAAAAGATTAAATAACGAGATAAGAGTCATGATAACGATAAATCAGCTACAAAAACAAGGTTTTGAACTAGATAATTAGCTATAGAAGTAATGCAGAATTGATAGCTAATAAAATAATCCCTAACCAAGCCTAAATAGCCTTTTCTGTTGTGTTATTATTTTTATTAAGATATTATCATTATTATTATTATTATTATTATTATTATTATTATTATTATTATTATCATTATTATTATTAAGTAATAATGACTGTGTGTTGTAAATTCATGTAGCCTGTAGTTGAGCTGAAATCTCCAATTTATTCGGTTTTCCTGTCAGGCGGATGTTCCCCGCTATGCGCGTCAAGATTACGGGCTTGGACCCTCATCAGCAGTATTACATTGCCATGGATATAATCCCCGTGGACAACAAACGATATAGGTAAGACACACACGCACACTCACACTCCGCAATAGCCTACGTGCCAATGGCAGGCTGAAAGAGGCTATGAAACCTTGTGATCCCTGTATTCGAATTTAAAATGACATTTGACAAAAGTAAAAAAATAAATATTCGTGATAGGAATACCGAAGCTGTACGATTATATCAGTGGTCTATACCTCACGGGAAACGGGAATATTACAGTCATTTTCGTTAGCATGTAGTCTTAATTTAGACTCCATACACACTGTTCCTGGGACAACACAAGATTCTTCAATTGTGCAGCCCCAGTTCTGTCTCCACAAATGGCACTTGGCACCGGTGTTTTGTCATGGCGGTTTTGCCGTCCCTTTTGGAAAGGCCTTTTGGATGCCTAACCTCTCCACCCTGGAAGGTCAAACCAACAAATGTCGTTATAATCTAGAAGAAAACAGCGTGTTATTGCAACGGCGTCAATGCAGCCAAGTCTTTCCACGCTACACTGTAGGTCTATCATTTCAAACTTTCAGAACCCGTTTATATGTGAACAAATTTTTGGCGGCGTGGTAGAGTGATGAGTGACATCCTAGAGGACATGTTATTCATATATTAACATATAGTTATGCATATAGTACAGTGAAATGTTGGGCACATGCACACACAGTTAAGAGCTGCAGGCGACAGTGCGCCGTGGAGGAAGGAGAGTCTGGAGGTTTTTAACCAAACGCTTAACAGCAGGTGATGAACACACCTTCAGCCAGATGAGGAACTAATTAGTTGTTGTGTTTCTCGCTGAAGGCCATTAGACCTATAGCCTACGATATGCATTTACGTCGTTTTAAGATATGACATATTTAATTGTATATATTTAAAATAGTAAAAAAAAAATAGCTTTAGGCCTGCTTTAAAATAAAAGCGGACATTTGACTTGGCAGGCGCTTTGTTTAACATCTTCATATAAAATCACACAAGAAAAATGTGTTTGATCCGTTGTAGTTGATTAAAAAACATCTTTAATACATACAACAATACAATACTTTGCTTTAGGATGTAAGTAGCTCCAATGTGCTAAGGTAATCTGCAGTCATTTGAAAGCAGGCCAATCAGATTACAATTCTGAGTTGAATGCTAATTACAATTTTGATGGAATTATTTTCGATTCCCGTGAATGATATTCACTTGTGATTATTCCTGACGTTCTGGCCATTTCACGCCGTTGTGTAGACCTATGTGAAATGGGGTGCATTGCAGGACGAAAAAAATGATAACTCAGGACATCGTGTTTATTTGTTTGTATGTGAATTGTGAAGGTACGTGTACCACAGCTCCAAGTGGATGGTAGCGGGGAATGCGGACTCCCCAGTGCCGCCCAGAGTGTACATCCACCCGGACTCCCCAGCCTCAGGAGAGACGTGGATGCGTCAGGTGGTCAGCTTCGACAAACTTAAACTGACCAACAACGAACTGGATGACCAGGGACATGTAAGTGCCACAACAAAGACTGTCTGTAAAAATATTTCTATTCCTCATTGTGGCCTCTTTAACGGTATTTTATCTCCGTTATAGCCAATAGGACTACTTGATTTTAGATTTTTTTTCTAAATTAAATTGTTGTCAACCTTATTAGAAAGTCAAATTTTACAAGACAATCAAAAAGCCTGCAACTGAGTTGTTCTGCTGCATTTTGTGATAATTACAAATACAACTACAATATAAAAAAAACACAATTCTGATATTGTTGCCTCTGATATGACATATTGCAGATATTTGTGTGTGTTTCTTTGTGTGTGCAGGTGCATTTATGCATATCTGTGTTCACATGTGTACATGTTCATTATAACATGCCATTTCTGTTATGTAATTTAAGCCTGAAAGAATAATGTTTCCCTCCCTGTTCAGATCATTCTGCACTCCATGCACAAGTACCAGCCGCGGGTCCATGTAATCCGTAAGGAGTGTGGAGAGGAGTTATCCCCAGTGAGAGCCATCCCTGCCGGGGAAGGCACCCGCACCTTCTCCTTCCCTGAGACTGTGTTCACCACCGTCACAGCATATCAGAATCAACAGGTACAGCTGACCTCCATATAACCACATTTCCTCTTAAAACTAACACCACTGGATGAACCAAACATGCTGAAATAGCCAATGTGGCCAAGAAACTCACTGTAACGAAAGAGTTTCCCCTCAGGGGTCAATAAAGTATTTCTGATTCTGATGTTTCCAGCATACAAGTGCGACACTGACTGCCCTGTTGCCACCAGATATTATTGTTTGTTTTGTAGTTTTGTACTGTTTGTAGTCACTAGCTAGCGATGACTGATAAAGGTTTAAAACAAATTTTTGCAGGTCACGCTGGAGCATGATATCTTCAGCTATGAGTTTCAGTCAGAACAGGATTATAAGATGTAAACAAAAGTAAAATAACAAACAATTTTAATTTCTGTATCATAAGAATTTTATGTTTAGCACCTCGGTCTGGTCTGCATTTTAAAGGCAGATTCCTCTTTGAGTGTGAGTGCATGTGTGTGTGTTTTGCAAAAACAGAGAGAGAGAAAGAGAGTGAGAGAAAGGTACTGCGGTTTTCCCAGAGTGTTTAACCAGTTCTACCAAGGAAACGTTTATTGGACTGATAATTAAGAAATGACGGTGCTACTCATGAAGTTGTTTTTTTAAGTACTTGTACATTTCTATATTGCTTTAGTGTCCCATATTTACTGGATTTTGCCCACCAAATTTCAAAGCCAGTGTCTTCAATGAAGGAAAGCTACTGGTTTTTCTGGATTTTTGCACTGGACCAGTCAATGTGAGCTTTGAAGTACGATGTTAGCTGGGGTTGGCTGGCCCACAGCGCATGATGGCTGAAGTTAGAACATGGTGGCGATGCCTATAAAAGTCCCTTTGGATGTGGGTCACAGAGCTGGTCCTTAAACACCACCCACTGCCTGGGCAGCCCCATGGCAGCCCCGCAGACATTAACGAACATGCGCACACACGCACACATACACAAATTCCCATATATTTGCAAGGAGACACACAAGTACATACATTCCCACATATATTCAGCACATACAAGCAGCATAATTGGCAGCTAACTATGCACATGAATATATTTATTTATAGATTTGACTGAAAGATTACAGAGAAAGAAAATTATTTTGGCTGGAAAAAATCTTCCATTATACAGTATATGTTATCATGGACTTCATAATAACTCAATTTTTGGAAATAATTAGAGTCTTATTTTACTTTTCAGATTACAAGGCTGAAAATTGACAGAAACCCATTTGCCAAAGGTTTCAGAGACTCTGGCAGAAACCGGTGAGTTCATTTCAACCACAGAGATTTTCACATTATCTAGTGCATTAGGGGTAATGTGGGATGCATGACTGCATTATATTCTGGCTTGGTTGTGGTTTTTGTAATGGCTATTTCAGTCCGATTTTATGGGGAGCAAAGCTATGTATTTATTTATTTTTTTCTAATGGAAAATGTGCAACAGCCTCTCATTAAATCTGTCCTAAATGGCAGAAAAGAAATTGACTAAACTGAACAAACGTGGCATATATTAATATGATTTCACCAAATTAATCAGTGATGCATTTTAATTTAAATGTGCTAATTTTAAAGGCACATTAATTCCCCCAATTGTATAGTTACGGGCACATGCTTTGAGAGGGAAAAATCTAACCTTGGCTGCAAACCTAAATGGAGCGTCAGATTCCAGCCAGCCTCTGGAACATAAACATCAACAGCAAAATAATAAAAGTCAAGAGTGTCCTGAAAAAAATCTGTATAAACACATTTCTAAACATATATAAACACAGCATTAAAACAACATAGCAGTAAAATGCCAACAGCCTCCAAACAGCCACTCCCCTGAGGCCTCACAGAAATCATTAGACAGGAGGGGAGAGAAAGGGGGAGAACAAGAGAAAGAGGAGGTGAAGGAACGTGTGAGACAGAAAATTTGAGAGGGAGGAAGGTAGAGAACGGCAAACTGGATAACCCTGGCAGCTGACCCTATAAAAGTTAAACTCAGGAAGGCCGAAAAAAAACCTCCCCTTAAATATTACAGGAAGCGTTAAGCAGTTTGCTAAATAAACTTCTGCTCTGATAGGCTGCTTTGGAGCACACAGAACCGCTCCGGGCAGCTTGTCTAAATTATCACCGTGGCTACAACCCCGCGGGGGGGAGGACTTTTATCCTCACGCTAACGAGGGGTAACAGAGCACTCGCATTACCCCGCCACAGCAACCCTCTGCCCCACCTAGAGGAGGAGGGAGACGCAGATTGGGGGGAAGGGGAGTCCCACCTCATAAATCCTTGCTGCGGCTTCCTGCTCCTGCGTCCTGATTCGCCCGTAAAAGCCGTGTGAAAGCAATTACCTCTGAGCACCCGGCTGGCAGCAGCCAATCACAACTTGGCGTTTATGCCCCTCATTACCTGCGGTCTCCATGGAGACAGCAAGAGAGGCCCCACGGTCGACTAAGATGGCCGCCAGGTGGTTGGCGTAATGTACAACCCAGTGAGGCATGCTGGGAGAGAGCAGCTGCAACTGCACAAATGACTAAAGACAGAGCAAGACAAGGACGTTCTGCACTGAGTGATTTTGTGAGGATTTATCAGTGATGCTGATGTATGTGTGTTAATGTGTACATTTCTGTGCGTTTTACAGGATGGGTCTGGAGGCTTTGGTTGAATCTTATGCATTCTGGCGTCCATCTCTACGAACACTCACATTTGAGGACATCCCTGGCATGGCCAAGCAAGGTAGAGTTAACTAACAGAAGTTTTCTGGATACTGAGAATAAGTCAAGTCATCCAACCTAAATGACAAAGTCAGTCATTTGTCTTTGATGATCTGATGCCCCTATTTACAGGATGACATCATTTGTCAGTGCCTTCCAAAATGTATATAACCATTACAAAATGATTTATATTACTGTTTTCTGATCTGCCACCACTAGGGTTAAGGTATGGTTAGGTTTAGGCACAAAAGTACTTGGTAAAGGTTAGGAAAACATCGTGGTCATGGTTACAAGAAACCAACGATGACTGTTGGTAGTTAGTGTTATGCAAAAGGCAGTCTCCCCTGTCAAAGTCACAGTCTTTTATGAACGTAACTGATAGCGTAAACACCAAATTTTATTATGGCATTGACAAAAAAACAGTATTTAACATGGATCAATCATGTCAGGGCCAATACACGATTTGCCTAATAAAGTTAATACCAATCCAGTTTATCAGATTGCCAGTTGTTTTAGGCATTTGAACCAACAACCAATGCTATAATTTAAGTAACTTTAGGTTTAATTTTTCTGTTTTTCTGGCTCTCTTTCTGTAGGTATCCCTGGAGCTCATGGAGGGGTTGGAGCATCACCTCACCTGCTCTCCACATCCCCATGCTCCTCACCTTTCCAGGTTTGCCCTCTCAGCCCACCTGACTACACCTGCAGCCGACCCACACACCCTCTCCATCGTTATAGCAACCCCCCAGAGCCGTTCCCCCCTCCCAGAGGTCCATCGGCATATGAAAGCGAAGGATTCTGTTCCCTGCCTCTCCCTGCTTCTCAGCTTGGCTATCTATCCAACCCCACCCCTCAGGGTTACACTGGGCTTCGCCTTCACACACCGCCCTACAGCCTGTACGGTTACACATTCCCTCCCTCACCACGCCTCGCTGCCAGCCCTGATAAAATGGCCGCCGCTGTCACTGCCAATCATCAGAGTCCCTTCCTTGGCTCCTCTCCCAGTGGGACTCTAACGGACAGTCTGGGTGTGCTCAGTGGAGGACAGCAGGGCTTCTTGTTTGACTCTCGGACTTTAGGACTGGCAGGAAGCCAACCGGGAGGTGGGTCCTCACAGGTCACTGCCCACATGGGCTGAATTTGACTCCGGACATCTGGGGTTGTCATGAACACAAACTGACGCCCTGGAATGGGAGAAACTTCCTGCGGCTTTGGATAAGGAGTCCAAACGATGAAACCCAGTGACTGTACTGGAACTGTATATGGATTGGGCAGAAACTGGGCTGGCCCAGGCACTCAAAGCAAGCACTTCAACCCCTGGCAGGAGGCCCTGAAGCAGTAACTATTATACTCACACAGCATTCTACATTGCCTCCTTGATCTTTCCTACTTTGGATGGAGTTACTGAACACCACTTTTAAACTTGTTTTTATGGGATATATTGACTAAATTCATTTTGTCAATTAAATTGTTTGTCATTACATGCCTGGTGGTGTTCTCGATCAAGTCTTTGGAATAACAAGCATATAGCTAATGTCCATCTAGTAATATGCACTACAGGCAGGGCCTTTTCACCACTCAGACTTTTTTTTTAAACTTTTACACACAACACCAGGAGCCTGTCACATATTTACATGATGACATCATGGCCATGATGAGGGTCATGGGAGATATCCCAGTGACAGCTATGGACTGACAAGGTTAAAGCTGTGGGAGAATGATGGATGACGGACTGATCTACATATTCTACGTCTGATTTGACACACATTTACTTGATGCAGCTGTTTGGACATCAGGCTGAAGTACATCTGTCCTTGTGTGACACAGACGTAACTGCACATGATGACTTTGTATATAGCGAGGGAAGGCAGGAGGGAGGAGAGATGTGTATATAAAGGGCTGTGTGACCCTTCGCACTTAAAAACCCCAATGCACCTGCTTCTGCTCTTTAGGGTTAGGTACGCAACAGCCAACCCTGAACTTGACCGAAAAGCTTTTCTTTGCAAACACGCGCTATATCAGCACGCCCTTTGGCCAAGGACATTAACATGTTCTGTGACCTTTTTGAGCCAAATAAAATATATCTATTCATGTCACAATGTTAATATGTAATCAATATCTTACTAATTTAACTGATTTTGTATTGTTTATTAAGGTAATTGTGAGCGTACATTTGTCTGAGGGTTTTCTTTCCACATTTTCTTAAACTAAAACAATTACAATGCTTACAATATAATATTTCCTTGTGAAAACAAAGAATGGAGGACTGTATGCTTATGTATTCTCACTGTATGCTAGTGGTATTGTGTATGCGTGTATGTCTGTGTGTGATAAAGCAGTCAAGTCAGCAGACTTTGGATGCCAGACAAATGAAAAATACCAAAGGACACAGGGAGAAAGAACAATTCTCAGGCGCACACACACACACACACGCACGCACGCACAAGCAAATAACACATCATCTTTATTGTGTAATGGCTATGCAAACTAATACCTACAACTCTGCTGAATTGACTAGTCACATGAGGAAGGATGTGCAGTGAATGTGGATGTGGGTGTTAGGGTGCGGATATGTGTGTGTACACATTTGTGTGTGTGTGGCAACAGGTGGTTGACTTGTCAGCCAGTGTGTGACCTCACAGTCTGAAAGTTCATGTAGATCCTTGAGAATTCCACCCCCCACCCCCCAAGTCATACTACTCTGCTGAAAGCATAAGCCAAGATTTTTCAGAAAGCTGTTTGCTGTCACTGAAGTTTTGTAATTTTAACCCATTTTAACACCTGAACAAGCACACCAACTAAAGACTCCAAGAAACCAAGGGAAAACACAGAGACATATTTCTTCTGTACCTTGTACCCAAAATACATTTTGAAAAGAGAACAAGATGAGTGCTCCACACTTTTAATAGCAAAACTTTTTTACAAAGTCACACATTCAGATACGTGCATGCACATTTTTTTTCACATGCACAAAAAAGGTAATATACAACCGCAGGCTGTGAAATTATTTGTGAACATTATTTCACAAGCTCAAAATAATAATGACTAATTTGCTTCCATACATCTCTTGTAATGGCTAGAACTAAAGAGCCTTTGTCAGTAAGAACACAAAAAGAATCATTTGAAACAGAAGACAACATTAACTTTAGCAGCTACCCAAAACTATACTGTATTTTATCTTTGTATCATGGCTGTGCAGTAAAAAGACAATTGAAAACTACAGCTGGAATTGCGGATATGTTCGAGAATGAATTCTCCTGAAAACACTCTCTTTGTCTGCACAGACTGAACTCTCAAGTTGGCCATTTTGAACTTGCACTGCACTGGGAACCCAGCATACGGGCATTTACTGTATGTGTGAGTTTACAAATCCTATTATCTCAATACAAATGAGCTCAAAACAATCAAATAATACTGGTTACTGTAGACTAGATCCTGATACTGCAGGTAGCTCTCATGATCTCAAGTGTGACCCCATATACTTTGGGTTTCTGAGATGCTTAAGTGGGGAATCTGAAATTAAAATCGTCTGATAGGTCACAACTGTGGCACTTGTTCTTAAAGTTCCCCTCCAGGTATGATTATGTGAAAAGTCGATCAGCTGATTTAGTTTTGCAGTTCTTAACTGATTTACTCAACTTGATTTTTCACCTTTCCCAACTATTCATCCCAAAAGTTGCTGACTCTCTCCTGCTGTCCGTCTGTCCCCCCCTCAGTTGTCTCCTGTCACTCTGAAGGTGAGAGGTGCTGACGAGAGGAGCACATGTGAGGGGGGAGAGGAGTGGGGAGAGGACGGAAGGGGGGGAGGAGAGCTTATTTTAGAACCCAGGAATGATTGGCTTGTTGTTTCTGAGTGACAGGGGACGGGACCCCTGCCCGGTGCATCCGTACCACACACACAGAAGCACACATGGCAAACACAGAGAGAAATTTGCGCATTTATACACAATGCTAGCTAAATCTCCTTCACCCTGTAAAGTCCTTACTCTAGGAATTCTGATTTGGGGAGGATAGATAAAATCAGTTTAAAGCTACAGAACGTCTTGAGCACACACACTCATATATTCACACAGACATACTTCTGGATGGTGTCAGTGGTCTAGTGATTCTCGGCCGAGGTGGGGACATTAACACTTGTGTACGACCAGGTGCCGACGTGACAGATCTGTCACGCAATCCGACTGGAGGAGGAGGACAGGAGGGGAGGACAGAGGAGGAAAGAAGGACGGGGAGGCAGAGAGCAGGAGCAGTATGTATGTATGTGTGTGTGTGTGTGTGTGTGTGTGTGTGTGTGTGTGTGTGTGTGTGTGTGTGTGTGTGTTCAAAATTTGTGTGAAGTTGAAGCAAGCATGTCCATTTATCAGTAGCTCAGGACTTTTTTGGGGGTGAAATCCTCACAAGGAAGACATCCAAACTTGATTCAGAAATAAAATATGCCTGAAATACAACAAAGGCAAAGGGACAAGATGATCTTCATATGTCTCATCCAGACTGGCATTGCTGCATAGATGTCATTGTTATGTTCATATCACATTCAGCCCATTCACACACTGATGGCAGGTGCCAACTGCTCATCAGTCTAAAAACTCATTCACACACACTCACACACCAAAGGCACAGCCCTCAGGAGCGATTTGGGGTTCAACATCTTGCCCAAGGTCACTTGGAACTTCGGACCGCCAATCTTCCGATTAGTGAACAACCTGCTCTCCCTCTAAGCCACAGCCGCCCATTTTGTGGGCAATGTAATGGCACTGAGATAAAATATTATTTTTAATCAATATAGGAGCCAAAACATTTATAATTAAAATATGTGCAAAATGTTTACCATTCATGTTTTTATTTTTATTTTCCTGCATGTAGGAAAGGGATATATTGCAATATCCCCTTGTGTCAACTAAAGTATTATCAAGGTATGGTTACTTGTTATTGGGGAACTAAAATCATTGGGTTAGGGTTAGAGAAACATCACTGACATGGCAGCCACAGTATGGTTTATTGCATACTAAAGGTAGGCAACTAAAACAGTTGGTTTAGAGAAATATCTTGGTATCATCATGGTACTGAAAAGGTCAGCACTGAGTGGGCCTCCAATGTTGAAGTCTGCACTAAATGAACATCAGACTTCTTCCTGTAGTGGAACTAAATGTTGTCGGTAGACGTAGATTGTTTTAGAGAAGGAAGCTGGATTTAGCTTGTAACCCCGAAAGCCTTTTTCATCTGGTATTTTAATGTGTCATCACAACAAATTTCACAGTTATACAAATCACTCTGTTTAATGTATCATCTTTACTTGTAATATCTATTATTACCTAAAGTAGGCTACTTTGATTTACTGTTAACATTAGCCGCACATAAATACACACTTTGCAGTGCTGCCAAAGCATCTCATCATGACACTGAATATCCCCAAAGCTCTGAGGCATCAAATCAAAGCTGAGAGACATCAGTCTTCATTTTAGAGTGTGTTTGCATGTATGGGCATGCATTCATGCCAGCTCAGGCATACTAATATAGACATACACTATAAAAGTGAAGCGTGAATGAGAGTGTTTTGCCTGCTTGCATTGCTAAAATATGCCTGCTTGCAGTATGATGGAGCATTGGCAAAAGTGGAATAAACCTATTTACCATATCTTTCCTCTGCCTTTCTTCCCTCAGGATATTGGCTACCCTGAGCACTCAACACAGAAGTTAGCATTAGCATAGAGGCCAGTTATGTGGTTTTAGCGTCCTGTGTGATTGAAGTGTGCATTAACATACAGGCCGACGACGTGACCACGTGGTTGAGCGTGCTCAGAGGGGAGTTGCGGCCTGCAGTACGTGACCAAGCATATGAACTGGGGAGTCCACAGGTGAGGTCATGTTGGGCAGTGACAGGAAAGTTCCCTGGAGCACAGAATAAGGTTTGGCACAGAAACTCGCAACTGTCAGAGGCAAAAAAAAAGAGGCCTGTTTGTGTCTGATGAGCAGCATATTAGAATTACAAATGGCGGTTTAGACAAACTTATCTTGAAATAGAGGAAAAGCCTCAAGGACTCTCAAAGGTTTCCCAAACAGGAATTTTGTAACGATCTTAAAATATGTGTCAACACTTGAGTCAGTTGGATTTCAGTGAAAGATGTCCAATGAGAATTCAGGATTCATTTCAGGGGTCATGTCAAGCTTGCACATAGCAGAGTTTCTCAATTTAAGGAGCCAAAGATTTATGGAGGAGAGAGGGCAGAACTGAATATTGGAGCAAAGAGGCTCTTGTGCCCCTGCTGCTGTTTCAGGAAGGGCACCTGTGCTCTGGGGGGGCTTCAGCTGGTGACAAGAGGAGGGTGGCTGTGCTGATGATGTTGCAGGCTCAGCTCAGCAGGGCCTGCGTGACCTGTTAATGGCCTAGTGGGTATTTGATGACAGTTGCAAGAATCTGAGGCTCAGGGTGTCCTTTACAGCCGTTAAATCTTTGTCATCAAATCTCCCCCCTGATTTATGTTCAGCTCCACAGGGCATGTTTCTCAGTACCCCCACTATTAGACACCCCATGAACTCTGATCTATGAGGGGGGTGGGAGAAATAATTATGACACAATATTTTCCTGTAATCTTTCCATGTCAACAAAAAGGACATGAGCACCTCCAACGACTCTCTCTCCAGTTCTGCAGTGATATGCAGACACACAGAAACACACTTGTGAATACACATGTACACTTCATAGTTAGTATATAACGCCACGTGCTTATGTGAGACACTGACAATGTCGAGCCAAAATGAAAGGACAGGCTCTGTGGCTGTGTCCCTTAAGAGCCCTCTGGCCGACACATAACCAAATGCAGGACAGTTATTCACAGCTGCCTTAGGCGGACAGTTTTAAGGGCTGAGGACTTTTTGGGAACTTGACCTAAGCACCTGCTGAACAGTGGCCCCAAAGAAAAGAGGGAAAACACCCAAACTAGAATGCACAAATAGTATGTTAACACTAAACAATTCTATAAAGTGTGAAACTGAGCCAGTGTGACATTAAACTGAATGATTATGTCATTAAAAGCTGCTAAATAGACCCTGAATAATGGAATAACTCCTTCAAGGCACTGTGACGGCACCCATGGTGGGTTTACTGGGAAGCATTTTCATATAGAGGGCCAAAGTGAAACCAAAACTTCCAGGTTCTTTTCTAGACGTAAGTGAACCTAAATCAAAATCATAGTGACAGCCCTGGCTTGTATGTTATGCAGTTCAATCAACTTCTCTAGACAGGGGTAGTACTTTTTTAGACAAAACAATGTAATATCTTTATTTATTTGATATGTCTGTTTTTAGCTGCTCTTAAACTCTATTTCCCCACCAGGCCCTCAGCCCAAAATACCTTGGATTTGCATTCATACTGGATGATTCTGCATGTCACGATTTACATACAATGACAACATTCAGAGCCAATACAGGAAGTAGTGTGCCCTATATGTAGCAGAGCAGAAAGTAAGGGTGTGGAGGTGGTGGATGGGCTCAGACCAGACTTTGTGTCCGGTTACAGACCTGTTAATCTTTTTATTACCTGTCACCACAACCTTTCCTTAACTTAAACCAAGTGTTTTAGTTGCCTCACCCTAACATACCTAAACAATAGTTTATTTGCCATAACCACAATCTTTCCCTAACCTTAACCATACCATAGTTGCCACACACAGTTATTGTACAAACCCGATTCCAAAAAAGTTGGGACACTGTACAAATTGTGAATAAAAACAGAATGCAATGATGTGGAAGTTTCAAATTTCAATATTTTATTCAGAATACAACATAAATGACACATCAAATGTTTAAACTGAGAAAATGTATAATTTTAAGGGAAAAATAAGTTGATTTTAAATTTCATGGCATCAACACATCTCAAAAAAGTTGGGACAAGGCCATGTTTACTACTGTGTGGCATCCCCTCTTCTTTTTATAACAGTCTGCAAACGTCTGAGGACTGAGGAGACAAGTTGCTCAAGTTTAGGAATAGGAATCTTGTCCCATTCTTGTCTAATACATGCTTCTAGTTGCCCAACTGTCTTAGGTCTTCTTTGTCGCATCTTCCTCTTTATGATGTGCCAAATGTTTTCTAAGGGTGAAAGATCTGGACTGCAGGCTGGCAATTTAAGTACCCGGATCCTTCTTCTACGCAGCCATGATGTTGTAATTGATGCAGTATGTGGCCTGGCATTGTCATGTTGGAAAATGCAAGGTCTTCCCTGAAAGAGACGACGTCTGGATGGGAGCATATGTTGTTCTAGAACTTGGATATACCTTTCAGCATTGATGGTGCCTTTCCAGATGTGTAAGCTGCCCATTCCACACGCACTCATGCAACTCCATACCATCAGAGATGCAGGCTTCTGAACTGAGCGCTGCTAACAACTTGGGTTGTCCTTGTCCTCCTTAGTCCGGATGACATGGCGTCCCAGTTTTCCAAAAAGAACTTCCAAAAAGACCACAGAACAGTTTTCCACTTTGCCACAGCCCATTTTAAATGAGCCTTGGCCCAGAGAAAACGCCTGCGCTTCTGGATCATGTTTAGATATGGCTTCTTTTTTGACCTATAGAGTTTTAGCCGGCAACGGCGAATGGCACGGTGGATTGTGTTCACCGACAATGTTTTCTGGAAGTATTCCTGAGCCCATGTTGTGATTTACATTACAGTAGCATTCCTGTATGTGATGCAGTGCCGTCTAAGGACCCGAAGATCACGGGCATCCAGTATGGTTTTCCGGCCTTGACCCTTACGCACAGAGATTGTTCCAGATTCTCTGAATCTTTGGATGATATTATGCACTGTGGATGATGATAACTTCAAACTCTTTGCAATTTTTCTCTGAGAAACTCCTTTCTGATATTGCTCCACTATGTTTCGCCGCAGCATTAGGGGAATTGGTGATCCTCTGCCCATCTTGACTTCTGAGAGACACTGCCACTCTGAGAGGCTCTTTTTATACCCAATCATGTTGCCATTTGACCTAATAAGTTGCAAATCGGTCCTCCAGCTGTTCCTTATATGTACATTTAACTTTTCCGGCCTCTTATTGCTACCTGTCCCAACTTTTGTGGAATGTGTAGCTCTCATGAAATCCAAAATGAGCCAATATTTGGCATGACATTTCAAAATGTCTCACTTTCAACATTTGATACGTTATCTATATTCTATTGTGAATAAAATATGAGTTTATGAGATTTGTAAATTATTGCATTCCTTTTTTATTCACAATTTGTACAGTGTCCCAACTTTTTTGGAATCGGGTTTGTAGAAAGAAAAAAACAAATGTACTGAATTGTGGTGTAATTGTAGCTGGACGTAAAACCATTGTCAATGAACATTATCCAGGGTTTTGCAGAATCGTCCAATATGGACATTGTTGTCTGGTGATGGGGTTGGTCCTTTGCAGGATAAGCATCACCAGCTTGACAGAATGAGGCGAGTCCAGTGGCCACTGCTAGTCCAGACATGGCTGTAACAATAGCAGGACAAGGAGAGCTGAACAGCACAGACCTTTTTGGACAATGGAGATTACAGCTAAAAAGTTGGAAAGATGACATTTCAGGGAAAAGTAAGAAACCAGCAGTTCCAATGAGTTCAATTTCATGGGAGCAGTAGTTTTTTGAATGCTAACAAATTAGCTGTTTTGTTTAACTTAGTTAAAATCATGGAGGGTTCAAGTAAAATGTTTCACTTTAGACAGGCTAGGCAGGAGCCCTTCATTTAAATAAAATTCATTTGAGGGCAATATTTCAAACAAACAATCTAAGTGCCCACAAAGCCAGTCACTAATTCAATGGACCATCTGCATGTGTGTAGAAGTGTCACATGATGGTCATCAATTCAAGTCTTGATTTTTTATGGATTTTCCCTTTAAAGCCCAGTGCAAACCTAATGCGCACTTGCTTAATTGTGGGATTAAATCCTCTTGCACACAGTTAAGGGTAAGATTGTGTTTTTTGCTGTAATTAGCGACATCGCAACATTCAAAATGGCATATATCCTCTCTCCAATAAAGTACACATTCACAGCATGAAATTAAAAACACCAGTGTGTGTTTTTGCAAAACCAGCAACTTAACACTTTGTTGCTGAAATACTGTTTTTGATTTGATTACAAGATATGAGACATTAGAACTATTGGTCAGCAGTGTGCTGGTTACTGATCCACAGCAGACGCTGCCGGAGGTGACTGACAGGGTCATGCCTGCGTGTGTGTGGGTGTGTTTGTATGTGTATATCTTCTGTGTGTGTTTGCTTCCATGTAACAAAAATAGTGCCCCTTCATGGGCCCCAGCTCTGACACACTGCTACTAATAGGGAAGGTACGTGTGAGTGCCCATATGTATATGTGTGTGTGGACGTAGCCCTTCCCTGACCGTGGCCCTGTCCACATCTTAGCATGCTCATTTATAGCCAAGCAGCCCATCCATCTTAATAGAGGAGAGAAGTGCAAAGAGCTGATGAAATGCCAGACATGATCACTATTCACTCAATGGGGGCGAGGAGAGAGGAGCAAGAGGAGGGAGTCGCAGGGAAAGATGAGAGGAGGGGAGATGGAGGAGGCAGGGTGAGGGAGCACAGAGGGAGTGAAAGTGAGGAGGGGGGAAGAAGGATGGGGTGAGAAAAAGAGAGGTCGCAAGTTGATTATCCCTGTAGGTGATAATAATGATCGGATCCTCTCTCTTCTTCTGTCTGTGTCTTGCTGTTCGAGTGACGGCCACATGAAAGCTGCTGAACAGGCCACATGAGAACATGATGTCTATTTGTCTCTCTCTCTCTCACACTCACACACACTTTCATACACACGCTAATCTTTGGCTTCTCTTTGTTGAAGTGATTATTTTCTTATAATCAAGGTCCTAAAAGTTTGGAACAATTTGGCAGAAAGGTTGTTTGACGAGCACATACTGTATCACCGCCGGCGTTAGATCACACTGCGCTCTGTGTACGTGGTGGGGCCATACTGAGACCTGGCCTGGAATGGGCTGGTGTGTGTGTGTGTGTGTGTGTGTGTGTCAGTGGGGGGTAGGACGTCTGCTGAGAGGTGGGGAATGGCAAGAGGATATTTTGCAATGTGCTGTGAGACTGTGCTGACACAGGACACTGCGTCTTCATACAACAACAGAGCTGTCACTCTCTCTCTCAGGCACGAGGTGCACAAGGGATTCGGTGAGTCAATATTTACATGTTTACCTGCTGACATCATAATACGGTTTGGGAAATAATGCAAGTTAGGCAGAGCTCATAAATAAAATAGCAACTTTGAGTATAGCAAAAGGAATATGCTCTGAGTCAAAGTCAGGATAAACCCTGCTACAGCACGTATGTGTAGGTATAAATCTTATTTCCACTGAAAGACTCCACACACCTGCAGCCTTTTTCATACTTGGAGGAACATTGCTGGCTCCAAATGTCTGTATAAGGCAGTGGTTTTTGTCATTCACTTATATCTTTGTTTACTCATGACGGTTCTCTATAGAGTAGTTTTCTTCTCCTTACTATAGACACTCTACTGAGACTTTAGTAACCTTACTAGCAGTTATCTAAGCATTGTGTAGCCCCCAGTTTTATTATTTGTTACATGCAATTATAGAAATGTACAGCCCAAGAGCACTCACAAGAGCAGCTACACTCAAGTTAAAAAGAAATGATCAGAACGTAAGATGTTTGTAGGTTCAGGTTGGAGTTTCATCCTGTAAGCAGTTGGAATGAACCAGTATTGAAAATGTAGTATGTATTGGGGCTGTTGATGTAGAGTGCCATTTCCCAAAGGGCAGTTACTTAATGGAAAAACACACTCAATGAAAACACATCTTGGAAATGATCACCTGACATGAACAGATCTGAGAAATGTCTTCTGCAACTTAAAATTGGGCTCATTGACATTATTTCATCTCTAGTGGTTTAAAAACATTTTTGTTTCATTTGCAGAATAAATGATACTTAAAGGGACAGTTCACCCCAAAATCAAAAATACACATTTCCCCTCTTACCTGTAGTGCTGTTTATCCATCTGGATTGTTTTGGTGTGAGTTTTGGAGATATCGGCCGTAGAGATATCTGCATGTTTTAAATATAATGGAACAATATGGCACTCAGCTTGTGATGCTCAAACTGCCAAAAAAAACCCCAACAACAACAGCAATGTCTCTTTCCAGAAATCACAACCCGGTTACTCAAGATAATCCACAGACCTTGTTGTGAGCAGTTTCATGTAGGAACTATCGGTAAAAATAGTTCCTACACGAAACTGCTCACAACAAGGTCTGTGGATTATCTTGAGAAACCGGGTCATGATTTCCGCAAATCTTGCTTTACTGTGCAATGTAAACAATAACGTTGTGATCAAGAAGGAGGAAGATGTCATTACACCCTTAATTTAGAATTATGAAACATTTTTTAAACCCAGCAAACCCAGACAAAGCAACACTCATATGTTCTGATTGCTTAATAAAGAGGACCTGATTTATCTTATCATTGCATGCGATGTGTTCACTTGTTGGTCTATTCAGCAAGATAAATCAAGCACACATCAAAGCAGTTCAAATATTTAAAACCCTATTCATGTTTTGTATATTTTGCCTGCAGGTCTGAAAGCCAGGACCACAGAGGGCAGTGCGGTGAGGTGAACCTGGGAAAGCGAGCAACAGCTGTGAGAAACCATCAGATCTGCCATTCCTCACACTTCAACAGCCAACAAGAAAGCGATTTATGACGGCCGAGAGAGGGAGAGAAAGAGACTGAGAGAAAGAAGGACAGAGAAAAAAGGACAGACAGGGGAGACGGAGAAATAAACATAGAGAAAGAGGGAGAAAGAATGAAATAAACAGAGAAAGAAGTAAAGACAGAGGAGCTGAAAGGAGATGTGATAAAGCAAGCGAAATGAAAGGGGAAAGAAAGATAAATACACAGAGAAAAGAGAGTGACAGAGAGATAACAAGATGGCCGACTGGGATAGACTAAAGGACAGAGGTGGTAGTGTTTGGACTCACAGATGAAACCATTTAAAGAAGAGAACAACTCATCTACATACTGTGCGGTGTGTATTATACATGTGTATGATCCTGTTTTCTGATTCTCCCGCGTCCACAAAACCCACAGAGGGATAGAGCGCTTGATCAGCACTGCAACATACATGAAGTGTGCACACAGACCGCCACACACACACATCAGCTCCAAGGTCGTGCCTTTTACAGAGAGTGAGCAGACAAGCGGGACAGCTGAGCGAATAGCGGCACAGTGCTACAGCCAAAAGGCATGGCAGGCAGCCTAATGACAGGCTTAGACACTCGGATATAACAGCATCTTTCTATATGCTAAAGAGATTATTGTGGTAAACTACCATACCTATAGCAAGGTCAAAGGACAGAATGATTCACCAGCACAGGTGTGGTTGACCTCATGTCCTCCAGGTAAGGAACACACACTGATCCAACCTGCTGCTCCAAGAAATTAAACATATTTCCTTCTACAGCTCCCCACCCCCACCCCCCACCTCCACACATACACACATTTCCTCCTGTCGCGTTCTCCATTTCTGTCTGCTTGTCTTGTCTGCGGTGGGTTGGTGCTGTGGAAAGCTTCGTTTATTTGGTCTTTTAATACAAGCTGACCCCTGTCCCTTGGTTGTGTGTGTGTGTATGTGCGTGTGTGTATGTGCGTGTGTGTATGTGTGTGTGTGTGTGTGTGTGTGTGTGTGTGTGTGTGTGTGTGTGTGTGTGTGTGTGTGTGAATGTATGTGTGCGCACAGGTCCAGAGAGCACTCTCCCATGACAACTACGTCAACGACCCAGAGACAGTGTCGACAGAAGACCACACCACACGGGGAGAACACACACATTAACTCAACACGCACACATGCATACGCACATGCACACAAATAAACTTTAACACATACACACCCATATATCCATAAAAAAAGTATAGCGCATAGAAGAATATTTTTTGTGTGTGTGTTTTGGTCTTGAGGAAATCTTCAGCATGTGTTAGATGAATCCCAGGGGTTCTCACTCAACTCTGATTGGCCGGCCGGCTTGCTGTGTTTGTTTCCACAGCAACAGAGCTGTCACTGCCTCCTACCACCCAGGTAGAGCTGTCAATCACTCTGGCTCCCGGCCAACCACACGCAGGCCTCGCTGCAACCAATCACAACACAGATCCTGTCCTGAAAATTACCAATAGTCTGATATCAATAATCCCGATCGTAAGAAATTATAAATGACTTTTTAAAACAAAGTTAGAATGTTTTACTAGAAACAAAGGAAAACATTTATAGAGCTTCTGCTTTATGTTGGAAACAACTCTGGTTTCCAATTGGATTTAGAGAAAATCATAAAGGTTAATTTAAAAAGATGAAATATTTCAGTACTAAAATTCAAAACAGACATTGTTTAATCACAACTTGGCCTTTGCCTAAAGAAAATTGGCCATATCCAGATCTTTAATCACAACCTTCCATTTGGTGCTGTTCCTTATGCGTTTCGTCATACCTTAAATCACATCATCCGCTCCTTATTGCCCCTCTTATTTATTACACAAATACTCCAGAGGGTGGATTTCCAAACAATCATAATCCATCTTCAAAAGCTGACTTCACTTTAGTTTCTATTTCTCCTCTTGTCTTAAAATGAAGAATCTCAAAGAACAGTCAGTTTACTGTGACAGTAAATATGGGGGTTGTTGATGTGTCAATAGTCAAAGGCTGGATTTGAAATAATACATTCTACTGAGATATAACAGTGCCAGGGCTACTACTGAATGGATCGTGCATGCTTGCTCATTGGCATGGTTTACTGGGACACCTGAATGGAGCAGAGCCATTTTTAACATTATTAATTAGACCTACACTGTTTCTCCTATAACAAGTCCCATTTGCCACAGAGACAAAGGTCTATGAGCCAGTTTTAGCACAACTGTATGTTAACTGAACTAGAAAACTACACTGTGTGTCACTGTGTTGGGCAGTGAATTAGATTTATCACATTAATCCTGTTTTATGAGGAACTTCTGACATCATCAAATCATGTTTTCATGTTTTCTATCTATCATCTATACAAGTTACAATTTAAGAGCACATTTTTCAGTTCACTTATTACAACTCAACCAAACTCTATATTTAGCATTTAAGTCAGTCCCCTTGACACAGGACAGATTTTTTGACAAAGGCAATCCTGGGGTCATAAAAACTAAAAATAGAGCTTTTCTATTCTGGAGCTGAGGCGTATCTGAAGGCGATGAAAAGCAGGTGTAACACAATATAGGAGTCAGGGTCTTCAGAGCAATGTCGGGGAACCAGGACTGTCACATGTTCACAAAAATAGACACACATACACAAGACGTTTAGAGAAGGAAGCAGAGAGAAAGGGACAGACAGGCAGATGAATGTCACTATTACAAAAGCCTTTCCAGGTCTCATGAGGGGCAACTGTATTTGTTTTTGAATTATTGATATATGTACAGGTGTATGTGTGTGTTGGTCTGTGTGCGAGCAGTGTGGCAGTGGTGGCATTTATGACCTGAGATTAAATAGCTTTTTAAAGTATTTTTTAACTGTTGATTGTTTTTATAGCGCTTTTATCCAACGTCCAATTTATTACAATTTGCCTCTCATCCACACACTCACACACCGATGGCAGCGAGCTACCTAGCCCCAGTTTGTGCCTCTCATGTATTAGCATGCATTCAGGTCACAGAGGTAACCATCGGCTTCTCTGAGAGATAATTAACCGCTGATGTTTGAACAACTACATTGTGAGTTTGGCTGTCTTAAAACACAGTGATCATGGAGCACAGGAGGGGGCAAAACGGAGGTTTAACCAGCTGAGACCGTCTGTTCCAATCCTGACCAGATGTTGGCTGTAATTATTGCTTTTATTATTTGCCGATCGAAAGAGACAAAAGAAGACATTTAGCCATTTTCTACCGTAACCCTACACTGGTGTGGACGCATGACGCTTTCGCACTGAAACAGCATTCTCAAAATTAGCTACTGTCGCAGAACATTTGATAGCTGAAAATGTCATGCATCTGTCTCTTGGTCGGTGAATGTGATAATGGAATTATGTGCATCTGTGGTGTATGTATGTCAGTGCATCATTGTGTGTGTGTTAACACGTTTATGTGTTTTGTGTTAATCCCTGTCTTTGCTCAGCAGTCACACACACTGCTGCACACACACACAGAGCAGTTTGTCCCCTGTGGGCTACAGTAGCTCCCTCAGTGTGTCTGTGCCTCTGCTCAGCTGAATACAGTAGTCTTTTCACTGTAATCACTGATCAATAATAGTGATCAGAGGCCAATCATCAATACTGTTCCATCTGCTACCACTTGGCCTGAGCAAATAAATGCACACACTCGGGCTGGGGACACACAACATGACTGAATAGCCTCTAAAAAAGGCTTGACAGCAGACACTTAAAGCTTCTCTGTGGATTAAATTACTGTTTTCAAGATATGAGAATTATTCCAAACATAAATGAATGTCATCGAAACACACTCACATATACTAACAAAATAACAGGCACAATCGCCTCCCTCCAAGCCACACACACATATGCAGGTCTACAGTACGAACCCATCATTAATGCGTTGAGCCGGATGTTGCTGTGACCTTTCTCTTTTTAGGCCTGACCCCGGCAGATGACCCTAGAGAGGGATTAGTCTCTGATACGCCTAATTAACCCCACAGCACACTGCTCAGGCTGGAGCAGCAGCTACTCACCCACACTACAACACCCTGCTCCTGCTATATTTATACTTTCTTTCCCTCTTTCTGTCATTTGGCTGGGGTTCAGTGGGAGCCTCCTTTAGTTTTCATTAGTCTTCTCAAATAGAAAATGGCTATGAAGGAGAACACATTTTTCTGAGCTACAAGGTTTTTGTCCAACACCTGCAAAATCCATCTTCATACCCAAAACCACCTCACCTTAAAATCTACCTAAAATTTGCTTCTTAACCCCCTTAACCAAAAGTTTTCCAGACACCCCATCCACCTTGACCCATCCACAAATACTCCTCTGGCCCTAGCTAACCCCCGTGTAATCCCTACGAAGCCTAAACAAGTGTATTTTGACTGTGGGGTTTGCAGAAAGGAAGCAGATCGGATTTCCACAGGAGTTTAAAACCGACAAAAACATCTACATCGAAACCTGCGGAAATAAGCCTGTTAACATAACACACATGCACATGCAGACTTGCGCTGAGGTTAAAAAAGAGGTGACTAATCAGCTTACACCGCATGCCCATGGGTCGAAAAATATCCAATAACTGACTTCTCAAAATGAATCAAATAATATGTAAATTAATATTTAATGAGTCATATATCGAAGTTTGGATAGCATTAGGACTGCAGCTATTATAGCATGAATGAAAGGAGGATCAATCCAGTTTACAACCAAGAGCAACGCTTAAAAGACTCCTGTTCAATTTGCTCATGCTGCTCTGTGGTGCAGATCTTGGTGGTAGAAGCAAATATTCAAACGAGATGCTCATGATGCTGAGCATTAAGGCGTCCGCATGCTTCAGTTGAAGTGCTTTTGTCATCATATTTGGTTTGGAAAGAGCCACTAAGCCTGCAAACACCCTGAGTAAAGATGTCCTCATTTGAAATAGTTCTTCTTACTTCATGACGCGTCACTTCAGGCAAACACACACGCACACGTACACACGCACACACACACACACACACACACATGTCAAGTTATACACAGCTGTGTTCATAATCACAGTCGCACGCATACAGATAGAGTACAGTATGTAAAGTATCCTGGGATGGGTTAAGACAACGGAACTCGACACCCAACTACAAAACAGTTGCACAGAACCAGACACTCTATTTAGGAGGTTACCAAGCGACACCTCTCTAAGCTTTGATTTTTAATAGGCTGTAGTAAATAGCACCAACACTCTGACTTTTCATTTAGTTACTACGTTTATCTATAGATTTACGTGAAATATGAAACTCCCATCCTGTTCACACCTCCTTTGCTTTGTGTGTTTTAGAGTTGGTGTTTGCATACGCGCGTTTGTATTTCGCATCTGTGTAGGGTGGTTGAATTAAGTATGCTGTCAAATAAAATGCAGCCTAAAGACACCAGTTATCCATCAATGAACGCACGTACACGCATAAACCTGCAATGTTTCAAAGGGAGCATGCCTCCACAGCAACACACAGGAAACCAACCATGTCGCCCGAACATCAGCTTCAGTGTTTGTGTGTGTGTATGTTCTTTATCTCTTCACAGAGACTTATGGGTACCTCCCTACAGCTGCACCTTTTTCCTGGCTGAGTCATTTTGATAACTCAGTTGTTGTGAATGCATGTCTTTGTATCCATTACTGTATAGAAAGCATATGTATGTGTGTGTGTGTGTGTGTTTGTGTAACCTATCTACCAAGGCCAGTGTCTGCCACGCAGATGTGAAGGTGTGAAGGAAATGAAATAAACCACCTCCAAATGCTTAAGCGTATGTGTGTGTGTGTGTGTGTGTGACCTTGTGTGCCTGTGAAAGTGGGTGTGTGTGAGAAATTGTACACACACACTGTCACACTATCACATTACACATGATTGTAGTCACACAGTTCTATTGTTTGGGCGTGAATGTTCACTTTATTTTTAATTTCTGCGACATCTGTGGCTCATTGCTGCAGCGTTTCTCACGTTGAAGATATCACTTGTCAATCAAGTTTGAGAACATCTTCTATTTTTTTTTTTTTGGGCAGTCACTCATGTGAGGACAGGGAAGAGGGTCCGAGGCAGGGGGAGGGCAGAGAGGACGGAGGGGGGGAACTGGTTATTACAGCCATCCAGAGAGCAGGACAGATGGTTAGACACTGGTCAGAGTTACACAGCAAAAGGCTGTAAAAGAGCTATGAGAAAACCATGTGTGTGTCACCTAAGAACGCATACACACTCTTACACACAGATGCACACATACTGTATGTACACACTTGCCATGGGTGATGAGAAGAAAGGGTCTGAAGCAAAAGGAGAAACAGACATTCTAAAAAAAGCATAGTACCTTATTCCACAACAGACATATTACATTTCAGTCACTTGTCTTCACCAACTATTTTAATCAAACAAATTCCAAGGTGCTACAAACTAGCATCCCTAGGTAAAATCAGTGTCATCCCCTCTGCTTCCTCCTAGCCAGGAATCTCTCTCTCCCTCTCTCTCTGGGTGTTGTGTGTCTGTGCTTGATTACAGGGGTGGGATAAGGTGTGTGGGTGTCGGTTGGCAAGTGACCAATCAGCTTCAGTCTACTCTGCTTCAAATACTGGGCTTCAACTCCACCACAGATCGTAGGCTCAGCTACCCAGTTAGTCTTGAGCCAGCCTTTTGTTGTCTGTTGCCTTGTCAAAGCTTTATGCTAACCCGTGTTTCTTGTGCCTTCAGTTACTGCCTGCCTGGACCCGACTCCCGCCTCATTCCCAATCCTGCAAGCCCTGGACTCTGGATTCACTCCCTGGATCTCTGGATTTGCTCTGCTTGGCTATTCTGCCCGCTCCACCACCTCGTTTCCCTGGTTCACGGCTTAACCCCCACCTCTCCCCTCTTACTTAAGTATTGTGTCCAGTAAACTCTCTTTTGCATCAGCTTCCTTCCTCAGTGCTCTATGTCCTGCATTTGGGTTCGATATTATAAGTTCCTGTGCAACAATCAGTAACTCATTCTTAACCGAAGCGTTTCCAAAATGTCCCTTAAAGGTGGGGTATGCAATTTTAATCCAATACACGTCTTTTTGTCAAATTCAGCAACTCCTCGCGGTCTGCTAGCTGTCCTTTCAGTGTGTGCGCTGGGAAAAAAAATCTATTTGTACACAGCACTGTTCTAGCCATTCCAGCCATGATCAGTGTGTCAGGTAACGTTAAATGACTTGCCCACGGACATTCAGCTTACTTTCTACTTTACTTGCTGTGTCGTTGTTCGCTCTATATCTTGGTATTGGATTTCTCCAGAATCGCATACCCCACCTTATTTTTGCAGCTCTGGCCATCGGTTCATTTGGTAATTATTATTTTTCTTTTTTTTTTTTAAAGAAAAATCTACTCACCAAGTGAATTACTGAGATCTCTAACCTTAACGACATTGATGAAAATTGATCCAATGGGACAAAAAGAATGAGCAGTCACGACAGGTTGTAGACAAATCCACCTGATTAGTCTTTTTGGTGGAGAAAATGAAGGCGAACAGAAACTATTGCCCAAATTATCGGTCGAATTATTAGTGCCATTACAAAACGCTCACTGTCAGTTTTACCTCCAAATAAAGTGGTAGCAAACTGTCATCTTATTTAAAACCTGTATGATCGTCTGAGCACTCGTGTTGTTGCTCCATTTGCTATGTTGCATGAGTACAACATATGATGTTATAACCAATAGAAGCAATGACCAGAGCAACACAAATAAAACCTTGTAATTGTAATAAAAAAAAAATTCTTCATTTCAAAGCTTTGAAAATGCCTTTTCCATTTCTTCAAGTTATATCACACTTTGTGAAATGGCATCTTGAGTTTTCACGTTCAAGGTGCCATTTAACGGCAGATGACGATTCATTCACTTTTTCTGTAATTCAGCATGATATCTGCATTTGGTGTCTTTGGAAACTTTGCAAAAATGAATGATGCTTGTCTATACAGTATGTTTGTAGTGATAGTACCAAAGGCTGCATGGAGTCAAATAGCTAAACCCCAATCTAAGTCGACAACAGACAGGTGACATAATGTGAAAAAAAAAGTTTCTTCTTCCTCTATCTATTCATGTAGGGACAAAACACAGACAAAGCTTCTCAGATAATAAAAAAGGCAAAATAACAAGTAGCATCAACAACCTCTTTTCCCCAGCTCTGCTGTCAGCACCCTCAGGATCCGGGTGACACATCAGTTCACTGGAACCAGAGACAGGCGCCAAGGACGAGCCTAATCTGCTCACACATCTCTCTCTCTCTCTCTGTTTTCTCTGCTTTGGTCTGTCCCACTCTCCCCCTGTCTTTCTCTTTGCCTCTCTCTGGATTCTCTCCACTCACACCCAAGCTTACACTCACACCTGCAGTGAGGCGAGACTATCTGAGTCGGGATCTTTTTTTAGGAGGCAGGAGGGTAGATGAGACCGGCAGGGGGGGGGGTTCATCTGTTTCATCTGTAACCAGTTGCTGTGTGATAACTGCTGGTTTCTGGTTCTGCTCTGTTGAGACACGTATGCGACCTGTGTTCGTGTGTGTGTTTGTTTACAGTTGTGGTTGTCTGTGTGATGCCTGTCGTGTTAGCATCAGGGCATACTAAACTGCACTGCTGACAACAACTTACCTCTCTGATATTATACGGGCTGTATCTATAATCCGGCCAGCAGAGGTTACTTTTAGGTCAGGATAACAGCTTTGATCAATTATACTACGTGAAACCCACAGTTATTGTGCTAAAATAGAAATTAAAATAATGAGGAAAGCGGGGACTGGGTTGAAAGTTGACTGAAAGTTGAGGAATTTAAATGCAACTTGCAACTTTTAGTAAGGATTTTGTATTCCAAAATTGATAAATAACATCATAAAAATGGATTGACATGGAGGTCAATGTCTCCTCGTTCCTGTTTTACATCTAAACTTAATCTGTGAAATAATTAGAATGTATGTAGATTTACATAATATAATGTGTGTAATGAAAGTCGCAGATAATGCCACATGTCAATAAGAAACAAGACTGATGTGGACAATATCTAACTACTAATTAATAGCTATGATTCCAGTACACACTGTATGACCTTGTTTTTAGTTGCTGCTAATGACCACTAATTATTATTTTCCTCCCTCACTGTAGGCCTTAGAGTTAAACCGTGACCATGACTGAAGTGTTTCAGTTGCCTAACCTTGACCATACCTCAGCCATTACCACAAACTTTACCTAACCTTAAACATACTGTAGTCGCCATATCATTCAGTATAATCTAGGTTTTTGCAGAATCCTCCAAAATTGTTCTTGAAATGTATGTATCATCTCTACATATGCCATCATCAGAATCAAGCCGGCGCTGCTGGAGAAGACTCATTTTGATCTCATTTGGTAAAGAAAAGATCTAATAGTGCCTGTCTTGATTTTAATTCATTGCTCACAAAAAACAGATTCTCACAGATTACCTTTCCTCTTTCGATTGGCGAAGAAGAGGAGCTATGACTATGAGAGAGGACTGCATTAACGCTGTCTCAGACACAGACGCCTGCCTGTCAGCGGCCTCATGTGAGAGCGCTCCGTTCCCACGACCAACCCGCTGCAGGAGACGCTGCTGGGAAGGACACGGCATTCGGACGCCAATGTAGCATGAGCTCCTATCCCAGTAAGACCATACTGCTGACGGTCGCACATGCGCGTGTGTGTGTGTGTGTACGTATGTGTATGTTCATGACATCATCTCCCAGTGCTGCTATTACCCACACCTTTCCATCCGGTTTAGACCCATGACCAAATAAACACCATTCACACTCCATCTTAGTCCACGCACACCCACACACGCGCTCACGCACACACATAATGTAGAGATACAAGGTGTCTGTAATTGAAATAAAACGGTGTGTGAGCAGAGGTTATGACCTGGTGGTTCTGGTGATGCGCTATTAACCCTTCTCAACCAAGAGTTACGGTCTCTCTCACTCAGTTTCTCTCTCACATTCCCACCAACTTCCATACATCTTTTCACATGATTTCACATCTCTGACCTGTCATCAATGTATACTTAGCATCTAATGAAAATATGTCTCTCTGTGTGTGTGGATTGTTGCTGGATTTTTTATGAACCCTAAAATTCACCCTTTTTCACTTGCAGCATTTGTGTGTTCAACTGCCGGGTTGTGCACTATGATATCAGTGTGTAGGGTTCAAAATAATAGAAACACTAAGAAATAGACTTTCATTTCTCTGGCTGCTGTACACAGGATATGCTATTATTATGATTTTAGTCGACAACTGTGCAATGTGAATACTTATGCTTGTCCTTTCATAGAGCTATCCAGCGATGTGGCTGAAAGCTAAAATCTCAATGTTTTGGGCACGATTCAAGATCTCAAGCAATTTTTCACCTGCACAATTACAAAAGACTAAATACAAATTTGAACATCAATAACTGTAATGCCCACATGTGCAATACAGTTCAGCAAGAATAACAAAACAGCACCACTTGCAAGGCTGTCATCATTACAACATCAGTTTCAGCACAGTCAGGGCATAAACTGAAAGACTAGCTAACATTAGCTACCTGGCTGGACAGACTGAACAAAGTCGAATCAGCACGCTGTTCACTCCACTCTCTTGACTTAACCTCTCACATCCAGCGATAATATGACATCAACCCATCCACGGCTCAGTTCCAGAAACTGAGGGTGAAGCACCGTGTTGAAGGGCTCCAAGACGGTAGTTTCTGGCACAGAACTGATGTTCCCAGGTCACCTTACTCTCCCCCCTCCCTCCTCACTCTTTCTCTCCTCTCATTTGTTTTCTCTCAGTGCAAATCTAAATTCCTCGTGAACACCTTCCATCACACGCCTGATGATCCGTGCACAGCGCACTCCCTGACGAGACGGTATCATCAGTCCTCCAGTACACACAGATACTCACACACAATACACACTGTGGTGTGTTCCGGGCCTTGATCTTTGACCTCATCTCCCATAATTCCAATGTGTTGGGATCCCACACACACTGGCCTCTGAGCGCTAACAGATAAATCCAGTGGACTTTCACTAACACAAACAGGAGAGGCACGCACACACACATACAAACAGTTTCTACATGTGCATGTGAGTGTATCTTTCTGCTTGACTATACATCCCTATCTGCACATGACTGTGTGTGTGTTTGTCCACAGTATATCTTATATGTACAATTTATGCATTTGTTTGATGATGCTTGAAGTGATGTTAGCACGCTATCAGTGTGTGTGTGTGGCCATGACCGTTCTCCCCTCTGAGAGTTGTATTTAATCTAGGAGCATGGCTACGACTCCCTTGACTGCTGTAGGCGTCACGCTCTGTAACGCCGCAGGGGCCCACAGAGTGGCCAGAGGAGAGGAGACTTGCACATTTCGAGAAATCTCCAGGTCCCACTCTTCCTTAAGGTTGGGCTCCCATTCCAGGCTGGCAAAATACCCAGATCCGCTAAGCTCTGCGGCTAACAAATCTATGATGTCTTTTCTATTAGGGAAGAGCAATGTAGTGCTGACTGTTGCTGGTTACAATGACAGTAGAATATCAGGTGTAGCTAATTCACATCCTAAAGTAAAGTGACCAACATGAAACTCTTGGCTGTTGTCTGGTTAATGTGCCAGCTGCAAGCTGGTGTCTGGTCTACTGTGGGTTTTTGCAGTTAAGCAAGCCCAACAGAGTGGTAAGTCTATTGTGAATCTGCTGATCATGTACAGTCAATTTCAGTAGTAGGTTAATTTAGAAGGTCAGGTTACACAGAATGAACACAAAATCCAGGGGCACAGCGTTCTGGCTCCGGTTCACGGCTCCGTCACGGTTTCAATGTCCACTAGAAATGTTTCAGAAGCAGAGCGTCTGTTCTCCAGAAGCCACGTTTATAATATAGTTCATAGGTATTTTCATTTTTTTTTTGTATTTTACAAGCATAAATAAATGTTTGCAGCTCATACAGATGTAGTAACAGATGCTTTTTCTGTATTGAACACTTTATCTGTATCTCATTTTAAATGTAAATATAGCCTGACAGCAGAAACAGAGAAATATGTCATCGAGAACAGCTATATCGTGAATTCAGAATTAAAACACAGTGACAGTGATCACAGAGAGCAGGAGGTGACAGAATGGAGGTTTAACGTGCTGGCTTTCTCCCTCCCTCCCTCTCACTAACCACAAACATGAAACACTAGTTTTGCTGTAAGTGTAGGCAAAGTCAGAAACAAATGAAATGCATCATTAAAAATAAATTTTGAGTAAAGTGCCAATAAATACAGGCATATATATATATACAATCACAAGTGAGTTCCACGCTTCAGAGACACAAGCTGCTCCAGAAAAAAATAGACTAAAGATAGCGGCACGGGGAAAGGAGCTGCGACTGAGCCGCACGTGAGACGCTTCGGACACACACACCAGCTACAATGGCAGCAGATTTTAGGTTGGCGCTACCAGTTTTAAACATCAGTTTGCAGCACAGTCCAACAAAAAGTGATTACAGATTTAAGATGAATATTTGAGTTTTGATAAAGTTATTAATTAAATGAAATGCTGAATCCTGAACCTAAGTGGAGTCAATAAGGGATTTCATACGATTCAGATTTGATAAGCGGATTCAGTGAAATGCTATGAAATCTCAATGTACTCTTCATCCACATGTTCCAATCTTTAATCTATTTTGCCATTTCCTTACATGAACTGAGGAGGAGGAGGAGGAGGAGAGGGAACAAACACAACAAACTTCTTTTTAAACTGATGATACAGCAACTTGTCAAGATCCAATTATGCCCTTTGTACTGCAGCAACACACATTATCAAAGCTTGTCTTTAAGTTACATGGTCAGAAATCTAAAATTACGCTCCAATTTATTCCAAACCATAAGCGCCCAGCCACAGATGTCTGTGTTAACCTCATGCTGCAGTCTGAAGACATGCACTGTCTTACCTCAAACGACAACAGAGACAAGCGGTTGGTGTGTGTTGCGTGCATGTGGGCTGCATGGATGGATGTACTACAAAAAGTGTGTTTGTCTCTGTGTGTGTTTGCATCTGTTGTCTCTCTGCCTATATGAGCAGAGCATGTCTAAACAGGGCTGTTTAAGCCTTGTAAACACTAAACATAGTGGGCTGTGACCAGCGTGCTGCCATGCTGCTTGTGATTAGCAGGTTACAGCAGAGTGATCAGAGAGAGCCAGGCGAGCGGAAACCAGAGAATGTGTTTTATGTGGACCTTATTTTAGCATGTATTTCCCAGAATTAGCTCCACCGTGGCAGGGCTAATTTCAGACGCAGGGATGTAAACGCTAAATATAACGTAGCAAACATCCGACAGATGCAAAGACAGAAACTAATAAAATGCACAGGCTTCTTTGCTAAGTTAGTACATAAACGTGCTTTACTGTGGAGCACATACGTATCCACCCTTAAGACGCACACATGGAGCAGATGCTGGCCAACATAGCTGTGCTATATGTGTTGCCTGTAAATTTTTCCTTGAAAAGAAAGTTTGAGAAAGTTCTAAAAAGATTAACATCATAAACACAAGTAAGTTGCCCGAAATGCAACCATGTGTTGAGATTTCATGTGGACACTTCTATTTGTGTCTGCGTAACAGGCCAAAAATCCATTCGGACCAAAGGTCTACGGTGTCTCATCAAGTTCAGAGAGCAGATGTCTTTGTGCACAACACTTCCTAGCATACAGAGGTGCTAACTGAGGTGGCGTGGAGGGATCAAAAGAGGTCTAGTCCGAGCAGCCCATTACCGCCATAAACAACCATAGAATAACACACACACACACACAAGTCCTCTCTTCCCCCCGGTCAGCCCTCTTTATGCTCTTGTTGTCCATGTCTGTCAGCAGCCTCCCCTACACACACACACACACACACACACACACACACACACACACACACGCACCACTTGCACAGGGGCACATGAGCAGTCAAAATAAAGTTATCTTGAAGTAAACATCCACATAGCATTATCGCAAAGAGAGAGAGTGAGGGAGATGGAATGAGACGGAATGAGACAGAGGGAGTTATCTGTGGTCATCAGCTAGAGAGAGAAGGTGTTGAAAGGAGAAAGTTCCAAATCCTAGACATCTGTATCTGAAGCAGGAAACGCACATTGACACAAGTGAAAACCAACACCCCGTAACCAACACACCACCATCGGGCATATTAGGGCTCCCAAAAAACTCTCCAGGTAATCACAAGCTGGGGTAGATGTGATGTGTGTGTTGCAGCAGTGGTCGGCGAGGCGTAGAGGTGACGCTGTACAATCTGGATCGCTGATCTAAACGCGCAAGCACACTGCCCTGGACTCTCAAGACATTATCACTGATATCACTGAGTCTTGTTATTAGGGAATGTGAGTATGTGTGTGTGCATGAGTCAGACCAGGCTGCAACTGTCGTGTATAAAGGCATCGGTGGTTGAGGCAGGAAAGGCCAAATCACTTACATATTGTAAAGACAGCGAGAGGAAATGAGTGGAAGGGTCTAAAAAGAGCTGTGTGTCGGTCTGTGAGTGTGTTGGAGGGGTGACAGCATGTTGGCAACGCCTCCAGAATTAACACCTTATTATTCACACATACATCATTGTGTGTATGCGTGTGTTTGTGTGTGTGTGTGTGTGCGTGCGCACATGTGATTAGGCCTGTGTCTGCTTTAGAGGAAGTATTATAAGACAAAGAGAGGAGGAAGTGTGGATGTACGTGAGGCCTGTTGGGCTATTCATTTAAAAAAAAGATGTGAGAAGATTCTTTTTTTATGCATCACAACTTTTTTAACAGATATCTAACCTGAATATGAAAAAGCATTCATTTTTACTAATGATTAAAGCAAGAAAGGCCGAAGGATTTATCAGTGACACGGCCACTAAACAATCAACACTGATGCTGTTCTATCTAACACTGGTTTTTACAGTAGGTGGGGCTGTATGAAGGAAGCATCTTGGAAAGCTGTAAACATGAATTACCTTCAGACAGTGAGATGGTGTAACAATCATGAGACGTCGCCAGCAGAGGTCAGATTCATCACTGGAACACACTTCTGCTGTCTGCTATTGAGCTCCTATAAAGGTTAACAATAATAAATATCTCATGATGGATGGCTGTTGAGTGGTTGGGGGTTTTTTTTCCTTAAGAAAAAAACGTATTGTCTTAGTATTTCAGTATGTTTTGGTTATCCACACAAGACATGTGCAAGGTTCAACTGCATGTAACGCTTTGACTGCTTCATATCATCCATCTCAAACATGCATAACATTCCACATGATGTTTTACCATTTACAGTCAGCTTTATGATGCATGATAACAAAAACACAGGAATCATACATAATTTAATAAAACCTTTCCTTCAAGGCATGTGGGGGCACATGAGAAGGGCTAATGCATTCTTTATGTGGCACAGCGACTCTGCATGGTTACTGACCAGACCGGGAAACTGGAGATGGGCCGTGGGGCTCACCCTCCACCCTAAAAACTTCCTCTCCGAGTCGACTGTCGCCCTTATTTAGATCTTCATCCAAATACAGCAGACACAACAGGAGAGGGTAAACATTTGCTGGACAGGTAACTAACTGGATAGCTCATTTCATTAATCATCGCACTCAGTAGAGTCTAAAAACAGTCTAGAAAGTTGGGATAATAGGTTATGATACTGACCTCCTGCCACTTCCTCTCACCATGAAAGTCATTCATAACAGCAACTCAACAGTTCCCTCACTCTAAATCCTCTCCTCCCCCTCTTCTCCCAGATTCCCCCCTTCCTCCCTCCTTCTATCTATCTCTCCCCTTCCACCTCCCTATCACCCCTCTCTGCCCTCCCCATCCTACAAGAGTTGTGTGTATCACTTCAACCTTCATACGCAGAGAAGATAAGCGATAAGTGTGCACTTGTGTGTGTGTGTGTGTGTGTGTGTGTGTGTAATTAATGAGCTTGCGGGGGTGAGGACATTCCGTCAGACAGCTGTCTCCATGCACAATCAGTCGTTACCTTAGAAACATGCAGAAAATAACCAGATTTTCATTAAAACACACACACAGACTTGGACAGAGGCAGACAAGCTGCCACCCTCCTTATTCCAACATTTATCTAACCTTTTAATTACACACAATTACAGAGACAAATACACACATTTATCTTCTTCATGGCTTTCCTCTGATATCACAGTGCATCCTGAGTCCTTTCTATCCACAGTTATTGCCCCTAACTTCTGGGATTGCTCTCTCTCTCTCTCTCTCTTTGTAGTCAGTTGACTCTGTCCGGTGGCTGTCCAGTCGGTGAGGCCGCGGTTATTTATCACCCGACGGTAAAATGGAGGGCGCTTGCCGGGCGCCCGGGCCTTATTAGTGAGATTTACAGTGTGCAGGAAAAGCTCTTAAGGGGGAAACTCTCCTATAAACACCATCAGCTGTTCATCAGATAACATCCACATGACTGGACCAGTGCATGGTCCAAGCATGAAAACTCAAACACACACACACAAAGCTAGAGCGGAAACATTCCAATTTCCCATTGGGTTTAAAACATGGACTGTAGTGACCTTACACTGTCTGTAGTGGTATTTGAGAGAGGATATTTTGGCCTTTTCCTCCCTTGAGACCTCCCATAACACTGCCATGGATGCCAATTTTACTGAAATGATAATCCACAGTGCACATATTTTATTGTAAGAATTTTTTTTTTGTATTATCTTATTGTATTTCAGCTTTATTATACAGTTCGCAGTAAGCGAGACTTAAAGATTATTAATGGTCTTTCAGCTGAAAACCCTGACCTAAAAGGTTTGAACAGATTACATTTCCTATGTCAGTGTCTTACCAACTTTTGATGTAGCCTTATAATTTTGGTTGCTTTCCCATTTAAATCAAGAAGGTGGAACACTGACTGAGGCACTCATATGGCCTGGACAAAAAAAAAAAAAACGATAGACATGATAGAGCACTCTCTGCAATCATTAGCATTAGAACTACCAGCTTGGTCAGGCACATCATCAAACACAACTGGTGGTGGGAAGCCGGTGAGGGATCGGTTACGCTCATGTTGCATTAGTGAGGGGGATTGGATAGGTGTGAACGTCTTTATACTGTACCAAGCCCACGGTAACAGCACTGGGCTGTATGGGGGCTTTTGGTGTCGTGGCCACACTTGCAACTGCAGGTTACATGACTGAACTTTTTTCCATACGCACCCAGTACAAGAGAAACTGTTGTAAAACTCTTTCAACTGTTGAAAATAACTAAGAATATTTAAAGAGATTTTAAGAGTTTTTAAAATGTTTCCAACATATATTTTCTAATCACCAAGAATCATATCAAGATATTATTTTTTGTGTCATTCATGTGCGCAGGCAGTTGGCCAGGCTCAGCCAGAGAAAGAAACATATTGGCATCAGCACGTCAGAAGCGGGACAAATATTTTTGGCATATACCCTGGTTGAGCAGTTTGCACTGTAACAAATTAGCTACCTTATTTTGAATTCTTGTATTGTATCTTGTACAGATGAATTTTGTCAACATGGCTCTCAGGCGGCGTGAGCGTTAGCAGCAAGTAACATTACAACATTACAAATTGAGAGAAATAGGGAATGATGTAAAAAACATTCAACATTGTCTGATGTGAAAGTTTCCTTGTTTTATTCCTGCTTTGGGCACCGCGAGCCTGTTTCTCACAGTGCATATAACCTCACCTCCAGACACACAAATAGTCTTTACAGTCCCACGCTAATGTGGTGGGGTTAGCGACATTTGCCAATCTCACACCTGATGAAGCCCCTCTAACCAACCTTACACAGTGTGAGCGTTAAAGTTAAATGCGTGCTTGTCATATCTCATGTTGCTAAGCGGTAGGCCTGCGTGCTCTTATCTGGGCTCTAAGTGCCGGAGAGGGTGAGAAAAGATGAACAGAGTCTCTGTCATGTGTCTCTGTCACAGCCTCGGGGTTCAGGATCTGGTCTGATAGCACCCAACAGCATCATTTGTCACTTACTACATGCGTAAGTGTTGTTTGACACACAGACACTGCAGATACAGTCAACATTTATGCGTGGCGTTTACCCACACACATGAAATGTCACAGCCACTACTATTTCGTCGTTCAACATCACAGTAGCTCCAAATCCTATAGAGGTATCTTACTTGTGTAAATCATAAAACGGCATATTTTTACTGATGTGAGCATGCACACATGCTAAGATCTCACAGGCATTCAGAGTCTTCTGGTTATGATCACTTTGGTGAAAGAAATGACCCAAACCTGTGCTGTTCTGCCAAAATCGTAGGCAGATAATAGGCTTCAATACTAAAGAAGCAAAGTTCCATGATTTTTATTGCCTTATAATGTTACCCAAAGTCTTGCAATCTCATTAGCAACATGTATTTGCTTGGCAAAATGAGTTTATTGAAATACTGAAAAGCTCTGAAGCAGCCGTTGTGGTTTCACTGGCATCATACCGACAGACCAACCAGGCACAAAGCCCTTCCAGAACCTCAAGTTTAAAACATTCATTCAATCCTTTAGCTGTGATATAATATGTATGAGTCCACTAAACAGATCTTGTGGAGCACTTTCACTATCATCCATATGCAAAAGCTTCTTCCTTCCTCCCAGGCAGCGGCGGTTGTGGGCTGGACGCTCCTGACGACGAACGCCCTTCCTCAGAAGCCAAAGCGATTGGGGTGATTTCTTAAGTTGTTTTCTTGGCCTCTGCTACGGGTACAACAAAAGCGTTTTTATGTGAGTCAGTGGGTGCTTATGTGTCTTTGTATTAGCATTTGTGTGTGGGTGTGTTTATGTTTGTGTGTGAATATGATAACTATGAGGATGGTTATTTTAGATTCAGTTCCTCTGCTCCTCTGAGGCTGTCAAAGAAACAGGGAAGCAGGATCAGACCACAGAGAGAAAACCGCAGAGGAAGAGTGTGTGCGTGTGTGTGTGTGTGAATACAAGCGGCCTGTATTTACATGGCAAAAGTTCATTTCTGCTCTTTGAAGTGGGGAGTATCAGTGTCTTAAGAAAACACACTGAGGAAAGAGCAGTTGACTGTGTGTTTGTGGGTGCGAGGGAGAGAAAAAGAGAAAAACAGAGCAAGAGGAAAAGATGAAACCATTAATAACTTCTTTATCACAGAGTCCCTCATCTCCTTCTCATCCTCCCTTCATCCTTCTTCTGCCTCTCTCAATCTCTCCCGTCAGGCTTTCTTTCACTACTTGTCTCATTGCAGCAGAATGATGGGACTTAGTGACTCCAGCCCTCATAAATTTGATGAGTCTCTTCATTAATGTGATACTAACTCTTCCCTTCACCTTGTGCATGTATGTGTGTGTGTGTGTGTGTGTGTGTGTGTGTGTGTGTGTGTGTGTGTGTGCATGTGTGTGTTTTCCCTGTCCTCACCCTTATCTCCCACAGAGACAAAAAGAACAAGTTTCCTCAAAAAAGGAAAAGATTACATATACAGAAAACAGTTGGAAGGAAAAAAGAGCTGAAGATAAATGAGAAAACGATAAAACACAAGTAGATGATAGCTGGAGTAAGAAATGGAAGTCTCCACATTAGAAATAAGACTTCAGGGCAATGCTTCATGTTATTCAAGAAAAGACTGAGCATTGGGCAGGAGATCTGGATGTTGAATTTTCTATTATAAGTGCCAGACAGAACAGAGATTAAAACATATTTAAGTCAAGGACCGTCCTGCTGCTTAAATGAATAATACAGTTATGACACAATAGTGATTCAACCTAGCTCTTGAAAGCGTTACACATACTATGTATATTACTTACCCAAGAAAGATTCAATGCACAGAAGTTGCATTCAGAGGCTGTAGACAGCAGTCATTATGTTTTTCCATTTTGTAAGCAATAACATTTTACTACTGCACTAACTACTGCATTAAACTGGATTGATTTTTTTTTTTTAATTACTGTAATGTTCATAATGCCTGTGACATCAAAGCATTAGATATGTAGATGTGGTTGTTTTAGCCATGCCAGTGGCTCTATGGCTATGTCTGTCGGTCGGTCCACAACTTTGTTCTAGACTGAAATGGCTCTCTCAACAGCTAACAGATTAACAGATGCATTGCCATGAAATTCTGTACAGACATTCATGGTTCCCAGGGGATGAATCGGAATAACTTTGGTGATCCCTTAACTTTCATCTAGTGCTGTCAATAGGTCTAAATTTGAATTTGTCCAGTACTTTATGACCGAATACCTGCAAAACTGATGTCATTCCCATCCCATCTAATTAGCGCCAAACACAAAACACAGCTCAGCTGTGTTTTGTGTTTGGCGCTAATTAGCAAATGTTAGCATGCTATCACACTAAACTAAGATGGGCAATGTGGTAAAAATTATTCCTGCAAAACATCAGCATGTTAGCATTGTCATTGTGAGTATGTTGGCTGATGATGAAGCTACCAGACTATCATCTGACTTGTAACCAGAGATTTACCCAGTGAAGCCTTATAGAAATAAAAACAGGCTTTTCTTCACATTTTGAGTCGCTGTAGTGTTAAAATGCAGATTCTTGTTGCAGTCAGGCTTCTCTGTGACAGACAGTCAACTGTCTGTCACACCCCAAACCCCTCACCCTACACCCCATGACCTCCACGTCATCCGAAAAGATTGTCCATAAAAGTTTTGAACGCCAGCTTGTGAGCCCTCAGATGACCATAAGATCACATTTTCTTACCATTAATAGACACAAAGACACACTCCTGCACAACTACACACAAATATGTGCTCACAGGTTTTACTAACTTTAAGATGTCTCGTAATCATTTTTATTGAAAGTGAGAGAGGGGTAGAGAAAGAGGGTGAGCTAGAATCAGAGGGAGACAGACAGCTGGAGACAGAGAAGTGGGGAGCTCGCGCCATCGCCACCATGTCTAAAGGAGCTGGTATCTCCAGATAAAATAATCTGGTTATTCTCAGCAACACCGGGGGGAGACATGCCTTTTACATGGCGTGGCCCTGTGAGTGTGTGATTGCATGTGTGTGTGTTAATTACATCCACAGGGAAAAGATACAGTACATTATGACACATTAACGTTACTACTACTGGATGGAAGAAAACACGAGATTGAGCAAGCGAAGTTTGACTCCAAGTACATGATTAACTAAAGAGAGGTGCCGCCATTAAGTGTTGTGCTGCTCATGTGAACCCTGGACACAGGCATACACACATCTCACACATATACGGCCATCAACACAAACATGAATGTTGCCATGCACTGTAGGTGTGTATCACGTTAATTTTACATGTCTGCAGTCTTTATTTCTGATTTAAAAGGACTGTACAGTTCCTTACTGTGTACTGGAACAGTATCATGTGGTGAACTAACACTTGCACTTTCTTGGATTGTTGGTTTAAACCCACCAGAAGGGGTTTTGGATAAAAGCACCACATGATTTATGATACAGTATGCTTGATGCCTTCTAGTTTCTTCTGTATGGCATAATCTAGAGACAAAACCTCTCTTATTCATATTCTTTTTGTATTGGGGCCCAAATCTGGTTAACCTCCTGAGCAACGATCACTGTAACACTGTAAATGTTTATGAAGAAAAACAAGGAAAATATTGATACTGAGTAGATTATCTTTATTTAATGAAGTAAATTCTTGTATTTGTCATGATGGCCATGTATTTGAGTGTTGTTTTGGGATATGAACTCAAGTGTTGCTCACTATCATTTGGTTTTTGACTTTCACTTATCATCTACAGATTTTCATTCTTTCTACTGCCCTCAGTCGCTTGACCTTTATCAACTCTACTGATGTAGGAACTAATAGCTGCTTGTGTCTCCTTTGTGCATGTTTGGCAGTGTAACACAAGTTCCTGCCTGTATCTGTTTATTTCACAATATATATATATGTCATTGAATTTATACCACAGGTGGGCGGAAGTGGACTACTTCATTGTCTGTTAAATTGTTTTCTATTGTCATTTATACTCAATATACTCTTCAACATAATGTTCTAACCACATACTTAAATTAATCAAATGATGAAGCATTGTTTGTATTTAAACCACCTATAAAAAATAAATAAAAAGTAGTATTCTTTCCTCAAAATACTGGATGTTGTGTGGAGGATTGAAGGATTGAATCCAACCACTGACTGTCACAACCAGCTGTTATTACAACACATGTACATAAATAATCACAGGCAACTGCTCTTTAAAAAAAGTACAAGAGAGTTTATTTAACTTTAGCACACTGTTCAATAATCAATCAATAAACTTCAATCAGTAAACATCTATTGTCCAACTATAACTACAACAACAAGCATAAAGCAGTCAGCCAGCATGTGGCGCATGTGGGTGTGTGTGTGTGTCTTACTTCTGCAGGCAAAGTGACATCGCTAGTTGCACAGCGATCTCCTTCGGGATCCAAACGTGTTCGGTGAACACAAAACAGTCTGCTGCTTGTCCAGCTGGACTCCCACCTACTGTAGGTTAGTTAGAGTACAACGTTGGCTAGAATCAGAATCAGAAATACTTTATTGATCCCAGAAGGGAAACTCTTTGTTACAGCAGCTCACCTTTACGTCAGTGCACACAGGAAAAGCAAAAAACATAATACAATACACTATAATATAATAAAGGTCAGAAAATAAATTAAGTACCAGGTGGGTATAAGTATAAAATAAAATATGTGTGAAGTACCAAGTGGGTTTAACGGTTGATGATGATAATATGGTACAGAGGAACACCTCCTTTAGCAACTCAAGTCGCAGTGGAAAGGCGAGGCAGAAACAGGTATGCTGCATCTTATATCCTTGGTGACGTCATGGGCGCATCACAGGATTTCCTTGAGTTCCTGTGGATCTCGTCCAGTGGGAAGCCAGGATATGGATTCAAACCAAATTTCACACACGATTTGCAAGGCTTTTGTTTCCACATGTAGGCCTCTCTTTGTTCACCCACGCGGTGAGGTCCCAACAGTCTATGACAAAAAATTAGAAATCTATTGACAAAAATCTATTGTGTTCATATCTGTTCTGTTATGGTGTACCAGGGCTGGACCACACACAGCACAACTAGGATAGTGGAAGGGAAGTAGTAACACAATGAGGAACCAGGAGTGTGGAGGTAATGCTGGAAGCCGGTAGACCGGGTGCAGACAGCGGGCCGACACGAGGCTGGGGAGAACAGGCAGGCTGCGGTGAGGTCCTCCTGGGAAACCGGAGGGCAACTTGGAGGCAGGCGCCACAAACGAACCGCTAAGGTAAATGGATGATCTGGCGAAGACTGGTGAGAAGAGCCGGGTAGATATACTGTCAAGTGTTGCTTGTGGCTGGAGAGCAGGTGAGCAGCAGCAGATGGGTAGCAGTGATTGGAAGCTTCTCGGAGGCCGCGCCCCACAGCACACACACAGACACACACACACACACACACACACATACACACAGGAGGAGAACCAACAGGGGACAGACAGACAGAAACACATGTTCAGAGCGCATTATCTGTTCATATCTGAATATTGTATTCATATTAATTTAGTTAGTTAGTATATATGACATGTATTGCATGTCTGTTTGTACTGGAAGAAGGAACCCTCCTCTGTTGCTCTTCCTGAGGTTTCTTCCTGTCTTCTGTTAAGGTTTTTTTTTGAGTGTGTGTGTGTGTGTCTGGAGTTTTTACTTAGACGAATCAAGGGTCAAAGGAGAAGACGTGTTGTATATGTATGAACTGTAAACATAACTGACTGACAAAACTTTATCTCCCCTAAGTCTCAAATAGCTCCCACCCCTCAGGTACCCTTGCGACACAGTGCATAATAATGCATAGTAATGTGCATGTCCTCACTCACTGAGCAGTTGAAAATATGAACACATAGTTTTAGAAGATTGAGAGTGTCTTGGAACTCAACTGATTGTCCACGTTGCCCATATGGGCCAGAAAGTATTCAAATCCAGAAATCACAGCACCAGATGGAGAAATCACTGAATCGCTGGTATTGATCAAAACATGTATCAACCTGTGATGGATATGAAAGGTGCGGTATTAAAAATCTTCCTTATTGCCTCTTTAAAGGCTAGAAGTAAGCTGTCGCTAAGCTGTGTCATTAAAGACCTACAGTATATTAAGCTTGTTTATTCCATAAAAATGTCCAGGGTTATAATGATCATAATGATGAAAAAGACTACCTAATAATAGCCTAGATAATACTGTATATATCAACTCTTACCATCTCAGCTGAAAGAAAAATTAAAATACTGGCTTACTCAAACACACAAGCACAGAGAGGACCTGTGGCTGATACTTTTACCAACAGTGAAAGCATGGTGTTAATCTGGCCTCCACGATACTCGTGATGTGACATTCCTTTCACTTCTGCTCAAATATCCTACCACTCACACATTTTCAGGACTGTATTTAATGACATTCAGATGATATAAAGACTCCATTTCAAGGTTTCTCTCTGTTTGGGACCCAAATGAGACCTTGGCTGTGATTATTGCGTGGAGACCAACCAGCAAAAGAAGGGACTGTGACCTATTTTGGGTGCTGAGCCATAGCTTAAGTAACCACTGTCACTGACAGCATTCAATAGGTCTATTTCCAACTGTTTTAGTGGCTCAATTTTCACTGCCCCATTGCAAACAGATTGTGGGGTTAAGGCCAGGAAAATAGTCATAGGTTGAAGTTTCATCCAACTGTTTTAGAGAGCATAACTTTTGATGAAGAGGGTCAAACTCTGAAATATTCTACTTCTGTTGACATAAATTATAAATTTGAAGGGTTCTGTTACTGTTTTAGTAAAAAGTGGCTGCACCAAGAAAATGGATGAGTGCTACGAATAATTCTAAACTATTCTATACTATTGTATCGGCTACTCATCTTTGTCTATCTTTTACACGTCATTTCAGCGCAAAAGGAGACACAAACACTGTCACTAATGGGACTTTTTTCAGTACTTTTACAGTATTTCCATACAAAATGCCATCCTATCTGTTGCTGAAAATGTTCTTATGTAACCTTAACTGAGAGACAATGCAATGCAGAGAAAACGACAAAAATAACTGCAAAAACAGTTAAAGGAAAATGGTGGAAGGAGTGACAAAGAGATAAATATTTTCGGGATTTTTGCTACTTTTCTCTGGGAACCAATTAGATTAGCTTTAAAAGGCCAGGACCCGATGAGACAGCGGGAGGTATGTGATTTTTGCTCTCTCTCTCCATTTGTCTGTGTGTGCGAGAAAAGTGTGTATTTGTCTGCATTCTCTGCAAATGTGTGTGGGTGAATGTATGACTGGTTTTCAGATCATCAGATTTCTTATAATGCTCCACTCTGAATGTGATGATGTCATAGCCTAACCTTAACCAACCAATCTGCATCTGGCCAATCACAACTCACCACTAGCTATCACCATCATAATCATCATCATTTAATGTGACCAGTATCGTCTCGGATCCCACATCCAGCTTTGCTGAAACCAGGTTTGAGGTTACGGGGGGGAGGATGAATTACAGAAGAATCATACAGCTTTAGATGTACAGACGTGAAAAAGCTAAGCAACTGAGCAAAGTGCTGCCTCTTGTGCTGAAATGTGATCAACTGCACCAATGGGAGTAAAAGTGTTTTCAAACCCCAGTGTTGCCATGGTCAGGATGGCAGTCTGTCAGTTGAAACTCAACAGAAGCATATTTTCAAGAAGGAGGGCTGCTTAGTAGCTAGATAACTGAGCATTATCATTAAATACCTTCGAAAGCCACGTCACGACTTGGGTAGAGTACGACTATCAAACTGATAGGTAGCACTGACCACCGAAGCAAGCAGACCGCAAACTCACACACCTGCTCATGCCTGTAAGTCACTGTTGATAAAATCTTGTACTAAATGCTTGAGTTGTAATTTGACAGAACATCAGTAATTAAAAATAAATGGTCAGTACTGCATAAAATTTCTGAATTATGGAAGAAAGGAAGGAATGAAGAACGGTTATGTCTGCTGAGATGTATCAGTATGTAATAATATATGGGGAAGCCTTTTACATTCTTTCCATTAGAGACTGTTAAATTATGTCATGAACCTTTAAACTATGTAAGGGTCAAGTGTTCTTGCATGGCTATTAAATGGTAATAAGTACATCTGTGTGTGTGTGTGTGTGTGTGTGTGTGTGTGTGTGTGTCACTGTGTGTGTCTGTGTCTAAGTGAAATGTGCAGGTATCTTATTAGTACTTTGACCAGAATCATGGCACATCAAATGCATATAAAAATGAAGGTGAATATTCGTTTTTTCCGACCTCCTGAGTTTGTCCTGGTTTTTCCATTATGAAGCTGATCAGAAGTGGCACACGCAAATATCACACACACTTTCTCTCATTCCCTCACACACACACACACACACACACACATACAAGCCACAAGCCCTCGCAGACCTATAAGGGTCTGTCCTTAAGCATTAAAACATACAGAGGCCCATGAGATGGGCAGAGGGAGAAACCGAAAAATCGGTCAGCTTAGATCCAAGACGAAGCGAGATTGGACATAAGGCCCAAACATTTTTAAGGCTATAGCATTTTCCTCTAAACAGACATTACTGCAGTCATATCGACAGTGTTGTGCAAGCTCACACTTCACAAGAGCTAGCTCAAAGTTCAGTTCACACAGATTAAAATGAACTAGTTCACGTTCATTTCTTCCATTTTTTTTTTCCCTTCACAAAATGCTGTGAGTTTGACTTGGGTGGAGGAACTTTGCGGCTGTTGGCTCATGGTCTTTGCCTTTAATGATTTCTTGTGATCATCATTCACTCGCAGATATTTCCCAGACTGGTCGGATGTGTCAGCTCGATGTGTCGTTTCAAAAATCTGACGCATATCTGAAAGGTACAGTTGTAATATTGTTTTTAAATATGGATAAGGAGACAAGAAATATGAAGTGTAGTACCGTACGGAGCGCTGGGTTCACAAACGGCGCTGGTAGTAGTGTTCCACTAGAGGTGTGCTGGTATCAGTCTTTTAATCTAAAGCAATACGCCTATTTCTTCCTATTTTCTATTCTTCTATTCCTTTAACTTCAATGAGTGACAAAATAATATGTCCGTCTGTGTTCAAAGTTGTGATGCATGCAGAGGAATGCACACAGAGATTTTGTTTAATTCTTAGGAAACAGAGTCCACAAAATAAACAGATTTGAAGTCGACACAACTACAAAGTGGAAATCATCACATTGGCTGAACCACATGAAACAATAACTATTAAGTCATTCTCCTGCCCTCTTAAAATCCATAATATGTTGAGCCTGTTAATCGTTTCCTCACTGGGTAGGGACATGCTGAAATGTGCTGACAATCAAAATAGCATTTGGTTTATTTTATCTCCTCATGGTTACCCTGTATACATGAACATAAAACATGAAATGCAACTCATGGCACTGGCCTCAGTACCCTGCCAAGCAATGACTGTGTTTATGTGTGTGCCTTTACCCTGTTGGGCTTTAGATTTATCTTGATTGTTTCCTTCCACGTCTTCTCTTCAAAAAGTTTTCATGTTTCTCGAGGGTGAAACTTTATGTCGACTGTGGTCTCGGGGTTTGGTTATTTTTGAAAGCAAATGTGGAGGAAATATCCCAAACATTTTAACGGCCTTTCTTCAAAGGAGGTCGACTCTCTGTTGAATTTAATTAACAGACAGAATTGAGATTGGCCTTAAATAGCTTGGCTTTTTACTGTGCTTTTCAGAACTAAAACATAAAACCACATTTAGCAGTCATCAAGTCTACGAATCACCACCCCGGTTTATTTAAGTACAAAATTAGGCTAAAATGGGAGAAATCTTTATAAACATAGCGGGACATTTCTGGGACAAGGTTGACTTGACTGCAGGCATTCACACCCAAGATGCTGCCTGTAGTTTTTAACAGCTTACATTACAAAGATAAATATTCAATTCAATTTTATTCATATAGCGTCAATTCATAACAGAAGTTATATGGAAATTAGACAATTACATATACCTTTACTCTAACGTAATACAAGCAACTTTTTAAAGTATTTTTGGGCATTTGTGCCTTTATTAGATGGCAGACAGTACAGAGGTGACAAAGGCCTCCGGCCAGACTCCATCTGGAGATGGTCAGCGTCTTAGTCGACCAGGACACATAAGCAACTTATAAGGACATACAAGCAAACTAAAAGGACAGTTGATGACAAATTAATTCAACTTATTCTGATAAAAAAAAAAAACATAACATTGTTTATGGAAAGGTTTGTAAAAAAAAAGAAGTCTTTGATATGCATGTCATCAATGAAAACCTTGCATCTCCAGCACATCAACTTTTATGAGCTGAAAAAGCAGCCCAATTTTCAGCTTTGTGACAATGCATTTTTCAGATAATCCAATGGGGTTTTCAATGGTTTATTTAGCTTTAGAAGTTATTTTCTCAACCAATAAAGGAACACTGAATCCTGTTTTAAAAATTCTAAATTCCCAAATTTGGAGACACATGGTTTTCACTGGACAGGGATGGCTTCCACATCAAATACTACCTCCCTTCTGCTCAACATGAGAATGAATCCCCCCCCCCCACACACACACACACATTTTCCCCGAGATGAAACCTCTGCTATAAGGAAGGAAGGAGGGAAGGAAGGAAGGAAGGAAGTGAGGAGTGGTCCAGATGTGGACGAGGTAGGTGCCTCAGAAAGGAAGGGGTGTAAGGGCAGGTAAAGTGACAGCACTTGTACATGTGTGTGATGTCTTCATTGGTCCATTGCAGCAAAGACCAAGGACTTGTGTGCGTGTGTGTGATGTCTTCGTGCTGGTCCCAGTGGGCTGTAGATTTTAACAGAGCATGGATCACAATTACTGTTCCTCAGAGGGAGAAAAGTAAAAAGGGAACTGAAAGCTCTCTCTCTCTCATACACACAGACACGCACACACAGACACATACATACATCTGCTTTGTTCCTTTAGTCCAGCAGCTGAAATTCCCATCAGAACTTTACATCGTAAAGCCCCAATATCATCATCATCGCTGCCTCTCTTTTGGTTTTCTCCTTTGTTCTTCTGTCTTGCTCTCCATTCTTTCATCCATAGGTCACACACTATTCTCTTACAATATTTACTTTCATTTTTAAAACTGAAATTGTTGAGCCAACTCCCCGCTGCAAATATTGGTTCGTGACAACAGAATGTTTTCAGCAGATTTGTATGTGTGTGTGTGTGTGTGTGTGTGTGTGTGTGTGTGTGTGTGTCAGCAGGCCTCAGCAGTGAAACAATCAACTAGTTTGAAGCTTGTCCCCTCAGGGCTAGAACAAAGATGTTAAAATTTGAATTCTTCAACGCATAAAGCTCACTAAAAAGACTATAATCTATGCAACAGTATACGTGTGTGTGAGTGTATGTTATGGAAATATACACTTTACGACACACACAATCTTTGTGTCAAAACCTCTGCCAAAGTGTTGCACATGGTTGTTCAGGGTGTAACAGAGTGTCACAGAGGTGACAGCAGTGATGACCAAAGCAGAAGTCACATCAGTTGGTAATACGAGGACACACACACACACACACGCATGAAATAAGCCACCTTGGAGGCAACATCTTGCCAGCTCATTACATTCACTTGGACGGTGGCCTTTAACACACAGTACCACCTAGAGAGCAGCACAGCCACCCCCCACACTGCAACAATCAGCCTACAGAGAGCAGATAACCAGCAGAAGAGCCTCCAAATCCAACAAACCAAAAGGGTGAAGTGAGAAAAAGACAAAAGCAAATTGTAGCTCTGTGTTCTTTCAGACATGTGACTTAAACCACCAAAAAAAATTTAACTGATGATTCACTTATTGTGTGTGTGTGTGTGTGTGTGTGTGTGTGTGTGTGTGTGTGTGTGTGTGTGTGTGTGTGTGTGTGCGTGTGTCTGCACATTCCAAGTCCTGAAGTGGCGTGAGGGTCAGAGGTGAGCCGTATGTAGCCCCTTCATCAGCTCTCCTGGGGGGGCTGGTCTCGCAGACACACACACACACACACACACGAGTAGACACACACTTGTTGACCACTCACTCACTGACACGAGTGAGTGCAAGCAAAGAGTGACGGTAACACACGAAAAATCCACAGAGCAACATAAAAAAAAAATAATCTCATCCCCTGCAGTTTGACAGAGCGGCCTGTGTCGAAAGCAGTGTGTTCAGCAGTAAAAGATGGAGCAGTTTTACTTTCACAGGGCTGCAGACTAACTTTTCCACCGGTAGCACCGCTACCAGCTTTCTCAGTTAGTCACACCAGCACATGATTTAGTCGCACCCCTTTTTTATTATTTTGGTACAGCGTGGTATTAATCAATGACCTTGCATGCTGATGAATAGTTGTCTTAGTTTGCATACCCTAGTTTTGCAATGATGTAAAGATTGACAGTCACTCGAGACTTGATATTTGCAAAATATTTTAATCTGACTATTAATTTCTCTATGATAGATAGGGGACAGAGGCAATTTTGTCACCAGTCTTTTCCCAGAGGTTGTCTGATTCACTCCTATAAACTGAGCGCAGGCCACGTCGTTGGCATAGGTTGGATTCACATTCAACCTGTTCTTCATCAGTGTGATCTGGGATTAAAATTTTGTGAACAGGAGTTCCACTTTCACTATGTTAAAGGCAGTGTTGAACTTCTCTAAAAAGTAGTCGGGTCATGCACTGCAGGTTTTGTGTTTCTTACTGTCGTTGTGCAACTTCAAAGTTTCAAGCTTAAACTGTGTTGACCCAGTAACAAGTTTAGAGTTGCCTGCAAAGGACGGGCCACATTGCCTACCATACACACACAGCATAGCTTTCCCATACTGCAACCACAGGTACTACGTTAGCCACTGTGGTTGAAAGTAGTACTTTTTCTTCTTCAGTGGCTCAGTCGGTCTCTCCTTGCCTGCACTTTCCCCACCAGCCTCCTCCTCTCTCTCCTCATTTTGCTTTTTAAAATAATCTGCTGTAGACCGTTTCATATTTGGAACACGGCAACAGCTAAATTAATTGGCAGATTTGCCAGTGTTGCCAGATTGTGCCTCTCGCACGAATGCGGCAAGGTAAAATTTTACCTCGCACACTCTCAAAAAATGGGCGCATATGCAACCATTTTGGTCGCAGCCTGGAGCCATTTCAGATGCAGTGATGGTCTCGGTCTCTTGGGCTTGGTTCAATGTGCAATGTCATGGTGTTTAAGACATTTGAAATGAAAATTACTTTTTTTTTAATTTTCTAATTTTTGCCATTAATTTCATTAGTATATAACTTTACTCACCAATTCAATTGCAATCTGGGGATGCAGCAAAACTAATAGGAATTTCAAATCTTTTTGAGAATTATGGAACTAAAATATAAGAAAAACACAATTATCAATTAACACTCAGTAATATAAACAAAACATTTATAATTTTTTTAAGAAAAGCATTCATGTTTTTCCCACATACTCAAAGGACAAGAAAATGTTTAAATTAAGAAAACAAAAGAAATGTATAATATAAATGTTTACAAATAACTATTGTTGCTGTAATGTGCCTATTGATGATTATAGCTATATGTTTTGTGGTTGTTTTCTAATATTCCATATATATATATGTTGTATGTTACAATATAAAATGTACGAGATAAAAATGTGTGAGATAATAAAATACAATATTTACTTCACTAATAATAATAATAATAATAATCTGCATGTATATAGAACATTTAATAGAAAACGATGCAATACATTGTGCTTCAAAAAAGATGAAAAAACAATAAAAAGAAATGGGAACATTAAAAACAAAGCTTTATTTAAGAGGCAAATCAAAAATATTTGGTAGCAAACCTGCATATACAAAACATATAGTGCAGTGTATGTTATGGTTTGGGGTTTGTGTTTAGTCATTTCCCGTTTTATTTTGAAATACTCACCTCTTCTCTTGTGTCTTACAGTATTACTTCCTGTCTTTGTTTGGTTTTCCCTCCACTTTTGATTATCTGCCCTGCCCTGATTAGTTTCACCTGTGCCTGGTTATCTCCCCTCACCTGAGTGTATACAGTCAGTCTGCTTCCTTTGTTTCTTTGCCAGTTCGTCTTTGTACTTTGTAGCGTTCCAGCCCTTCCTAGTGTTTTTTGGATTTACTTCATTTGTTGACTTTTCTGGCTGATTTGATCAGGCTTTGGATTTGTTTGGCCATGCTGGACTGCTTTACTGGTTTAAACTTTGCCTACCTCATCATACCCGTAAGCCTGCTGTACACTTTCTTTTGCCATTAAATCATTGAACTTGACAAGCTCTGGCTCTGTGTCTGCGTTTGGATCCTATAGCCTCTTGTTCCTGAGTTCCCTGCTTGAACATCCCCAACAGTATATTAATTCTACTCTGCAAACAGCTCAGGTAAGTAAATAATACGGACCTATGCTCCTTCACATTTTCACATCATTGTTTCATCATTTTACCATAAATGCTGAAAGCACCTCTTAAAAGAGAAGTGCATCCAACGCTCCATGTCTTTTTGTTTTCAGTTTAAAAAAAGAAAGATTCATTCAACAATTAGTCTGAAGAGTACCAAGGTAACTTGCCCCCTACCCCCCCACTGACTTTGTCACCTTAACTTCTCTATTGCGTGTATGACTGTGTCAGTGTGTGCTTTCAGTAAAAACAGTCAAATGCCCACCTGTGCTTTTCTCACTCTCCTCATTCATTCAACTGACTTTTGCTCACTTTTCATCCTGTATTTGGCTGACTACACACACACACTCAGCCTCACACACACTCTGGCTCTCTGGCTCTCTCACACACAGGACACGCCCACATATAGCCGGCTCCCCTCTGCTCTGCTTTAAAGCATTGCCTATCCAAACAGGAAAGTGGCCTCTGCCCCAGCAGCAGTTGAGGGCACAGCAGTGGAGATTTCATTAGTCACAGCTAACAGGCTAATTATCCGCTTCAGCGCACCTGTAAAACTTAACTGTGTGTCAATCTCACACAATCACAGATACTGCATATAGGTGTGTGGGTGGGTTTGTGGACATGTGGGTGGGTGTGAACTGCTGGGTGTGTAACAAACCCGTCTGTTTCTGTGTTAATATGTGAACTGTGTGTCAATCAGGCCTCTGTGGGCGTGTGATGTGGAATAGTATGTGGAATAGTGTGGCTGGCAATCAAAGCTGCAGGTTATTTACTTATTTCTTTTAAAGGTACCAGAAACTCAAAACCATGAATTTGTAATTGAACAGGCAATAATGTGTTTGTGGTCTTCATCAGCCATCAGCTCCTAGAAATGTCATCAATTACTGTTCATTGCTCCCATGTTGTTGTTTTTTCACTTAAATTTTATCATCTTTATTTTGTGGCATGAAACTTGGTTTTACAACAGTTGGGCAGTGTTTTGTCACACCAAGAAAAGGTCCAATGAGGGAACACCGCTCTAAACTGGGCATCTCCATTGATTGACAGTCAATAGTTTAATCAGTGTCAAGAGGGGAAGATGATGGATAAATATTGAACAAGAAGAGACTGTCCTCCACATAAGAACGACAGCATCAGTCATTTCAGCAAGTGCCCCAAAACGACACATGAAAACGCTTCTCCTCAGTCCGCTGTTATAGCCTAATGATACTGGCCAAGATTAACACAAACTCTTTCCATTTGGTTTCGTTTAGCTAAACTCAGCGAAGCTATTTTGTAATACTTTCAATTCAGGTCATTAAGGCATCATCTGGCTCAATGGTAAAGTTTAAGGTATAGTCAGGATGTGAGATTCCTGTGTTACTTTTACACTGTGTGCCATGTTTGCGTATTGCAATAGCAACCTACGACACATGGAAACAAATTCTCCTGTGGCTAGATGCCCTGTGATACTCTTTTGATTGGAACAGAGGAGAAGGAAAAGAAAAGAAGATTGCAACAATCTTTCCCTTGTTTGAGGGTTTAGGGTTTCTGTGTTTAAAAATGGCCTAAAATAGAGAGATGAAGGAGAGCGGGAGCTACTGATGGGTACAAGAGTCTTTGAGGTTGAGGGAATTTCTCACAATTTTACTGCAAGCGCCAAAAACCCGCATCCTGCCCAACGAATAAAGCTGGAGACACACACACACACACTCGCACACACACCGGTACCCCCTGCCTGGCAGCCTCTTTGTAGCCATGTTGTGATTGTATCAGATGTGGAGCGATAGAGGTTAGGAGTATGGGGGTGTTGGTAGGGGGATGTGTGAATTTGTAATGTGCTTATGCTTGGACCGCAAAAACAGGAGATAGGGGTACCAAAGCTGTGTTATACTCACACAAACTCACACACTGTAGGGAGTGGAACTCTAGCTCCCTGAACTCCTTTCATCCTACTGAAGGTGGAAGTCAGTGCAGGGTTTCCTGGAGTCACAGCGAGATTCAGCACTCTCTATATCCTCTGCAAAACTACTGCCTGCTGACTGTATGTGTGTGTGTGTGTCTCTATGTGTGTGTGTGTGTGTGTGTGTTCGTTCATATGGTTCAAAGGCTCAGACTGCACAATGTTGAGATGAGCTATCAGTGTGTGTGATCTCTGAGGCTCTATATCTAACACATCAAAGTTTGAATTGTTGCTTTAGCCCATATATCACCTTTTATTAAGGTGGCTCTGCAGATGCAAGGCTTTTACTTATTCTGGATATTTTTGTTCCTCTGAAGTACATAACTACAACTGCAGGGCCTTTTTAAGATCACGTCGTTGAGCCTCCATGTGTGGCTGAAGTCCTAGAAGGTCACCAGAAGCTAAAGAAAGAGCAGCAAATGGTGTCACTTCCCTTAACGCCAGGTTAGAGGTCAAAGGGGAGCCACACTGGACTGTTGAACTGGACAAAGACAACATACCTACAGCACACTGCACTGGCACAATAAAGCCATGGGAGTTTGTCATGCAAATTTCCATTTATCTTCATCCTATGGTTCAAATTCCTCCCTCACCTTCATTTTTCCCTCTCTGGGCTGGTTAGGGAAGTAAATGTGTAAAAATGTTTAAAAAGAAAGCTTGTGACACACCACTTTCTTTGTCTCCATCTTATCAAAGGCTTTCTTTTATCCCTTAAACCCACCCCGTCTCTTAAGTTTGACAGGCAGACTTGCTGACTGTGGTGATTTTGTGTGCGCAGTAGACCATGACACACCCATAGCCACATATACTATACACCCTTAACATATGGGTGTGCCTCTAAAGCCGGGGGCACGCCACACGACCGATCTCCTGACTGTTCGAATTTATAACATTTATTGCTGTTGTTTACTGGAGATTATTCACTTATGATGTGGCACAGACGAGGTCACACATTAAACAAGTCTTCACTTACATTTGGCCACGAGGGATCTCCATACCAAACTGTCTCATAAAAGAAAACTTGACTGTGACCAAAAAAAAAAAATTTCAAATGGTGCACAAGGGCTGAGAATTTCTCAGTATCTCATAATTTGATTCAAGTTTGATTTAGGGTCTTATGATGTTGCTCCAAAACAATTCTTGTCAAATATAGACAATGTACTCTGCAAAGGAGCAAGCTATAAACTTTTTAAAGCCACCTTAGAAGTCTACACTGGGTTGCTTTAAGGCACTTGCACATTGGCTTCAACAGCCAGCCATGGTGGCACAACACCCTGTCAGCGTATTTCAGTATTTGCTCTCCATGCTGCTGCTGCTGATGTGCTACAATGTACAAGAGGATTTGTGTTCTCAAAACATACAGCTTAAAAATGTGACTATATTTCTATTAGTTTTAGTTTGTAAGAGTAGTTCTGATGCTATTAAAAAAAAAAAAAAAAACTGAAAGAGATGCAACAAATTAATTCATTGTTACGATGTGACACACAGGCTCATTGAGAGCCAAAGTCCTGAAATCACTTCCTGTCTAGACGCCGTTCCACTAGCTTCTGTAATTCAATGCAATCTCTCATTGAGGGTTTTATTCACCTCTCCTGAAAAAGTGAAACATATACATTCTATATTCTAAGACAAATGAGTATCTACTGTACTATAGCACCTGCTATTAGAAACTGAATCCTTTCTGGTTTTCACAATTTAACAATGAATAATTTGTTAGAGTTAAAAAAAATCCACTACAGCTCCTCCTCATTTTTTTCAAGACACCAGAGCACATACTTTGTAACCGTTGGTTTCTCCCTTATTCATAATATCCACAGACGCTCTCTTCTGGTGATATCTTTCCCACTTTTTAGCTTTAATTTCTACTGTCTAAAAAACGTTTTGTCACAGCTCACCACTCGACTAACCTTTATTTAAATAAACAATATTACATCTTTTTTTAATTTATCATAGCTGTTGTCTAGACAAATGGATTGAACAGCTTGAAACACTATTGAGTGAGGTCAATGTATGTTCCAGTGCTTGAATTTTGGTAATTTGTGTAATTCCAAATCTCAATGTGATTTTGAACAGGTATCGTACGTTTCGGTTTCTCTTCAGCTCTCCATCCTGATTATCTTTGTACTGAAGCCACCAACTCCTGGAGCGGTGCACACTATGGCCACATGGGATGCTGACAGGCACACACACACATACACACACACACACACACACACCCCAAGATCAGAGGATTTCCTGCTGCTCAGTGTGGTCGTGGAAGTGTGAGGGTACCTCCTGGCACAGAGCCTTAGCTGGACAGCACAGTAGGGAAGAGGAGAGTGTTTACACACTTGCACCACCGCCACCACACACACACACACAGCCAGGTCTGGCTCCTGTCCCACTCTGTTTCTCCATATAATATATCAAAGAATCTCTGGGTGGCTATGGATCTCAGAAAATCCGCACTCACTTCCTCAGCCGACATACTCTCTTTATCTCTCTCTCTCTCTCTCTCTCTCTTTCGCTCTCGCTCTCTCACTCACACACACACACACACACACACACACACACACACACACACACGTGCACACACCATGCATGGTGATGAAGGATGGTACCTCTCCTCTCTCCGGTCTCCAGCTGATGTACACATTCCTGACAAAACACCTGGAATAACACCACAAACACATATACACACACACCGGCACACACACAGTGGTCAGAGTCACTGCACCGCTGCTGGGCCAAGATAACCAAAAAGCAAAACTCACACTACTGAACTGTTGTGTTAGACGTGACTGTGGTATCAATATGCTAATAAATGAAAAAGATATGTGTGTATGTCACGTCTTTGCCCCTTTTTATGAAATTTCAGCCAAGGTCCTTCTCATCAGGCTATCACCAAATAAACCCCCATCATACCATAGCTGTGGGTTTGTAGATTTTTGACCAACATACCACGTCAGCAACATTACTGTCACGGAAAATTCTATCTTAATTGTTTTTACGAGCTTATATTATTCATTTGACCTTATTTTCACTTCTTCCTTAACATGACTGCTCTCTATGTCAAATTGCAGATACAAGGTTTCAGAGGGCAAGACTGAGCTGGAGGACACAGTGGAACAAATGGCCTGAACCAGGCCAGCAAGAAAGAGAGACATTGAGAAATAATATAGTCTATCTATGTTCACTTCCTGGTCAGGAGGAGGAGGACGAGGAGCTGGAGGAATAAAAAGATAAGAGAAAAAACAGTAGAGCCATTCATAGAGCATGTCCCTCAGGGCTTTGTACAGAGAGGAACAGTGTGTGTGCGTGTGTTTGAGCAAGAGAGGGATCGAAAGGAACTTCAGCGTCAACCAAAAATCATAGAATAGGTATAAGAATCAAATTTTAAAAAATGTAAGCCTGTTTGATCTACAAGTAGATATAAATACAGTATACAGTGTGCCATGCGTGTGGTCTCATCATCTCATCCTCCTTAGGAATGAGAGAGAGAGACCCCTGTTTCCTTTGGCTCTGAACCCTCTGTTGTGACTACATTACAGCCCCCAACTCCATATGCCTCCCATAGTAAACCCTCTGCACAGGCCCAACACCAGAGTCCATATGAACAGGGTTCAAACCCTAGGCTTTCAGCAGTCGCCGCTCTAGCTTTTAATAAATCTCTTTGCGGTTTCAGACAGCACATGACAAATATCTTGTTGCTTTGCTACGATTTTATCAGTCGGACAGATCAGGTGACTATGCAAATGCATACTGTAGTGTTAGGGAAACTTTCTACACTGACAATAATTCCACAAATTTTCTAAAAACTGACTTTTTTGTTTTGTTTTCCCTATTTCCCTTGCATCCAGATTTAGCTAAGATGTATTAATTACTCTTAGGGAACCACCATTGCTTGTATTTAAAAAAAAAAGTTAAATGTTTTGGAAACTATTTCTTGGTGAACAACAGGCGTAGTGACCTCCTGGAGTCTTGTCATCACAGTGAAGTACTGGGCGGATGGATACATTGTTGTTCTCAAGAAATAGTTACAGCATGAAACTACTAATTGTCGTTTTTACATTTTGTGTGTGTGTGTGTGTGTGTGTGTGTGTGTGTGTGTGTGTGTGTGTGTGTGTGTGTGTAATAAAAAAAAATACAACATGTTAATTAGTAAGGTTTAGAAATGCTGGTAAGTACATTTTTGAACTTTGGACAAAGCCAGGCAGGCACCAGCTTCCAGTCTTTATGCTAAGCTAAGCGACTCTAGCGCCATTCTTTACACACAGACACGAGTTGTATCAAACTTCTCATCTAACTCTTAGAAAGTGAATAAGGTTATTTCCCAAAATGTTGGAACAATTTTCTTACAGGAAAAAAAAGGCTTTTTAAATGCACAATAACATCTTTGTCTTGCACGATCACGTCAGACTAATAGGATTTACATACAGGAAGTGAGAGAAAGAGAGGAAACCTGGAGTGAATTTCTTCATGTTTACCCAAAATATACAGAGCCCAGTTCCCTCTATCCCAGCTGACTGCTGACAAATCCCGCCAACCGCTTATCAAATTAAACCCCCATTAGCAGCATAAACACACAGGCTCACACACTCGCACAAACAACCCATTACCAGCACAAACATGCTTCGTTTAGCCACCTTTCCTGCTCAGAGTGTATCACAGGCTCTTCAAATAATCCTGCACACCAAATTAGACATGTCTCCAGACCCAGATAAACTGGTCTGTATGTCACAAACTGCACCATGCAGCGTGTGCTCCTGACCTGTGCCGTCAACTGTCAGTGCCTGTCACACTGCCAGAAGCATGCGCAGAGTTAGCCCCACAACGTCACACCTGATGAGACACGGCACCCTGCATGGGGTCCACAGTCTAATTCCTTCCATGTGCGCTTGTTAACATGTAGGATTTTCTTTGCAGCCACCATAAAGCAGAGTGTGCAGGTAACGCAGTCTCATGAAACTTCGCTCTGTCTGGCAGATGCTAGAGGGATTTACCTCATAATGTAGTAATGTAAACCCCAAAAGTAAGACATTGCCGTAAAAAGGACAATTTAATCTGTCTTCCTTCCTCTTCCTGTGTGGCCCCCAGGGGACGCCTGGCCGGTAGTGGAGGGTGAGAGATTGGGGGGAAGAGTGTAAATGGAACACTTAATATGCACTCCATCAGCATAAACCAATCATCAAATGATTTTCAGGTAGATAGCGGTGTTTGGATGAACATGACGAGGTGCGTTTATGGACCGTGTCCTAGGAACGGATAAAGGAGGAGTTTAGGGAAACCCAGGAGTGAGCAGAGACGTCCAAGTGGTAAAAGGCAGCCAAGACCCAAACTAAGGACATATTACGCGTAAAAGAGGAAGGGGCAAAAATAATCCAGCGTTGGTTCCAGTAAAGACAGTCTATGCATCATTAAACAATGCGGCTGATGCTCCCTCAACACATTTCACACAACCTGCATGTGTCTCTCAGCCATGTAGTTTAGCTCAATTTCACTGACATGAAATGATTCACTCAATCAAACATAATAGAACGCACATCAGGAATATCTGTTTTCCACACTTCCCTCTTTAATAAACTGATACAAGCAAGGAGGGCCATGTCTCAAAGTCTTTGTAAATGTATTGTGTAACAGTTTGGCAGAACTTCTTCTGACACATCATCAGGAGTATGAGTTACTTTGGAGGCCTGTAGAAATAAAGGTAACTATTGCAGCTGCCTCACTGTTTTACTCAGCATTTGGTTTTGTTTGTAAAAAGTTTATAGTCGTTTGCTGAAACATGCTGAAGAGCCATTTCGCTGCTGGCGAAATGATTTCTGAAAGCAGACCCGCTTTTGGATTACATTCAGTATTTTAAGTGAAATTACATTACTTAACATTGCTTCTATAGCCTGGAGACTTTCCATGCTTACCACTGTAAAAAACAACCAAATACCTCTATTATAAGTATGCTTGCTCGTAAAAAGTGGATCAAGAAGCTATTTCCATTGTTTATTTGTGTGTTCCGTAGTGAGGCAGTCTGTAGCTCTTAAATTGCCCTGAAAAGAATCCAATCCAAAACAGCAAATCTATAGTTCTGCCTCCTTCTTTCCTCCTCCTCCTCCTTCTTCTTCTTCTTCTTCCTCCTCCTCTCTGGAATTCTACTCTCTCTCTATTCAAATAAATCTGAAGGGGCCTTTTCCACTTTTACAGGAACAGCAACTCATTAAATGGTTGATTTCAGATGGCAGAGTGTGAATGTTTTGAGTTAACTTTATTGATCTGTGAGAGAAACTGACGTCCCCTCCGGCACATGGGCAGTAGATTTACACCTCCGCCATTTAAAGACACCTCTAAACCCAGATGGCCACTGGCCCGCTCTCTCCTGCGCTGCCCTGGCAGAGACACTGTGGTTGTCTCTCCTGCACACATATTCACATAAACACAGCAAAAATGGCTCGGAAAAGGATATTTTATTCACTTACCTGCATGAATACACCTCTCTCCTCCAAGGGCTGTAGTGATGCGTAACAGCCTGTTAGTTCATGCCTGGTTCAGCCTCCTTGAAGCTTCAACTCTGGCTGTCTGTAGCACATAAAGAGTTTGTGTGGCGGTCATACAGAACAAATTCAAATAAATAAATTATTCCATTTTTAAATCATTATTTGAGGGAGTCCAGGGTGGCTGGATGACGGGGAGTTTTGATAAACTCAACGGGCCAAATTTTAGCCCATAAACACTAAATTAATTACATGCAACCTATCTCACTGGACCACGAGAACAAAAGACAAAGGATTTTATTCTTCTTTGACATGTTTTTGAAATACGGCAGTGCCTTCTCTGAGCTCTTTGAGCATGAACAAACAATGAGAACTCAGGGGAATATGAAGGGCCTGAAAGACGTCACAGCTCAGCTTAATCAAGGAGTCTTTGGTGTTTCAGATCCTGCAACTCGTATTTGCCCTCCCTTCGCCTGTATCAGCCAGGGAGAGCTTGGTCTGTCTCCTACGTATGACATCACTCCCCGAGTATGAGCCATTTCCCATAAACCTCCATGGTCCCCAGGGTTTCCAACCCATGAGATCAGGGAATAAGCAGGGTGATTATGAAGAAGGAAGATCACTTTATATCAGGAGTGAGTTCAGTTTTATCTTGTCCATTTTTTGTTTAACATACCAACAGGTACCTGTGAGAGCCAAACGTTAATTTATTGATAACTGTTTTATGCTCATGTATTCATTCAAACCTCATCTCTGTGTGTCCTATTTATCTGTTTAGATTCTGTCTTCCGTCTCTCTGTATTTGTCTCTCTCTCTCCCCCTCGGGGCTAAAAGCTGTGAGGCTGTAAGGTCCCTTTCTTCCCACAACTGCTCCCAATCACCCTTGTGACTGCTCAGCTGTCAATCACTTAAACATCAGACCCACACTGAGCAGATCAAGCCTGCTGGCATATATATACATACATACACACACACAGAGAGAGACACGCACACTTCCCGAAATACACAAAAAAAAACAGGGTTTGTAGGGGGAGTGGAGACATGAAGGGGGTCCTGTCAGCACCTGCTGGGCCTCACTGGAGAATCTGCAGAGACACAGATACACCCACACACACACATACACACCGCAGGGCACTAGATGTAAAGGTACCACTTTAATTTTGGTCATATTTACTCAGCCTCCCCCCAAGTTGCCTCCAACCATGCTGTCCCACAGTGTCAGTATGAGCCGCTCTGCCCTTTAACCGAGGGAAGCACTGGGCAGCCAGAACCACGGTGCAAAACACCCATGTATAGAAATTACAAAGAGACACACAGGAGCAAGCATGTACGACAAGTCAAGCGAAGTCTGAGGTCTTACACACATGTACAGACACACTAACACATCAACACACACCTAAAGTCAGGTATTTTCTATGAGCAAGGGAATCTTATAGAAATATACACACTCCAGTTCTCGAGGTTCCTTCTTATGAACGCAAAACCTCTCAATTAATTTCATCTGTTTCTGTCCAAAACCACATTCACACACACACACACACACACACACACACACACACACACACACTCTCTCTCTCTCTCACACACACACACACAGATGTAACGCATGCACACAAACATACACACAGAGTCCATTAGGCTCATGTGTTGGGCCCAAACCATGGCCCAGAGTGCTCTTTCATGGCTCCGTCATTACATCAATAAGTCTTCACATTAATCTCAGCACAGCAGAGCACACAGGCTATTACCAGACCAGCCCTGCACCACAGAGGCTCACCCTGAAGCAGACATGGGCAAAATAGTAGTCAAATATATTCTGGATACTTGATAAACACACAAGAAGTGCTTGGTTTGTCTCGTTTTGAGAGGGATGTGTCCAGTTTTGAGGCTGGTTAAACGGCGGAGGATAAATTACGTATGCTTCAAGTAGTTCAAATGCATGAAACCATATCTAGATATATTTGGCCACATGTGCTCTGAAAAGCCCTCAGAAAGACTTCTTTAAGAGTTTTTTTTTTCTATGTAGACTGCTGATTTAATACAGGGACCAAAATTATTTTTGAGGAGCTGGTTTCAATAGTGACTAACGAGAATCTTTCGCCAAAACCTTTTCAAATCTGTGTAACATAAGATCATGCCCTTTTAATGAAGCTCTTGAGAGTAGTCTGGAAAAAAAAAAACTTTCAGAGATTAGCTTACTCCATTGCTTATTATGAAATCAGCCTTTGGTCTGTAGTTAAGAGCTCCTGTGAGAAAAAGGCTGCATGGTTAATAATCACTAAGATGAGCTAAGGCAACTAAGCCGAGGCTGCCATCACAAACACAGCATCAATCACATTCCAAACACAAAAAAACTAAATTTTTGTGCAGACCGATGAATATCAAGCTCAGACAGAGAGAGAAAGGGGAAGAAAGAGAAAACGAGGAAGAAAGATACTGAGTGGAAGTGAGAGGAGGGGTGTTTAGACCTCGTCTGTCTGGACAGGAAATGGGGTTCTTTAACCCTTGACCCAGGTCCACTATGCGGCTGTGAGTGTGTATGTGTGTTTATCCTCTTGCATATGCCTTAGAACAGGTTCTTGAAGACACTGGTTTGATGGACAGATGGTCCTCGTTGTCATGGCAGCCTGTGCAGGTGTGTATGTGTGGGGTTTCCTGCCCTAAGGTGCACAAAGGTGGTGGGGTGGGGGTGTTTATCATCCACGGTGCCAATGGGCAGCAGAGTACCGCCACTCCCAAGAGGTAAGAGGAATGATGAAGGAGAAGGAAAAGAGGGGGAGAATGAGAGAAGGTAGGACAAATGGAGAAAGGGAAGGAGAGAGAGAGCGGGAAGCGGTAAAACTTTGGAGGAGCGTCCACTTTTATCACCCTGGATCTGTTCTTGGATGAAAAAAGCTGTGAAGTATGTTTTTCACTCGTCTCTCATTCTCTGCCATAATAAGAGAATAAAAGAATATTGCCTCAGAAACCTCCGCTGTTCCCGGAATGGCAGCCTCAGCTCAGATGACCTCAGATATTGTTCCGTTGTATTCTTTTATTCTTCTTTCAACATTTCGGGCCGCAAATGTGAGGCGGGAGGAGGAAAGAGGGGGTGCAGCGTGGAGGGAGTTGAGCGGTAGGGCCAAGGGTCACTGCTGGAGATTCTCCCCTGAAGGCATGGCCGCTGCAAATGGGGTAATAATAAACGTTTGGCGTTTTGAGTTTCTGAACCCCACCACCCCGCCCCTCTGTCCCGAGTCCACCGGCTACAGCTCCCGTACCAAACACATCAAAGTAAATATCAAATACTTAACATTGCTATGGACTCCTACATAAAGAATGTGAAATGCTTAACTAAAACTTTCTTGTCTACATTTAAAATTATACAGTAAAAATAGTGAGGAATGTTTTTTATAGTATTTATGTTGTTGTTTAGCAGTGCTGTTCAAACTAAGAATCAAGAATTGGCAGATTTTTTTGGTTAACTGACTCGGCCACTATACTATAGACTTGTTAGGCTCCCTTAGCTTTCATAAGAAGAGCTAGCATTGTTATTGCCATCACTGTGTGCAAAGCTTCGATTCAAAAACACTTCATTTGAAGCTAAATGGCTAAATTCTGTGGAATGTAGTCCAATTTATTTGAGCAGCTTTAAACCAAACAACTGCAACTTTAAATTATCTAAGGATATACTGCAAAGAAAATTGATGTCAATAAATTTTAGAACAAATTTGATTTGCAATGTGTCGCATCCAACATCTGCTTGAAAAATAATAACATTTTGAATATGTCATGCTTTCAAAAAACATCACATATACCCACTACAACTAGAAATTAAATTAAATCAAAAGTCAAGTATAAAATAAAAATTTGAAAAAAACAAAAAAACATCCTAACTTTTCTGAAAATGAAAGAACACACACACACATGCACACACAGATATGTCCCTGCACACACAAGGTTTGGCATAGTGGAAATATGTCTATACCCGTCTAATCCCAGGCCTCGCAGTCTGGGTTGTTTGTTTTTGTGTTTACTTTGGAATGTCAGACATCCGAGGACACAGCGGAGAGGAAGGTCAAAACCGCAGAGCCCCAAAGACTCAACAAACATTATTAAATTCTAACTTGTTATAAAAGGTTTGTGGAAAGTAGCGTAGTGAAACCATTAACGATTTCTCTGGTTATTTTCGTGTCCTTAAAGATCTTTATGCATTTTAAATCTAGAGTACACATACACTTGACAACTACAACCCACACACAAAAACAGAAGGTCTGCAATCATGTTGGATCTCAAGCATACAGTATATCTTGCTAAGAAATATGATTTCAGGAAGTGACACAGTGCCATATAAAGCTCAACAGGAACCTAAGAAGTAACTGAGGAAGGCAGGGCTTAAAAGGTTTTAGTAAGACAGCGATAGGGTGACAAAGTGTGACTGAACCCTAGCAACATTATCTTATGAACAGATTTAAAGGCCTTAAAACAGGATGACTTTATAGAGATGAATCGTAGCGTTTCAATGAAAATGTATTTAAGTCTTTTTTTAATGTATTTATTACATGCTCCCTAATCTCAAACAAAAAGAAGATCATGAAAACGGGCTCTCAAGAAATGGAGCTCTGGCTATTTGATTGAGAGATTTGATGTAGAAACAGAGATAAAATCCCACTTTCCTGTTCATCTGTCGAAAAAGCAGCCCGATCTATTGTTTGGAAGAGAGGAGAGGTAGAGGAGAAAAGAGGGAACAAACAGGGACAGGGTGCTGAAAGGGTTGTTAAGTCTGTGATAGATCTTTGGCTCTCAAAAAGGCACGATTCCTGTAGTAACAATGAACTTTGTGGGGAATATCGCTGCGGCCTCCATGAGGGGAACATGTGCTGTGTGTGCGCATCTGTGTGAGTGTGTGTGTACATGTGTTTTTCTGCGAGTGTGTGTCTCTGTGTGTGTGTGTGCTGTGCACTCATTAGTGAAAAGCCTCAGTGCAGACTAGCTCCAGTTACAGTAGTAAACGCTGCCTTTGAACTTTTAATAGAGCCCTGAAACCCAACCAGGCCTTAAAAATCACAGATCTGCAGGAAAAGGGGAAAAAAATGGAGAGAAAGAGGTGGAAATGGTCAAGAGTAAACCACACAAAATGTATGTAAATGCATGAACGGGAATGGTGAGATGAAGAGCTGCATTAAAAAACTAGATAATTCAGGTCATTTAATCATGAGCCACAACACTGCTGCTGTAATACTCTGCAGTCACAAAATGTATGGACTGGCCCGTGTCAACAAAGAGGCCATTAATACTAATGAAGCACAACATATATAACCGCACACCTGTTGACCCGGCTGACAGACACATATTGTAGCTCTCTGAAGTGGGCAAAAACATGCCAAAGCATTATTGGCATATCAAGTATCTCAAAATGCTCTCTTTCTGTAGCGCACATACACACATCATTATCATCATTAGGGACACTGCTTAGCTCAGGCACCTGTGTGTATGCCTGGATGCAGTAATTAAAACATGCAGACCTTTCTGCGTGTGTTTAAGTGGGTGGGTATTTATCTGGGTGGGTGTCTGCGTTGCAGAATCTTCTGGCATGCATTGCAATAAACAGATGTTGAGTCTTTATGAGGTCTTTACAACAGGTTCAGCCGGGCCCCAAGTGTTTCTATGCGCCGTGCCATGTGTGTGTGGCTGAGCATACATAGGCCTAACATGGAAACCTCTCATCAGTGAACCATAAAAGAGCCCACAAATGGAAACAAACAGGAAAGGTGCGGCATTCTTCCTAAATGCTGAGAGAATTTTAATTATTTCAATAATGCTGTCATAATGCTGCCCTAGTTACAAACAAGCTATTCCAATCTACATACACGGGAACAACGTTTAAACCAATCGCAGGAAATTCTCCGGCAGCCATGTAAAGTGTTTCATCTACACTACCATTCACCAAAGCCCATCCCTAAATCTTTTTTTCACAGCAAACATGTTGACTCGTCATAGCACTAATAACATTAACGATGGCTCTGTTTCATTTCACTGTGCTAGTGAGCCAGCATGCACTATACCACAGCCATGGAACTAGCACCCATAAACAGAACGCATGATGGTTATTAATGTAATTAATTACACCTGTGCTTTCCCTGCTATGACATGTCAAAATATCTGCTGATACAAAGGTCTCTTCAGAGCTGGGAATGGAGAAGGGCTGTGGACAGGACAGTTTATTTGACTACGAGCTGTTTACAGTGATGGACGCTGTGGAGCTGAGCGACAGCATGAGAAAATACCTCTGATAATATACTGACATGCAGAGAACTCAACAGTGAACTCGCCTCCGTGCTCGTCTCTCAGGACCTATGCACATCACACCACAACTAACAAGAGAGACATTCATAATTATGTTTTCATTTCCACTAACTCCTATTGCACAATTTTATGAAGTATTTTATAACATCCTATCCAACAATAGCTAATCTTTGCTTTCATTTGCAGTTGTTTGTTCAGCTGGCTCTGGGTGTCACCATGTAATGATTTGAGGGAGACATGCCATGCCATCTACGTTTAGATAATTATCCAATCGCCTACTCCTTTTTAGTATTTGTAATAATTTTCTCAGGTCTGACAGAGGGATTGTGCGAGTATCTGTTCAAGAATTTTAGAGAATGCTAAATAACATAAGTACTTAATGAAGGAGGGTTGACTGAGCAGTAAGCATGCTGGCAACCACCTTGATTAACAGTACATTCACACATTGCAACAACCAGCGCAACCGCTGTCTTCAACTAGTGACCTCTGAGCGGAGAGTCGTAGCTACCACTGAGGACAATGAGGTCATGTCCTTAATATTTTTTTCCTGGAGTTAACGTTCTACAATATAAAACGTTGATACGGTTTATATTTTGTATATATAAGCTGATCCCAATATTGCTAGGCTGAGTATTTTAAATTTGACTACTTTGAAGCCAACAAAATAATAAAATGCTATGGAACACCATTTAGACCTTCATGAAATATAATATAGATAAGTATAATTTAACAATTAACTGAAGAAAGAACTTCTTTTTGGTTTCTGTTCATAATTGTCTGAGAGTGTTGAGCGGGAGAAATTCTAAAATTCTGGCTACAGCCGTGACTACAGCAGCACCTGGAAAGGTTATCGCATTCACAATCCCCTCCTTCATGTACGAGGATGAACAAAAACAGCTGGGGCACCGTCATCTTTGGTGCAACATGTCCTTTCTTTCATTCACAACCCATCTCGGTGCAGGTCATAGTGTAGAAATGTTATGACCCTGTTTGCACTCACAAAATTACACAGTTGTTAAAACTTTTAACTTTTCTTAAAACTATGAAAGCCACTTAAGCAAAACATAAACATAGCATGATGACAGAGGAGTGAAACGTAGAAATTGTTCATCTTATTCATCTAACTAATGACCAAGAATTTACAGGTCCAGTTGTGAGTATTAGCCCACGAGTTCAGAGCACCTCCTGCTGATAAAACCATGATCACCACCTGAACCTATTGTTAAACAGAGCTGAATACTGGTGGTTTTATAACCAATAAAACTGTTCATCGGAAGAGTCTGGAGACGTAAACAATGAAAATCTCCATTTATTGTGTTTTCTCATTCTATCAGCATCTGTTTTTAACAGGGAGAGCGATTTGTGTAGGGAAATAAAAAAAAATGAAATTTGACTTTTTTTTTTCCCTTTCACAATAAAGTCCTAGACAGATGACAGCTGTGGACACACAGAGTGCACGCTGCATGTTTTATCGCCTTCACTCATAAATAAAAAACGCAGAGTGGGAGAAATACAGTCAAAATATACGATTTATGGCAACGGGCACAGGAGGGAGTCTGGAGATTTCTTGGACAATATGAAAATAAAACTGCAATAAAACTGCACGGGCCTTGATTGTGGTCTATGGAGAGACGTGGAGGGCCTCCAACACAGCTATTACTTCATCTGAGAGAGCAAGAGAGAGCGAGAGAGACATCAACAGATTCAGAGACCATTACAGTCAAATCTTTTTCCCTAAGTGGCCACAGTCTCCATCTAAGGACCCCCAGACCCGTTTCACCCAACATCCAGGGACACAGTGGAGGGCAAAACCTCCTCTATTGAGTTTACCCAGCTTTTTATTTACGCAACCAACCTTTTTTTGGTTTACATAAATCTTTACAACATAATTTCATGGCAGGCATCACAGTAAGTACTAATAAACTGATGGTAGTTATATAAACATTGTGGGAAAAGAAGAATTAATGCTTTTAAGAGTAAAAAGGATTCTTGTTTATGTAAGTGGTTGGTAACCTTCTGATGATCGCCAACTGAACAAATAATTTACCGTCATTTTCATTTACCACAACATCACAGCGCCCAACTGTTGCTCTAAGCATTTAAAATCATTGCAAGAGAGCCATCTTTCTGGTCAGAGGAGTTGGGAGACAGCAGAGCGAGAAGACAGACATTTTGAAGTGATTAGGGCAACAGATAGCTAGGAGAGGAGCAAAAATGGTCTGCAAGCCACTCAAGGAAAATGCTGTCTGATCTCTCTTCCTCATTCTCTCTCATATGAAAATAGCCTGTTGTAGGGTGCTGCATCTTTCTTGGCTGGAGCTGTGCATCAGATCTAGGGTTTCACAGAGCATACCGGGGGACCAGCGAAACCGGAGACAATAACAACAAATATGGCCTTGTATTTTTAGGTTGTGATTATAAAGCCCGTTTCACAGTTTAATACTCAAGGGGAACCAAACAAACTTTGTTGTTTAAAGAAACCAGTGTTCAGAATTGGATCAAATCTCTGCTGCTCCCAAATGTCCTTGAAAAATGAAAGAAGAGGGCACATAATAGGTCTAAAGTACACGGAGAGACGGCAGTTTACATGGCTTCCAAACTAACAGATTAATGAGATATACTGCGCACAATGCCCTCTCTTTATGCAAAGTAATATTTTCTTCACTAATTTAAGATACACTGAAAGTAAAGTATAAATTTAGATTATTTTGATACAGTACGTTTCTTTTGTATGATTATTACTATTTATTTTACTAAACTCTACTCATTAATATAACCTCATTGCTTAGACCGTTAAAAAGTCTGGTCACTAATCATTCAACACTGCTTTAAAACATTTAAACTAGCGTGAGAAAATTATATTCATGAAATATAACATTTACCTATTTATGTACTTGTGAGTAATTGATATTCACAATATAATACATTGATGGGCAAAATATAATAATAATTATTATTATTATAATTATTGGCCTCGTCTCCCATCTACCAGAAGTACTTAAATAAATATTTGATAGTTAGAATTATTCCCAACAATGATAGAAAGCTTAAATCTTACATAATAAAAACTTCAAAAGTATCTCTCTGTACTGCATGTAAAGGCCTGTACTTATCCTATCACTTCTTATGTGCTGCCATATTTTTATTATGCTATTATGTTATACTTTGTTGCCATCTGCTGACCAAATAGAGATACTGACCAACCCAAGTGATACTTGCAATACATTGTGTACCCTATATCACTCCGCTTTGACTGTTAACGAGTGACAAACATCTGTGGAAATGGAACAAAGACGTTTATAACAAGTGCTGCTATATAAGAAATACTATTACAGATATTTTTACTAATATTTTACTAGTCAGAGGTGTGATTAATAACATAACCATGGCTCTGTCCAAATTAAGTGCCACAGTAAGCCACACCACTGAGTAAACATGCAAAATTAATAATACCTTAGAAGTGGTTATGCAGCTATTATTTACAGTACAGTTACACCTGTGGTTTTGCTGCTAGTATATTTCAAAATGTCTGCCGTGAAAAGGGTCTACAGAAAGGTGGGTACCGAGACTTTCAAATGAACTAATTAAGTCAATGAATTGAGCAAAAAAGAGCAAATGTTTCAGCAATGGCGGAACTATGTTAAGTTAGAAAAGCAAGCTAACGTGAGCCCCTTTGTTTGATATTCTTTAGCATTTTATGGATACTTTGGAATCTTTCAACCTCACTCAGGCAATACAAGAACCAACAAACGCAAAGGGCCACACCCTTGACTTGGTTCTGTACAGTGGTCTCAGCCCTGACAACTTTGAGACAAAGGATATCTGTGTGTCTGATCCTAAGGCAGTTTTATTCAGTGTGGTTTTATCCCAACTACCCATTAATCACAGTACACCTGTCCGCTGCCGGCTCTTTAAGTCTACATCTGCTAGCAAGTTTTCTGAGCATTTTACTGCTGCTTAACTGCCTTTAATCCACATTTGAACACAGAGGAACTTGTCTCCCTTTTTTATGACACCTGCCAGACTATCCTGGACTCTGTTGCCCCATACAAAGACAAAAAGTCAAATAGAACACCCCAGCCCTGGCTAAGTGAATCCACCCAGGAATAATACAGAGACTGTAGGAGAAAGAAACAAAAATGGGGGGGGGCAAGAGCATCCTTCTTCTCTAATTTAAGTTTAGCAAATTACTCTAACCCCAGAATTTTATTTATGGTAACAGACTTTTCTGCAACTCAATAACTCAAAATCAGAAATCATATTGTTCAATCCCCAAATCCCATCAGTCTCATTGAGAATAGCCTTGGGTCCTTGTCTGCAAATGTGAAGCCCACTGCCAGAAATGTAGGGGTACTGTTTGATTCTGATCTAAGCTTCAAACCACAAATCAAAAAACTTGTCCAGTCCTTTTCCTCCAAATAAGAACCATCTCCAGAATTAAACCAATGCTCTCACACTCCGACCTGGAAAGAGTTATTCACGCATTTATCTTCTCTAGTCTCGACTACTGTAACTCCCTTCCTTCTGGCATAAACCAAAAGTCACTCTCTCGCCTCCAACTGGTTCAGAATGCAGCAGCTCGGCTTCTCACTGGTTTTAACAGAGGACATCACATCACCCCAGTACTTGCTTCTCTCCATTGTTCCTCCCTGTTCGTTTTAGAATTGATCTTAAGATTTTACTGATCACTTTTAAAGCACGTACATGTATGGGTCTGGCCCCAAGCTACATAATGGAAATGTTGACCCCATATGAGCCAGCTCGCAGCCTTAGATCCTCAGGTCGGGGCCCTTCTGGCTGTTCCGAAGTCGAGGCTTAAATCTAAAGGTGGCCGTGCTTAATTAGGAGAACACATCGCAGGTGTGATAAAGGGGACCCAAATCATGTGATCACAAGCAATAACTATATTATTGTGTAGTGAAGCAAAATTATAATCACATTACACACAGTCTGACTACTAAATCTGAATAAATATACAGTATCCAGAAACTCATAAAAAAATACATATTTAATTATTCAGAAGCCAAATAGAAAGGCTACCATATATACAGTAAAAAGAAATTAACAATAAATACACGTCATCCAAAAATATACACATGTAATCCAAATAGGCCTAAAGGAAAATTGAATAAAACATCCTCAGCATTGTCCGGCAGATGTTGAAGGGCCTCAGCCTCCTCAGGAAATAGAGGCTGCTCTGGCCCTTCCTGTAAAGAGCTTGAGTGTTCTTAGCCCAGTCCAGTTTATTGTCCATGTGTACTCCCAGGTACTTGTAATCCTCTACAATGTCCACACTGATCCCCTGGATGGAAACCGGGGTCACTGGTGCCTTGGCCCTTCGTAGATCTGCCAGTTCCTTAGACTTTGTCGCATTGAGCTGCAGATGGTTCCGCTCACACCATGAGACAAAGTTCCCCACCACAGCAGAGTCATCAGAAAACTTCTGAAGGCGGCAGGACTCTGTGTGGTAGCTGAAGTCCGTGGTGTAGATGGTGAAGAGGAAGGGAGAGAGGACAGTCCCCTGAGGGGCCCCAGCGTTGCTGACCACGCTGTCCGACACACAGTGCTGCAGACGCACGTGCTGTGGTCTGCCAGTCAGGTAGTCAACAATCCAGGATCCGGCTGGGCTGGCCGGATGGTGCTGAAGGCACTGGAGAAGTCAAAAAACATGATCCTCACCGTGCTTGCCGGCTTGTCCAGGTGGGTGTAGATGCGGTTCAGTAGGAAGATCATGGCATCCTCAACTCCCAGCCGGGGCTGTTAGGCGAATTGAAGGGCGTCCAAGAGGGGTCTGAGCATGGGCCACAGCTGTTCCAGCACTAGTCTCTCCAGGGTCTTCATTATGTGGGAGGTCAGTGCCACCGGTCTGTAGTCGTTGGAGCCACTGGGACGCGGCGTCTTCGGCACAGGAACGAGGCAAATTTCCTCTCTTTGGGTTGGGGATAAACCTCTTTATATGTATACGCCTTTTATAATCCATATTCCCATTCCTTCTAGCTGCCTTATGTGCAGCACACCCTCAGTTTTACGAGCTACGGATATTTGAACTGAATAGACAGCATGCAAGAGAAAAGCTTAATTAATATTTTTACTGTTCATTATTAATTCATTATTAATACAATCAATGATTTATTCATTATTATAAAAGCTAAGATATTTTACTTATATTAATGTGGACTGTATCAATATATGCTATTTGGGATATTATTCATAAAAATCTTAAATGAGTTCAAGAAGGCTATAGTAACCATTTTAACTAAAACCTGTGGAGGTCCTATAAAATGTTTGTATGTTCTTATATTGTTGCTGTTTTCTAAACTAAACTAAAATAAACCTAAAAACACCAAACCAGTCAAACAATGGGACTGTAGGCAAAAAAGTATATAAAATAGTGCTTATTAACAGTAATACTTAAAAATATGTGTAGGTGATACGGACAAAGTTAATATCCTGATCAACATTACTTAATTTTTTTACATCAACATGTAATATAATGAATACACAGAGGAGTCCTGCCCTATGAAATACAAAAAATATGCAATGAATAATTCTGGACACAACTATACAACCTTTGCATTGTAAGCAACTATTGAATTTGGCCTCCAATAATGGAATAATATTCAAGAAGGTTCCTACAATAAATATAATCCTACATATGTAACTTTAGCTTATCTCCACTTCATTACACTACTGGGGCTTTTGTAGTCTTAGTGAGGGGATTACTTACTTAGCCAACTCAAAGAGAGGGGAGCACCGCTCTCCAGCTGGTCGTCCATCCTTCACATCTGGTCCGGAGCAAACACATCTTCTCTGTCGTCATGGAAATCCCAGATGTAGTCTTCCACTTTGTCGCTTCTTGTGGGGAGCAGTGTGTATAATCCTGAAGGCTGGGAAAGAACAGATGCCTCTGCTGGATGCAGCAGACCAGAGGCAGTGCTCCAGCTTCCACAGCTTCACCTGTCACAACAGCCATCTACACACCTGGGGGGGGGGGGCATGGAAGTACAACAGAGTGAGTGAGATAAATAATCATTGAATTATTAAATTAGTGATAAGAATTGCAGAAGACTTTCATCAAAGTTGCTTTTTATTATTATTTTACCTCGGTACGTTACAGCCACCTACACCTAACTAAAAAAAACACGATGTGCAACAGAGTGAGTAAAATTAACAATCTTTGAATTACCGGTAAGTGAGATTAAGACTTCCAGGAGACTTGTCATTCAGTATTAATTTACCTTTGTCTGGTATAGCCAGCTACACGTTGCAAAGAAAAATACATGACAGTACAACAGAGTGAGTGACATTAATAATCTAATGAACTATTAAATAAGTGAAATCAAAATTTGCACGACACTTTTGTTAACGTTATCCTTAATTGTTAACTTGCCTCTGGTATACACATCTACAGCTTAGTTTAAAAAAATACAAACATGGTAGCTTGCTGCCATCGGTGTATGAGTGTGTGTGTGTGTGTGTGTGAGAGAATGGGTGAAAGAGACACATTCGAAAAATGCTTTGGATTAAAGCACTACATGCAGTTCATTTAGGTGTCCTATACATTATTATTAAAGGGAACTAGTCATATTCAAAAGAAAAATCTATATAAAGAAGCCAGATGTTTAAAAAAAAAGCCCTGGTGCAAGATGCTACTTAAGTCTTCACCAACCAGGCCAGACGTGTGGGAAGGTTACCTGGGGCTTGGCCAGCCCTGCCAGACACAAAGGTTTTACAGTTTTCCAATCCTGCAGCAAACAGGGCTGTCAGTCCTAATCGGAGTCGCTGTCATCAGCCCACCTTGAGCACTCAAAAGGACCCGGCCAGTATTTCCTGTTTGCAAATGAGCCGAGGCCTGAAGCTGAGGGAGCTGACTCCCAGTAGCTCTCTTTCCGGCTCCTGTTTGTGAAGGAGCTGAGGCTTGAAGTTGAAGCGGCTGACTCCTCATGGCTTCCCACACAATTCCACCTCTGCCTTTTAACACTTACCTGCTCTCCGTAGCTATCTTCCGTGCTCCTGTTTGTGGAGGAGCTGTGGCCTGAGGTTGAGGGAGCTGACTCTTCCAACCTTTGAAAAACTGAGGGCAGACCGTCTTCAGGTTGTTCCACTTGCTGCTCAGGAGGATACACTTGTCGCCATCCCTGCAAAAAGTTTTCTGGTGGGAACCGCTGGATGAGAGTGGAGCGAGGTCTGATGTTGTCATCATCGTAGTCGTCTTCCAAGTCCTCCTCATCCTCACACGTGGAGTCATACGCAGAATCTCCGCTGTCAGACCAGTCCTCATCATCATCAGTGTCTTCATCCCCTGCCTCGACCATCACCATTAGTTCCTCAAACGCATCCTCATCGTCAGAGGGGAGCGGGGGAATGCCTTCACCTTCATCCACAACCTCACCTTCCTCTTCCTCATCAGAAGAGATGCAGATTGGGAGATTGGGAGCTTTGCCACTGTCGACAATCCTGATTACTTCAGGAGGGCCGTCTTCTGCAGGACGTTCAATGATGTAGTTCACACCACCTGAGGGGGAAAAAGTGAAAGCTTCTGAAAACCTGGTTTCAAATGATAAATATCTCTCATAACATTAAACATCTGGGATTAAATAAGCAACAATCTAAGTTAAAGTTAGGTGCAGTGGTGGAATGTAACTAAGTACATTTAAGTACTGCACTTAAGTACAAATTTGAGGTACTTTACTCGAGTCTTTTCTTTTCATACCACTTTATACTTCTACTCCACTACATTTACTTTTTACTTCACTACATTGATCTGACACCTTTAGTTACTAGTCACTTTACAAAGTGAGATTTTTGCACACAAACCATATGAAGAGTTTATAAAACAGGATGTTTTGTTATAAATTAAACTACCCAACAGTTTATACAAGTACAGCTGAAACGATTAGTCGATGAATCAGTTAGTCGATTGACAGAAAATGAATTGCCAACTATTTTGATAATCGTTTCAGTCCTTTTTCATGTAAAAAAACATTTCATGGTTCCAGCTTCACAAATGCGAGGATTTGCTGCTTTTCCTGCATTGAGTACTTTTACATTTTCACGATTATACTTACATACTTTTACTTAAGTAACATTTTCAGTGCAGGACTTGTCACAGAATGTTTTTACAGGGTGGTATTAGTACTTTTACTTAAAGTAAAGGATCTGAATACTTCCTCCACCACGGTCACTAAGCCACCATCACACAAGAGGCCCTTTTAACAGTAATATCAAATATTGCGCAGTTCTGCCTCTGTTATTTTCAACAGAATGAGAATAATTGTATGCTGCATTCATGGGACACTTAATGATAACCACTGTTTACTCTACTCACTTGGAAAAACTTGTAACTGTTAATGTGTTGACCTTGGAAGAACCCTTTTCACAATGATGGAAATTTTGATCATATAAATTACAAGTATATTCGCATATATGGCTGAAGAGTTTGAGTTATAAATGAAAAATCAACAATTTTGTGTTTGGAAACCAAACATGATTGAAAATGTTAAAGAACATAAGCCTGTTTTACTGTTACTGTCCTGTTTTAAAAAACGTCACTGAAAGTACATTTGAGTATATAATGACATTTAAAATGAGAGCAAATGTTGAAAACGCCATTCTCGTGAGGCCTTGAGCCATGGGTCAGAATTCTATAATAAAAAAGGCGAGGTTGTGCACATCCAGTGTTTTTCACATGTGCTGAACACAGAAGACATTACAAAACATAATAATAATGATAATATTAATATGTTCGAAACTCTATAGGGCTTTTAGCACGTGAACAAGGCTTCATAACTGGACGAGGAGCTCAATCTCATTTACGCACGTCTCTTTGCGCTATTCTTTGGACGGAAATGCAAGCAACAGGAAAATTGGACAACAGGGGAAACGAGAAAACATAGACGGGACTAGGTAAACGATCAAGGTGGGGAATACAATACCAGATATGGAGCTCGAGATCAATCTGTCAGTGGGTCAGTTAATCAACTGTTGTGTGTGTGTGTGTGTGTGTGTGTGTGTGTGTGCACTGGGCAAAGGCATTACACCAAACAACTGTAAGGACGTCAGTGTTTATGTGGGCAAAACTCTCAATAGTTTGCAATGAGCTGCTAAATGTATTTAATATGCATGGCATTGCACGCGTCATTACGCTCAGTGAACCAAGGGTACACTGATTACATCATGCGCAACCAACAACAGGGCTTCTCCAAAATAACCACAGTAATCTCTGCAATCTGCTAGTAGGCTGGTTTATAAGTCATTATTCTCCCAGTGTATGAGCTGCATATCACAGGGTGTGTACTGATACATTTGTTAAAGGGGTGAATCAATAAATCAGTCATAAGTTAAATGATAAAATAAATGTAAAAGTTGTCTTACCTGCACGGTTATTGCCCAACTCACGGGCGACTCCCATCAGCAGGTGTTTCTCATTGCTCAGTGCTCTACTGAGGGCCATTTTCAAGCGCTTTGGTTTTCCACAATAGTTGAGCCCAAGTGTTGTTCTTCAGCAAGATCCGTTTTCCAGTAGATTCTTTCCAGCGCTTCAATTCTCAGAGAGTTAGTTAGCTTTCCACAGTTTGGATGTGCAAGAGATCAACTCGTGTCCAAGTCCAAGTGCAAAGTGAGAGATCAGAAAGAGAGACATAACATTTATATTTGTTCTCATATTTGTTCAATATATTTTCATTTTATTTATACATATTTTTTCATTTTTTATTAATGTTACTCACTCACTTTTTTTTTTTTAAAGCTATTTGTTTTCCTTTCATTATAGTGGGCTACAGCTGATAAGCAGCAACATTAGTTTTTCTTACATTCAGAGTTATAATTACATTGTGAATCTTATACAACCAGCTTCGGCAATACTCATGCCAATACAACAAATCTGAATATGAAATTGAAAACACAATTGAGAGAGAGTGTCACGGAGAGATTAAATAGACTAACAGATGATTTGTCCAACTTGTGTTACAAGTTGATGTGTAGCTGTGATAGTCCATTCCCTCTACTGACTGTCAGAAATGACACAGGCAGTAGTCTTATATTTTCTCCTTCAGCACCTGATGTGTTCATAATCATTAAACACACACAGCATGGTCAAAGTCTGAGCGAGGGACTGCCCCTCGTCACCCTGACTGTCAGTAAATCGCATAGGCCTACTAATTAACACAGTAAGTGCATATCTGTTTGACGCCCAGAAAGTCAAGTTTTGTGTCCCTTTGGCAAATGTTAAGGGTAAAAACATGCAACATTAAAAATATATGACAACAAGGAAACTAACTTTGTCATTCACCACAGCAGTAGTGGCAATTGAACGTGCAGTTTTCACATGGGTACATGTCTTGTTAGGCAAAGTAACTTCTAATTCTAAAGTCTATTGAACGCTGAAGGCCAGTCTGGATGGGAGATAATAGACTTTGTGATCTTGCCATGTTGTTGATTCTAATTATGTTCTCCCCTGCAATGAATCACAAAGCATTTTCAGTGTTTTGGTGTGGTTTACTTTGTTGCATACCAACTTCTTGTGTTTTATTGTTCTCACATGCCTGTAGTAGTGCAGCGTTCTGCAAACAATCATCTCCACTGTTATTGGATTTGTTGGTGAGCTCAGTGGATCCTTATTAACTCCAAAACCTCCAAACATTATGGTTTTAAAAGCTAATTTTAGTAGTTTTTTGTTGTTTTTCAAAACACTGACAGGACAAGGTGCATGGATTTGCAGCTGACGGATTGTGTGTAGGGTCTCTGATCTACCTAAAATCAAAAATACATATTTTTCCTCTTACCTCCAGTGCTATTTATCTATCTAGCTATTAAGATGTTTTCTTAATTTGCTTGTGTTTTGTTTATTTGCATGTGTCTTCTTAAGTTGCAGTGCGTTGAGCTCTCAGGGTCACTGTACATAACAATCTGAGCAACAATTTAATTTAAATCTGTCTCTCCCGTGTCCCCCGACTACCCTTTTAAACTTTAAACTCACAGATTGAAGCTCCAACACGGTTGCACTGCTTTGTCACTGCTGGCTGGTCCAGTGCACATTTCATATCGGGGAACAGGCCCGGTCCTAGACTGCTTTGATTGGGGGAGCAGTAAGAGATTGTTTTTAAGACTATTTTTTGGGGCTTTTTGCCTTTGATAGGAACAGTTGAAGAGAGACAGAAAATGTGGGGGAGAGAGACAGGAGGCAAAGGGCCGCGGACTGGATTCAAACCCGCTTTGCTGCAGTAAGGACTCAGCCTTGCACATGGGCTCTACAGTAGGAGATGTTGATTGGTCACCAACTGCTGCTGTGTTGAGTTCTCCAGGGATGATGTTTTTTGTGTAGGCCAGCCAGGACTATTGCATCGCCGTGGTACCATTAGCAAAAGTCTAATGGGACGTGGCATGTTTATGATTGGCCAAATCGACAAGGACAAAATAAAATACTTTTCAGTTATTTTTAAATTTGGGGATGAAGCGGGGTCGGTTGGGTGGGGCAGTCGGAGAACTTGGTGGCCATGCCTAGAACTATGGGTTGTCGCTGAAGCAGGGGGGGGGGGAGTAAATGATTGCATGCGTTGCAGTAACATCCTTAATACCATAATAACATATTCTCAAGAAGGTAGGCAATCTGTGAGAATAATAATAAGGCACGATTTGGGGGCTCCCAGATCCGCCCCTGGCTGCAAGGCTGTTAATTTTACTGACATGCGCACTTTGAAATAATCTTCTAACAACTTTCTCTTCTTCACACCTTTAGAAAGACAGGATCTGTCAACGCCCTCTCTTTGTAGTTCTTTGACGGAACTACACATCCCGACGAGCATTTCACCTATTGCCATAGCAGCGGGAAGTTGGATTGTGTCTACCATCATGGATGGCCAGAGTCGAGTCTTCGCTGCGATACTACCGGCTGCTGGTCGGGAATTCGACGGTAACGAAAAAGAGCAGGGACTCGAAGCGCGAGCAGTTACTCGTCAAAGTCCCAGTAACCGGGTAAGGGAGGTCCAGGTCACGGGAACAGCGGAGGTTTGCTGCCGGGCGGACCGAGTGTCAGTGCGGGTCAGTGTGGGCAACAGCAAAGAGTCAGTCAACGAGGTGACCAACAGCGTTTCACGGCGACTTGAATACATTTTACAAGCAGTCAGGTGAAAACACACTCCCATTCAACACTATAACTTAGCTAACGTTAACCTTAGTTCTGTAATGTTTGTAGCTAGCTAGGTTAGTATTCGCTGTGGCAACAGTAATGTTAACAGAAATGTAACCAACTAGTGCTGCTCACTGAGACATTAAAGTACGGTGGTATTAATGACACGTAGGATTAATGGCTTCTGTAAACGTTGTTTAAGTTGTCGTAAAGGAAGTTATATCCATTAAACAAGCAGCAGACTAACTGCTGTCACTGCAGTAGCGTTAGAAGTAGCCAGAGGTGGAAGACGTATTAAAAACTTTTACTGAAGAAGCAGTACTTCCTCAATGGAAAACTATCCAACTACAAGTAAACTAAAAGTAGACTAACTTGACCTTCAAGGTAACTGGCAACTGTAGCTGTCAATAAAATGCAGTGGCGTAACAAGTACGATATTTCCCTCAGAAATGCGGTGGAATTAACTATAAAGTAGAATACAATGAAAATATTCAAGTAAAGTGTGATGTATCTCACAATTGTTCTTTAGTGCAGTACTTGAGGAAATGTACCTAGTTACTTTCCACCACTGGTCGTAGCACTAGTCAGTAGTACTCTACACAGTCATGGGTTTCCACTGAAGCATTAAAGTGCCTCTTATTTATTCTTAGTAGTAGGAGTAGTAGTTGCACAAGTAGGCCTATTATAGTAATAGTGGTAATTGATGAACCAATATTTAAACAACTGAAGCTGTATGGAGCACATAGGCTAGCAGTCCAGTTAGTGTTTCTAAATGTATGTATGCGCACTGCTTATTTTGTGTGAAATATATATATTTTTTTTAACCGGTAAATTAGCTAATTACACCTTGTTCTCTAAGTCCACCAAGTCTAAAGTACACCTTGATGCAATCAATGTAATACTTTTTCATTTATTCATTCTGCTTAGACAACATGGTGTCAGTGACAGAGACACCTCAGTGAGGAGGTTTCTCCACCGAGAGGCAGACCAGTATCACATGGATGCAGAGGTGGAGTATTTGGACAAACACGACGCTATCACCCTTCACTGACTCTACAGCACATGTGTGTTGCGTTGTATATGACAGTATAACAAAATGTTTCCACAGGTTGTGGTCACTTTCTCAGATTTTGAGAAGATGGAGCAAGTATGTAGTGTCCTGCTGGAGAAGCTGGACAAGAGTGTTAGTGTGGGAACACCGCAGTTCTACCACAGTGCTGAATGCTTGAGTCAAATGAGGTATAAAGAACACACATCTCAGCATCACTGTAATACCTGTACAGACTTGTCCTTATTTTGATGAAATTCAGCAGTTGTAACTTGTGTGTGTTTGTGCTGTAGGCAGCGTGTGTGTGTGTCAGCAGTTGAAAATGCTCAGCAGAAGGCCTGCGAAGTCAGTCAGCTCCTGGGGCAAACTCTGGGACCCCCCTTACTCGTCAGAGAGGAGGAGACAAGGGAGTGGAGGAATGAGGATGAGGAGGTTGGAGGCAGAGGCCAAAGTGCTGCACCCCTCCCTCACCTTCACTGTACACCCACAATCACCGCCTCCTCACGGGTGTCTGTGTCCTTCAGCCTCAGAGACAGAAGCAGGAAAAAATTCTGAAGGCATTTGTCATTGACTCGTGAAACCAAAGAGCAGTGTCACATTTAAAAAGTATTTTATTTCTCACTTGTAATGGCTGAATAAAAGTGCAGTTTTTCAAGGTTTTGTCTACCTCAGCCAATACAGTGTTATGAATGGGGGGGGGGGGGGAAACTACACAGATTTCAAAAGCAATTTTGTCATTTCAAGCATTTACTGTTATCATTTAACTTAATTCCAGTCATTCAAATCTGTCTTTAAACATCAGGAAATATTAAATTAAATGTCTCATCTGTTTTTACTTTTTTTGGCAATACTGTATATTTGTACATCTCAAAGAAATAAAAGTTGGACAACTGAGAGCTAAAGTACAACATTTCATAAGTGAGTCCCAGTGTTACTCCAAATCCACAAAAAGACACCCTCACATTCAGATCCAGCAAGGAGGGATTTGAAAATGATCCTCGATCTGCTCAAATCTCGGCCTTTACGACTACCAGGTCAATATGTCTAAAGAAAACATTGGCATTTTGCATCCGCTCATTACAACTCATGATTGACAGATTCCAGTAGATTTCTTAGACAAATGAAGAACTTGAGACCAGATAGATAGGTCTCTCAGACACCTTTGAAAAGTCAGAAATACACAGAGAAGCAATAGCCAAGCTTCCTCTGCGGTTTTTAACATTGCATATCCCACGTCATGATCACACACAGCCGAGCAGTCAGGCGTCCACGTTCTCATCCTCGGGGAAGATCTCTCTGAGCCAGGGTTGCATGACGAACCGCTCCCCATCAAAATGTGTGAAGTAATTCTCCAAGGTGGGAATGTTCGGCTAGAAGCATCCAACAGTGAGTCCAAGATGTACTGAATGTGTGCGATTGTGTGTGTTTATGTGCTGTGATTTTCAGTACATACCCTCATCCCAGTGATGCGCTCCAGTTGTGTCTGAGGCAAGTATCCAACTAACAGAGAGGAGGGTCCAGGCCCGCTGAACAGTACTTTATAATGAGGCGTCCTCTCTGCTTTAGTGCCCTGCATGCATATAAGCACAGTCACAGAACTGGCTCATTTTTTTTTTTACTTATTTACTTTTACTTTCCAACACTTATTTACATTATAAAATGTCCATGCCAACACTGAGTTTGTGAAACAGAACGTTAATGAAGAGGGGGACACATGAAGTAAAAGACTTTCAAGAAGCAGTATTGGTGTGTCGAGTTGTGGCTGCTAACCTCAGAGTTGGAATACACTCTGTCGACCCACTCTGGAGGGGCTCGCATCTCGGGGTCCCAGCTCACCACCACCCCAACCATATGGCCCTTCCTCTCCATTACCACCTCTCCAACCCGGAGAAAAACATATGGAGGACGAGGGCTGCGCGTTGTCTTGGAGGCTGCAGGAATGAAGAAAAACGAGAATCTTCTGTGAGGCTTTTTTTTTTTTTTTTTTTAACACTTGCAGTCAAGTTGAACCCACAGGTTATTCACTGTCTTACAGATGTGAGAACTTTTCACTTGAACACAGAACCACAAAAGACACACTAATTTGCTTGCAAGAGCTTGTCTTTGGCTGCTTCCCTTAGGGGTTTGTTCTAAGTAACAGTACAATCAAAGTGAAGACATGAAACAGCCAGGGCATCATTGCATCAGATTCAACTTTTTCATGACATGCTTGACAATACGGTTTAGTTTGCCTTTATTACTGACAAAATACAAATTACACTACACATTTCATTTAAGTTTCACTCAGAGTAAACACTTGAAAGAGGTTAGTGTAGTTAGCAGTAAATTGTGCACAGCCTGCGTGATTAACACAGGATTTAATACTTGCTGAAGGGTTACAGTTCAGGCAAGGACAAAAAAAAAATGAAATATGACATAAAAATTGTAGAAAGAGTAATGGGACATATGGGGGCACAAAGTTGAAATACAGATAAAAATAAATTAATTTTTCTTAAATTAAATTTTGTCATTTTGAAAAATACTCAATATGGGAGCTGAAATTTCAGTTTATGCTTTCTGAATATGTCCACTGACCAAAATGTTCCAAATATATAGTAGATATGTATACAGACACAAACCTCCAAAGAATCCCTGGTCATTATCATAAAGCATGATCTCTATGGCAAGTGACTCTTGAGGCTCTTCCTGTCCCAAGCCAACCAAAGACCTTGGGAAAGCAAAAATATTGTTAGTCTCCACATATAAGTGACTGGCCCGTGTGTTTCCATAGTGCTACAAGAACTTGAAACATTAGAAATCCCTTTTAAAGGGACAGGAAGCAGTGCTTGATAGGATCCCATCCCATACTCACTGGACTCTGGACATCTGCTGGCTTGCCCAGTCCATCCATGCAGTGCCATTGATGAAAGATGTTCTCAACTCTTTCCACATTCTAATTAACCTGAAACACCATGGTTATTGATTAATGACAAAAACACTAGGTTATTCCTATATGGATGCACTAGGTTCACTATAATATTTCTATAGGGACTAGGATGCATATGGATGAATTTAAGGGCCATTTATTACATTTCAAACATTTTCCCCAACTCACTTTATCTTCCTCATCCAAAGTGGAGACACCCTACACTGATGCGTAAATGGGAAAGAAAAGCCCCGTTCACGCACGGATCCTACCGTGTGGTCGCGTGGAACCGCTGCACCGCCGTGGAGCCGCTCCACCGGGAGATGAAGTACTGCGCGGGCAGAGCGGTGAGCAGCAGCGCGAGCTGCAGCACCGCGGCGGCCGTTAGCTGAGGCATCACTGCGCAGCCGTCACCTGAGGACGGAAACGCGCGTCAGGTGGTTGTGGCAGGTGTGGGACCCAGTATCAGTCCAAAGTCGACGTATACAAGAACTCAAACCAAGAAGCCTTCGGGTAGCCTACAGAGCCGCTGCTACTGTGAACTGACACTTGTTTTTTTTGTAGTTTTATTGGCTGGCAGAATGTTAATATGGTTCAACCTCACGTTAAAGGAAGTGAAAACCAGCTTGATAAACAACACATGTTGCTGCGGAAACTTAGAAGAAATGCAAGTCAAACGACGTAATTGTCAAATTCTGTTGCCATTAGCCTAGTAATTATAACCCTTACCTCGTATTAAAATCCAAAGTCTTTGCTCCAACTATCTGCCTAACATTGCGTCTGAGAGTCTGCTTGCGCCTGGAAACCAGAACAGTGACACGGTTTCACTTCTGTTTTATTTACATAAACCACACGCGCGCACATGCCTCTACCACCTGTGTATTTACATTTTTCGTAAAAATTGCCAAACAGGTAGTCTGCCCAATCGCCGGATCCCACGGAGGAACCGGCGGACCTTTAGCGGCTCGCCACGTCAGGAAGAGCCGAGCCGAGCCGAGCCTGTTTGCTCTGCGCGGGGGGAGTGGTTTTTCACGCAGTTACGCTTTGGCAACGCAAGGTGGGAGAGTTGTTAATTCATGCAGCTTTATTGTAATGTAACCAACAACCTTAACTGAACTGTCTCTGTCGTCTTATTTTGAATTGGTTGTGTTATAGCACTACTGTATTTATTTTATTTTTTTTACTTCAGAGAGAACAAACAAATCAGCCAGAAAAAACGCATATGCTTTTATTTTTTTTTAGGACCACACATACTGCAACTTGAACCCTTGATGTGGTGGATAATATGAATTTAGGTTTTGTTTTGTTTTTAAACCTGTGAACAAGTGAGGATTCTTTTAAAATGACACAATCAACAACAGGAAGGAAAAGTGTATATGGAAACACAACTGTTTATTTTACTTAAAATATTGGTATGAACTAACAGGACAGCAGTACGCCCCTACACATACATTCTAGCCTTATGCTTCTTTTTTGCATTAATGCCTTTATATATAAAAAGTATCCAAACTAACAAAGACATCCTCTTCAATCAGTTCACATGAAACAGACCCCTTTCCCCTTCCCTTCCCATTCTGTTCTTTCCCATCCCAAGCCCCTCTTAAAACTTAAAATGTCCCAAAAATGCTTCCTGGTGGCTCACATGCAACCACTTCACACACGCACACGCACAAACACACACACACTGTGACCTTTATCCTCTGACCAAACACTGTGATGCCTGGTCAGAGGCCACAAACAGCACAACTCCACACATTAGCACAGGCCCGTGGTAAATGTGTGTGTACATGAGTTCCAAAATGCAGTGCGGGCCTTGTAAGAGAGCTGATCTCAAGTGCTTAGTCATATTTCAAAACTTCTCAATAAAAATTAACCTAAATCCAAAAACCTAATGAAATCCACACTGTGAAGCACTGGGGACATATGCGGCTGATGTGCGTTCAAAATAAGTGAATGAACACGCCGATTCTTGCTTATAAAGCAGCGACTTGCTTTTAAGGCCCCTTTGAAATGATTAGAGGTTGTACATTAATATTAACATGGTTAAGCTAACCTGACCAGCAATACGAAATCAGCTCTTTTACTTTGACAGGTGTAATAAATGCAGGTAGTGTGGGTCTGATGAAGAGGGGGGCGATGACAGAATTAACACGTTTGATGTCTACTTTTATATGACGACTGCATTCCCACTTTGACTGCATTTCAATGGGAAATCAGAGGGAAAATAACACACATCCCTGCCCATGCCCTTATTAACTGGAGATACACAGTGGCTGCTTTGTAGAAGGCTGAAGGAAAGGTTAGCTACCAATCGTTCCTGATTCAAAATGGGTACATCCACGGCAAAATCCGGCAAACATTTGGGATTCTCAAGTACTGTGTTTTTTAGTTGGCTCAAGTAAACATTGTGTTTAAAAGTGAGCTCATACCTTAAGTTTGAGAAGCCTGGGTCTATAATGTTGTTTCCACACTCTACTCATGATAATCTGTGCATATATGTAAATATGATTATGTGTGATTGAGATAGAAAAAAATCCCAAACCTTTATGTGCCTATGAAGAGTCTATCTTTGCCCACAAAATACATAGTTTTGTGGGTAAAGATCATCAGCTTCCTATCTTTAACAGAAACCCCAACAATAAGATTTATTTTCATGCCAACAGTCATTTGTGAAAGGAAGGTGTCAGTGTTTTAGGCTGTCTCAATCTGGAATAAAACTCTTCATATACACAATATAAACAAATATCTTGTGAAGTAAATATAAGCCAGACTGACTGAAAAAAAAAAAGTTAATTATATCCTCAAATAAGTGCCAGGAGTATAAAACACCATTCTAGCTCCACAGATCTAGCCACTGAAATACTGTCCTGTATGGCAGGGACACAGACAGGAAAGAGGTGACACATTATATGTAAGCGAGCTCAACACACTCACTGTGGAGACAGTAAAACTGCTTCAGAAAATAAACACATTCAAAAGCCATGTTCTAAAACTTCAGTGCCCAAAGACAGAATTTGGCATTGACAAATCCATAACCAAAAACAACGAATGACAAACAGATGAGATATATGTTCAGTAATATGTGACAAGAAAGACCTATGAAACGAACCGGGTGTATATAGATGCTTCCGTCCAGTTCTCCCCAGTCAAACCCACAACAACAAGTGGCTGATTTTGGCATTTAGTTGCTCTGTGCTGGGGTGAAAACAGCTATATATCAGAAGTGGAGGCCGTCATCTTTATAAACTCAGTCCATTTAGTTGTGTGTACAGAGAAAGTGACATAATGTGTTTTTCTCCAGTCACATTGTTCATTTTTCAGTCTTTTCTCTCTTTCGTAAGCCCTCCGTACAAGCCTGTCAGGTCCAGTCCAGTCCCTGAAGTACAGTTCTCTGAACCCAGTGATGAGCAGAACCAGGAAGTCCCAAAAAATTTTTAAAAATTAAGTAAGGGGGAAAAAAAGGCCCCAAAAGCAGAAACCGAGGATTCAATATGCCAGAGTAGCGAAGGCACACAATCAGAAAGATGAATATAAGACTTGTTTCTCTCTCTCTCTCTCTCTCTCTCTCCCTCTCTCTCTCTCTCTCTCGGCTTTCCGTCCAAATTCAGTCCGATCCAGTTTGATCTGGCTCGATCCTGTTTGCTCCAGGCATGAGAAAGTGCTAGAACATGCGAGACAGACTTGTGTGTGTATGTGTGTGTGTGTGAGTGTGTGTGTGGTCACCATAGAAACATCTCAACATTTAAAAAGTTCATTTTTATATGTTAACAATTTTAAAATACACAGGGTTACTCCCTCCGACTGCATTGATAACCGATCTGTGGTAAGTGCATCTCAAAGCTAGTCACCCAAAGCTCCACTGGTTGTACCTTAGGTATAAACTGACGATAGGTTGGTTATAGGATAATATATTGACATGAATAATGGTTTTACAACAACAGTAAAGTCTTTTTTCAACTGCTATAAATACATTTCTTTGAGAGGTTTCACAACGATCAAACTGTATGCCACTGTTTGTACGCTGAAAGTGAATGACGCACTCAGTTGTGTTATAAAAACACACACACTCCTTCAATTACACACATCCGTACACATACAGGCACATGTACTTTGTAGGCCAGAGGCCAAGCTCACTTATACACACATGCACACACACACACCAAAGACATAAAGGCACAAGGTATTGCTAATGTTGACGCATTGAAACATGATCTGTCTAAACATATAAATGACCCCTTGCAAAAACAAAACAAACAAACCCCCACACACACACCAACAGTAAACAAAACCTACAGATATACAGTACCAACAAAGGTACACCATTTGGTATTTTAGCGCAGACAGACACGCTCAGGTCAGCCAATGTGTAAGACTTTCAAAACAGAGAGCCGATCATCACGTACAAATTTTAGAAAAAGCAGAGAAGGGGTTGTATAAAAGAAGAGCGGGAACAATGAAGAAGGGGGCGAAAGACGTCTTCAGGCCAGTGGTCTCTAATCCGTCACAGACCCTCAAGTCAGAGACACTTGAAAAGTCCTCAAAAATAGTAAGAGTGAGTTAAGATACATCCAGCTCTCCTCATGATTTTTTTCAAGTACTAAAACTACTGTTTTGCCCAGTCTGACACCAACAGTGTTTAAGGTCAGACAGAGGTGAAGAGTGGTTCACTGGAAAGGAGCGAGTCACAAGACCCCCAGCATAGGAGTCAGTGAGCTCCTGTGGGATCCAACATGGACCAATAATGTAGGAGGAGTTGGAACAAATGAACATGCGTTGTCAGAAAGCCATCGGTTGGCGGAGCGATGCGCTTACTGGGCCAAGAGGAAGGAGGAGTGGACAGATAACTGCGCTGTTGTGTCTCTCCATAGCCACAGCTTTGAATAGCAGCAGCTGGACTAGCAGCTCCCCAGACGTACACACACACACACACACACACACGCGCACACAAATGCATACAACACCAAGCAATTTTCTCAGCTCGGACCCCCCCTTCTCCTCCAACGCATAAGCTATAAGAAATCTCAGCCAGATTTCTTCTCTGTCAGGGCACGCAGCCTCCTCCTCACATCCTGTGTGTCTGCTCTGTTGTCTCCGTTACCAGCCTATCAGGTTGGCTTTGGCCTTTTCTGTCAGCTTGCGTACACGTCCCTTTGAGGAGGTGCCAAAGGTGATTGATGAGTCCTCAAACAGCAGCTGCCTCTGCTCCTCCTCAGAGTCCTCCTCCACATACCAGGCAGACCGTCGCCCCTGGTTACGCGTGCGCATCGACCCTCCTGCCTCCTCCCCTGCCTCCTCCTTTGGAGACTCCTTCCTACTGGATCGTGGAGGAGCAGTCTGGGGAGGAGGCGTGACCTCCTCATTGGCTCTCCTGCTGCTCCTCCTCAGTGGCGAGGGCTCAGGTGACTCGGCGGGAGGAGTGGCTTCATCAGTTCTTACCACTCGGGGCCGCCCGCGCCGTCTAGGCGTCGATGCCATGCCAGAGTCCGACAGCACAGACGTTTCCTGCGCGGAAGACGTCCCGCCTTCGTCCCCTGTCGATTGGTCAAGCTCATCGTTAGGGGTGGAGCTCCTGCGGTTGCCGCTCCTCCTCATGTCCTCCAGCTCCTGCTTGCTCTTCCTGCCTCTCTTCTTGCCAGGAGGGCGGCCTCTGGGTCTGGAAGGGCTCCCCGGAGTCGTGACTTCTGGAGGACTCACTGGTGGGTCCACTCTGGATTTCCGCCCCCTCTTCCCCACACCCAGGGTCACATGACTACTGTGGCCATTCAGGTGGACTGTGCTCAGAGATGAAGGGCTGGCAGGAGAGCCTGAGAGGGAAGGACATTGATTTACAGAACAAAAGGAAGAAAGTACGTATCAATAGCAGGCAGGTGACATTAAATATGTAGTTTCTGACTTTAATCATAAACCTAAGCATTCCTTGTGACGCCATCTCTTACCAGGTGTGTGTCGTACAGGAGTCCTGAGTTTCCTTCGGGTGCTTCCTCCACCGCCACTTTCCGCGGCTGGAGAGGGTGTCACCTTTTCAGGAGCTGGTGGCGCTGACACAGAGTTATGAGCCCTCAGTGAGCGAGTAGACTCTGTCGATGGCAAAGTGATACGCAATAAAGGAAGTAAATTATCTAACATGTTACACAGACTGGCTCAGTCTAAAGGTAACACAATCTGCCTACCAGCACCTCTAAAGCTTACTAATTAACATCTTCTTTAATTCATACAAAAAGTGTAAAAACAACTCGTTGTGGTTTTGTGGGTGCAGTAACTTCCTGGAATATTGTTGTCACCTCGAGGTTGCCAGGCAAATAAGCTAACCAGCTGCTGGTGGAAGTTTCATATTCAGTATCAATCATCTAATCTAACTCTCAGCAAGAAAGCAAATGAGCGTATTTCCAAAAAATGTCAAACTGTTCCTTTAAAACTACAACTTATTATTTATGCTCTAAATGATCTCACCTGCTGTGCTCTGTGTGTTGCTTGCGGTGTTATGTGAGGAGGATGAGGAGGGCGGAGTGTGTGTAGAATGGCGTGCTGCACTTCGTGTACGCCCTGCGGCCGGAGTGTCTGCCTTCCCGTTCACCAGCTGAGGGGGCAGTTTGAGGGGGGCACTCTGTCTCAGAGAGGAGGGTCGTGAAGGAGCTGGTGATGGCTCCCTTTTCCCGGTCACCCTGGATGATACACGTCTCTTCCTCTCCGGACTAGAGGCAGGATGGGAAGAAAGAATACAAAAGATCACACCTGATGCGCAGTAAGTAACCCAAAACCCCAAATTAAATGTCCCTTTTTTCTACCTGGATGCAGTGCTGCTGGTTGGAGATTCGCTCCTCCTCCTCCTCCTCTTCATGGCGTGCCGTGTCTGTCTGTCTGTAGTGTGTCGTGTCTGTCTGTCTGTGCCCTGTCTGGTCAGTTTATCCGTCAGGCCGTGGATGGCCTTGTAGTCGGCCAGGATGGAGCTGACATGCTCCTCAAACAGTGCAGAGAGCCTCAGACTCATACTGTAGATCTGGAGACGCAATAAAGTTTACACTGATTCAACTGTCACACTAAGACAAAAAGGGATAAATGACTGAAGAGCACTAATTGATATGAGAATTTGATTTTATGTACTGGTCAAAGCATGAAAATATGACAGCACTACAAGGTACATTGCACCCTGGTTTTTACGAACCGTGTGTGTGTCTGTGAGTTTGTGCATGCGTGTCTTACCCGAGACTTCTTACTGGGCGTGTAAGCTTTGGAATTGCTGAAAATGAGCCGGATATCTTTGCAGAGCTCAATGGGAGACTGGTACTTTCCTTCTGTTAGCGTGCTGAGAACAGTGCCAAAGTCCATTGGTGAGTCGACTATTTGCAGGTAGTCCTGGGAGAAGCAGAGGGAAGTTGGGACATTTCAATTACAGGTTTCAAAAGATGAGAACACAATAAGGAGTAGAGGAGAGGAAAAGAAGGTAAAGACGTAAGAGATTTGGGGGATTTGGGGCTTCACTTTGAGTGGACTGCGAAAAAAACTGAACCAACAGCAAAAGAATTCCACTCTCCCTTTGTTAACAAGAGAACTGTAGCCCACTAAAAGCTTGAGTCTGTTCACATTGTTCGTTTCAGATGCTGAGTGGAAAGGGCCTGTTCTTCAGACCAAACAATCTCTTTGCTTCAAATACCACTCCTTGTGTAATTGAATTGTAGCCACTTGTGCCCCCAGACTGTCTGTAGCAAGATTCAAGGACCAAAAAAAGGGAACTGAAAATGCAAATGAATGTGCGCCTAATGGAAATTTACAATAAGCCAAACTCAGACCACATCCAGATGAGTTCAGTTTGTTTCTGAGGAGGTAGAGTTCACATGTCCACACAATACTGAAGAAAGAAAGCAAAGAGTTGTTGCATAGGTACCGGGTATTCCTGTAGGTCCACAGGTTCTCTGAAGGGCTCTGAGTCTTCACACTGAAAGATGAGATCCAGCAGCTCCTTACAGCGCCCCCTCCATGCATGAGGGTCGTATGAAGGAGGTCGGGTTCGCAGTTGGCGCCGCATGGGTCGACGACCCTACACAAAAAAAATGACAAGACCAAGTAAATAGAAGTTACTGTACTAGCTGATACAAAACAGCCTCCTCTTCTTTAGATGCTGGATTACATGGCAGGGGAGCAACTTCTGATGTAAGACCTTTGAGTTTAGTATGGTTTGTTTTCACTCATGTGGACAGCAGTCTAGGATGTATGGGATTTTACCTTATGGTTTCGTGTGGATGTACCAGGAGTATTAGTATCTTCGTCGTCCTCCTCATCATCCTAAATAAATAGGAAAAGGGGAATTAAATATAGGTAGCGTATATTGAACTCTACTAAGCTCATGTACTATGTATTTGCAATAGAATATTTCATTATTTCAACTCCCAACTGAATTTCAGGTGTAACTTAATAACAGCAGCATTTTGAAAATAGAATTACTACTTGTTATCCCAACTTTTGTTGCTGTGATTTATGCAATACAATATCCAATCCACAGCATATTTTGGAATGAAGAAGAAAATTGTGTGAGAAAGTGAAAGTAAGCCTTTTTGATACAAATGACATAAACAATATTTTGACTGGGTGAGAAATCATGTAATCAATATCAGCCACTAGGGTAAAAAGCAACATGTTCAGGACAATTTTAAGACAAACTGCAGTGTAAACATGTAGATGTGCAAACACACCTCATCTTCAGAGTCAGAGAAGGTAGCCTTCTTCATAGTTTTGTAGAGGGGCATGAGGTCTGTCAGACTTTGGTCCCTGAAGACGAAAGAGGGAGAGAGCAGAAATGACTATATCTGACGTATGGAGTGCTTTAAGACAAAAACTGAACTGGCTGACGCTGAGCAGTTGACACTATTTTCCTCTAAAACAACATACAGGCTCTTGAATAAATTATACTTTACGACATACTCACTTAATGAATTGCAGCATGAGGTCAGAGACAAACTTGGCGGTAGTGACAATGAATGATCCAGGCTCATTGAATGTTTGGGCGTTGTGTTCAATGTAACGAACCTCCCACATCAGAGAGGACAGTCGTCTGAAAAGGAAATACAAATATGTTGAGTGGGTTTTTAATTCTCTCTCTCTCACACACACACACACACACACACACACACACACATACACACACACACTGTATATTCTGCCATCTCTTTTACTCAAACACTCAAAACACAACCTGATGTGAGGTACCTGTAGAAGCGGTTCACCAGCCTTTCGCGTATGGTGCTGAGGTCAGTGACGTAGGCCACTACTGTGCAGTATGTGGGGTAAGCTTGTAGGTCCACGGGAAAGGCAAATGGCGCTGCCACATCTGAGGGTGGCAGGTTTGGTCGGCGGACGAAAGACGGATGAACACACAAGAAGAGAGGATTATTACTGGAACACATCCGCTGTAACAGACAAGCATTTAGTAATACGACTCCACAACAAAATGGCAGGATGGTGTGAGGGTGTGTGTTTAATCAAGAAATAAGTTTACATGATCAATTGCAGTTAGTTGCAGGTACGTTAAAAGAGGTGAGGGTATTTAACAAAAGTGGATATCTTGTCTATATGATAGATGTCTCCTTCCAAATAAAATAACGTGCATACGTCAAGTATTACAATAGCAACGCTAACCTCACGCCTTTGTCCCTTTTGCTAAATATTTTCCTACTTATTCTGAATATTCTTACCTAAATTTAGAGAATTTTAAGAATTAATATAAACCCAGTCCTGTAAGCCAACTGCAGCATGGAGCGTAGGAGTAACAGGGAGAGATCTAGAAGGATTAAGTGTGCAGGCTGTTTGTGCTAGTGTGTGTTTAATCTCCAAACTGTCACTAGAGGGAGCCCTCACACCAGCTTTCCTCCACTGGGAGGAATACAGCAGTAATACAAAGTCAGTGCTTTATATGACATTACATCACTTAACGGGAATTCAAGCAAGCACCTCAATATGTGGCTCAATGTGTTAGCAGCTTATTCCTTTTAATATATGATCCATGGCCCTGCTGGGCTCATGCTGATGAGCTCAGAGCAGTGACTCATGTTGTGTAGACTCATGCTGCCGCTACTTTACAAGAAATGTGCCCCCGTGGCTTCTTCACATCCCTGCTTACATGACATAAGTGGACTGTTATTTTCACAGGGGCTTGGTGACGTCATACCGAGCGTGCAGAGCTGGTCGATGGCTTTGATGATGCGTTCGCACTCCTCTGCACGTGTGCGGCAGCCCCATTCCCCGTCCAGCGGGATGTACAGCAGCTCCTTCTGTTCTTCGTCCGTCAGCGGGACACTCGTGCCCAACTCGTCGGGGAACGTGGCTGCACAGGGAACAAAGGCAGAGACAGAAAAATCCATCAAAGTTTTAAAAATTGTTAAGAAACTATATTTGAATTTGTAAAGAAACAAAGAGAGTATAAATGTGTGTGCACTGGAGTGTGGGTGTATTCGAGAGACCTACCATCATCAGGGATGGGTTCCATATCCCAAGGACTCATCTTCTCCGTGTCTCCATTATCCCAGCTGGATGGGAAACAGTGCTGATATGAATCATCAACATCGTCACATTGTAGTCTTTGTGTTTGTAATTTCTTTTTGTCTGTTGCATAGGTGACGTATTGCAAGCACTGACGCGGATGTCATTCTCTAAGGTTTGTCAAACAATGTGTGACCATGAGCACTCGGTGCCGACAAGAAAAAATAACACAGACAATATGCATATTAAAGTTTCAAATTGGAATGTCACTGACGATGAAAGTCAAGCAATACAAAACAAAGGGCAGTCTTAGTTGGCGTCATTGTAAATATCAAATTCAAACTGTCATCCAGCACTGTTTCATCAAGTCTCTTGAATGATTCCAGGCATGAGGTGTTTGTGCAGTTAATGAGTGTTGTGAGAGGAGGTGTCAGCGGCATAATCACAAGGAGCTATTTGTCCAAGCAGACAAATTCCTGTTACATGCAAAACATCTGAATGAAACTGTTTCACATTTCTTATTCTGTCAGGGTGGAAAGTCAGATCTCAAACTCATTCAACACCAGGATTCACTAAGATGCCAAGAGACCAACTGCACATTAGACAAAGTTTTCACACTTTTGCAGAAGCCAACTTTAGTGATTGAAAATCAATCTCTAAATTCCAAGTGAAATTTCTCAAAATCATAGGACTTTAATAATTACATTTTTGGTCAAATATTTCCCTTTTACTGCCACAAATTAGTCCTGCACCATTGTGTAAAAAACAAGAATCACAATTTTCTCAGTAAGAGATTACAAGTTTCTGTCCAGATTTCTTCTGTAACCTCCCTGTACCTATGAATGCTTGTTGAGTATGCTCCATATATAGTGTTGTACTATATAAGGTTCATGTTATGCTGGTTGTCTGGTAGGGTAGCAGAAAAGTTCTGGTAGTTATCGTGACATTTATAGTTTCATCATGTTGCATTTAGTTGTTTCTGGCATTAGCCTGCAGTACAACTATGGCAAGATATCATTTGCAAGGTGTGTAATTTTGTCTCTCACCATTACCTTGGAACCTGAAAACAGACAATACAACACTTTACTTCACTCTACTTCCTTTGAGGTTTCCTCTGATTAATTTTGGTCTCATCTGTGTTGAATCTGTTTCACACACGTTATATCTGCTTTCATTTCCGCCCCCTCTGCCTGTGCACAGTTTGTCGCAGTCTTGTCATTTGCTGATGCAACTTAGGGAGAAATTAGGAACTCTTGGTTTGATGCAATGGATCTCCTTGCTAATCCAAATACATAAGAGATTTATCGTGAAAATGAGATTGATCGAAACTGCAATTTTAATTGTGCAGCCCTAAATAGAGTAAATCCAAGCTGTGGTCATACCAGACATTGTAGCACTGAAACAGGCTGTCAGGATACTGAGGCTGGTAGGGCTCCTGGCTCTCAATGGTCCCAAACCACCAGGCATCGTCAATCACTGACCGAAACCTGTCACCTATACACACATCGCAATTAGTTAGCTAGAAAATATGTGACATATATTTGGTATTTGTTTCACATTCTGCACGTTTCTAGCCAAGTCAGACTACAATGGCAAAATTGGCTGACCTATACTCCACTGTCTCTTCCTGGCATTGTCAAACTGCTGCCGCAGTATCAGGAAGTCGATTACATCAGGCATGTCGTGGTATCTGCAACAAGACAAATATGTACACATTAAGTCAAAGACTGCAACAAAGGAGAAATAAATAAAACAACAACAACCATATTACCAGTGTAAAATAGATCAAACACATAACATTTTTTGTAGCATTTTACCATTCCCATAGAGTCTTTACTTTATAAAGTCAGTCAAGATTACTGCATTAAATGTTTTATGAGTACTGTCCTGTCTTGTGTCAAGATGAGAATTAATATAAGAAAAGAAATGTTATATTTAAACTTAGCAGAAGAGGGAGGCACATAGACTTAGGAGAATAGTTTTACACTCTGTCGGCACAGGAAATCTGCATATTGTTGGAAAAACGGGTGAACAATGGAAAGTTCAATTAAGTATAGGGTATGTCACATTGTAAAGTAGCATATGTACCACATAGAAATAGCAAGAGTGCCGTGATGCATCAGAAACAAGGATCAACACTTATTCTTAAAAGTTAATCTTCAAACACTTGAGCTTGACAATTTGTCATCAAAAAGCCGCAGACCCTCTGAAGCTCTTGTGGGGACAGAGTGGGATGCTTACTTCATGGAGAAGGATCCGCCAGTCAGTTTGCCAGTGTCAGGGTCCAGGAAGGAAAGCTTCAGACAGCACAGTGTGGGCAGGCCGACCTCATACTTGATACCAACTATCTTCATCAATTCTTGCTCCTGAACACCACAAATAAATAAAAGACCAAATAATGCAAATTAATATAACTAATTCCTCCTCCGGAACTCTAACCCTTTCCTTTCAGTGTTGTGTATTATGCAGGCTAAGAGAGTGCTAGCAATGCTACAGTAAGTTTGAAACTGGAGAGAGTAATGTTTTAGTGTTGCCATGCCCGTTTGTTCAAATTACAAAAAAAAAAAGATATAGAAGAGAACCCTGCATTCCACAAGCTACAGGCAATACATACAGGGAGATGCACACTGTGCCTGCAATGCATTATGGGCTGCCGTCTGCACAGAAATGGCTATTTCTGCCTCCACACATGGAAAAGAAATGAAAAATATACCAAGTAAAAATGCAATTCCATAAGCTGTTACTTTTAAGTGTTGACATCTTTTCTTCGTTCTTTTAGAGACAGTTTTATATACAGGGATGAAACTTAGTTCTCTGCAGACATTTTTCTTTTAGTGGAGGTAGGTTTTTTTGGACGGAAAAGGGATTAAAGTAAACATGAAAGTGAAACCAGACAAGTGTCTGTAATGTAGAAGAAATATAGGTAAAAGGTTTGCAAGATAAAGTGTGTGTGTGTGTGTGTGTGTGTGTGTTTTAATTGTTGAATTGTAATTGTGGCTTGCAACCATGTAGTGATTCCTAGGAATTGGTATGTATTCCTAAGAAGATTGTGTGTCTTTTTTATCTCTACTACTTTGGAAACTCAGCACCCTTAAAAGAGAAATGTCAGTGAAAACATTACACTGCAAAACAGGATCTGGCATCTGATGTTCACTACAGAGAAGTTGAGAAAAGTTTTTCACTGTGATTTTTACTTTTATGTTCTTAATGAACTGCACAAATGTAGTTCCTCTATGTAATTACTGTGTCGATTTTTTTGTTACATGGCTCTACTGTGATTTTTAGAAGGATGCTTCTCCTCAGTGTTTGTGGGCACACAAATAAAGAGACGATATAAATCTCTAGATACATGGGATCTAAAGAGCACCGTCTCCGTCTCTCTTCAGAGAGTCTTAAATCCATCTTTGTCAAATTGTTCCTTACCCGTAGCTCCATCTTGTGCCAGGGCTGCTTCTTAGGATTGATGCTGTAAATCTTTTTTTGTTTGGCCATCTCCACATAGGCTTCATGGCCCTGTCTGAAGTAGTATAGCTGCACACACACATACATCAATTCAAATATACCACAGAATGCTCAGATGTGGATCTTGTATATTATTCTGGAACATTATGTATATTTTTCTGGAATGTAACTCTACTTAAAAATATAAAACACATTTTTAGCTGCTAGGGATGGCAATGTCAGTCAGTGTGCCCCTTATTTTCTTGTGTGTAATGGGCATTACAGCCTCATGAGGCCACTAAATTTAGTGCACACTTTTAGTCTTGTTGCTATGTAAAACATGAGCCAGTGTTTTGGTATAAAACAGACATGTGTTGCACATGTGGTGAGGACGCTGTAACAGCGTGTACCTCGTCTCCCATCTGTGGTATGTAAGGACATCTGCGGGGGACCGTGTCTGTGATCCAGGCAGAGGGAAGCCACTCCTCCAGAGTTAGCCCTTCCTCCTGTAACTCTGTCCTCTGAATGACACACAACGAAATGAATACACAGTTCTTTCATAAATTTGAGGTTTTGCATTATGCAACATTTCTTTTCTTCTCCAAAGGACCTGCATTTAATAGTTATCTCTAATAATCCTCACCTAATGTGTTCTATACTTAATATAATAATATTAATATTAAAGCTTGTAATTTCCACTTTTACATCAAATGTGCAGAAAATGTTGCAAAAGAACCTTTAAAATCTTTGCACACATATAATGTACTTGAGTTTTTTTTTTTAATTAAGTGTCATTTAAATACTGTTTAATCTGAACACTCATTTGTGCAAATGGATGATGGGTAATAACTTTGAATCACAGTAACGACACTCCTGAAGCCACAAGGAGGAAAATACAATTTTGTCAAAGGCCATTACTGATGACTTACCTTCCTCTTCTCCTTTGGCTTCTTCTTCTTTGGTAATGCGTCGTCTTTGTCTGCTTTCTCTTTCTTCCTTTCTTTCTTGCCTTCTCTCTTCTTCTCTCCATCTTCCTCAGAGCCGCTGCTTTTCTTTTTCACTTTCACACTCTTCTTTGGCGGTTCAAGGTTGATCCCTGCGTCCGCTGTCCAGTCAGAGTAATCGCTGGAGTAGTCGCTGCGAGGGAGAAGATTAAATACACTGATGTGTCTTCTTGTGTTTTGATTTGCTAACGCTGATATGATATACGTATGTGATATACTTTATGTATATTACCTTGAACTACTGTGGTCATCTGGCCAGGGCTCCTTTTCCTCCTCTTCCTTCTCCTCCTCTGAGGAATGTCCATTGATTTGCCGTACCTCCACCTCTCCCTGGAAACACACACCATTTTATGTTAGCACTCTAATGGACACATAGATGAACAAAAAGACAAACAGAATCAGTGAAAAGGAAATGCATCAGGAAGGTAATGTATAATAAAGACAAACGCTTGTCATCACATTTGTGAGCTAAGCAGCAAAAGATAAGTGGTACTGAGCAGAGCTACACCCCCTTTAACCCTTCAATGCTCAACAAATTGACTATTTTTTATTGTTAGACTCTTGTTATGAGAGTGGACATAAAGATTTTAAGGACTTATTACACTGTTGGATTGCTACACTGCTTTGAAGGTAGGGAAATGCCATATACTCTTCCATGCATTGTGCCTGGATTATTTTTATGACTGGGTGTTCTATTGGAAAATATATATATATATATATATATATATATACACACACACACACACACACACACACACACATATATATATAAAGTCCCAGGGGCAAAACAGTGGGCAGTAAAAGGTTAACATGCTAGTCAAGTCTGAATAGAGGCTGATCTAAAATTGAGAGAAACAAGTGCAAAAGCAGTAATAACAAATTAGATGAGCCAACAAAATGGGAAAAATGACATCCCTCAAGGACAACTGTAAGATTATACTGCCTGACTGAAAATCGTTGGAATGGAACTTTAAATACAAAAAACCTACAACACAGATCTATTCATGAAGACAAAGTCATCTGCGTTTTTCACGAGTTTCAAGTAGGGTTTACAGAGCTCCCCCACAAAGTATAAAACGAAATTCAAAACAAGGCAGTAACATTACTGTATCTACCTCTGAGGTGCTTTCATCGTCATCGGCAGCCTCGGCGCTCTGCCGGCTCGTCTCCTCCATGGCAGCACGAGTCTGATAGCCGTGGTTGCCCTGGCTCCTCCTCCCCTCGTCAACTACACACTCTGATGTCGGATGAACCTGCAACAGCAGAGAGTGAAGCACAGAAACGAGACAAAGTCACTCGATATGAGCACTGATAGCGGAATAATAATTAAACAAGAAATAAACTGAAATCCTGTGTCTAAGAGATGTTAAGTCAAGAATAAAAAGGTTATGGTAGAAAAATAATTATAACTGTAAAGCAAAAATGTGTGTGTGTGTGTGTGTGTGTGTGTGTTAATTCACTTACCCTGCTCTCCTTGGGGAGCGAGTGGATGGTACGTCTCCTCCTTTCTGACTGATAAATATTGATCTCCTCCTCCCCTTTAGCCTCACGCCAGTTTATCTGTCTCCTACACAATAAACACACACACAGAGTCATGACATACGTTAATACTATCACTTCCAAAAACAGGTTCCTCTCTGTGAAATCAGTTTTTGTGTGTGTGTGTGTGTGTGTGTGTGTGTGTGTGTGTGTGTGTGTGTGTGTGTGTGTTACCTGACAGAGGCGTCCTCCAGCTCAGGGACCAGCACCCTGCGGCTCCAGGCCACCAGGTCTCCCTCTGTGGCCATCTGGCTGCGTGGGGCGTTGCTGTGCATCTGGCGGACACCCTCGATCTGCCCGCTGCGACGCAGACCCACGTTGGGCGGGGAGTGCACTTCTGTGGGCGAACCCACCGATCCTGAGGGAGAGAGACGTCAAAGAGAGAAAAAAAAACTGTGCTTTCAATTTGTCACTAGCATTTAAGTGATACACCTGTTTTGGGGGGAAATTGTCCCGCTGGTTAACACACTTCATAAAGGATGCTGACACCAAACTCAACAATGCGTTTCTAGTAGATCATTCACTCAGGTGCTGCATATACTAACACTTCAGTGAACCTTATGAGTGATAGCAGATGATTCAAATCATCTCTAAAGTGAAATTTGTAGCTCTAAAATAAAAAGGGAAAATGCTGCAACTAAAAGATTATTGATTATCGATTAATCTGCCAATTATTTTCTTGATTAATAAATCAATCGCTTCTTCTATAAAATGTCAGGAAACAGTGAGATATTTCCATTATAATTTCCTAAAGGTGGCGTCTTCAGATTGCTTATTTTGTCTGACGAACAGCTGAAAACAAAGATGTTCAGTTTGCCATCACATAAGCCAAAGAAATGCAGCAAATCCTCACATTAGAGAAGAACCAGCGAATATTTAGTGTCTTTGCTTGAAAAAAAGACTTAAAACTACTAATCGTTTAACAAAATAGTTACCGCTAATTGTTTTTAGCTCTTAAAGTGATTGAGTAAGAGATACAAAGACTAGAGAAGAAACAATAATTGGAACTAGCAGGGGAGTCAGTTATTGAGGTAATGATATTTCATTTGTAAAACCTAATGGAATTTACAATAAAGACACTTAGATGGCTGCATTTTCTTTCTGTTAAATAAAGTCAGCAGCATGCAGGCAATTACTTATCATAGTGTATGCTAATGTGTTAGTATGGAGTACCTGGATGATTTAGATCTGCTGTATGTTTTCATCATTTAGAGGATAAGATGACCAAAAGGCAAGTCTCCCACTGATGTATTATGTGTATGTTCTCTGTATTCACCAACTCTTTGAGACAGGGGTGTTTTATTGAACTTCCCTGTGTGAATCTCACTGAGTTGCTCAAAATGCTTGTTTTGCATAACTGGAAATGATGTGTGTTGCATATTTCGGGGCGGCTGTGGCTTAGGAACGGGTCATCCACTGATCACACGGTTGGCTGTTCGATCCCCACCGTCTCATGTTCACATGTCGCAGTGTCCTTGGGCAAGATACTGAACCCCAAATTTCTCCTAATGGTTGGCCAGCACCCTGCGTGTGTGTGAATGGGTGAATGAGCAGCAAAAACCTTGTAATGTGCTTTGGATAAAAGCACTATATAAATGTAGCCATGTACCATTTCAGATGAAATGCCCACGAAAAATCTTTTTAGTTTAACAATGCCCTAATTCCAAACAAAATATTCGAAAGTCATTACTGTGACTGTGATAAATAAAATATTATTACAAATGTATTGTGTGATGTACTTTTCACACAGTTAATTAAACAAATTTATCATATCTGTATTAAACTAGTATCTGCAAATAATTCTCAGCTTGTTTTAACCTGCTTCAAAGATGCAACATACGTAAGTGCCACAGTGTTTAGAAAGCTTCAGTATTTTTAACTCAGTTTAGACACTGAATTAACATTTGAACTGCCCTGAACGATATCCTTGCAACTCCAGTGCAGGCGAAAACTAAAACTAATTGGCATAGCATGTGAACCACAATGAAAAGCTACCCACACTACAGTAGTATGACCTTCCTGTCATGACGCGGCCTTACCTCTGCTGGCCCTGGTGTTTGCAGCAGCAGAAGCAGAGGCGTCATTCGCGCCCAGTCTTTGGTCCTGTTCCTGCTGCAGCCTCTGAATCATAGTATCCAGAGGACTGGAACCGTCCACCGCCTGCTCACTCACCACTTGGTTCAGGCCTGACACAGACAGAAATGGAGTAAGTGAAAGAGAAACAGAAAGAGAGATGGTTCTGGTAAACTGAAAAAAAAGAAGCTTAAATCCAACAACAATGGTCAACGGTCAACAAGAAGACCACTATGGTCTTATAATAGCTGTATGTACACATTGCTTTATGGTATTCATTTCTATTTATATTTAGTGGAGCAAAAAATTCCTTTACTCTGCACGTCACAATGCTCTGCTATCAATTTCAAAGAAGAAAAAAAGGCAATGACCTTTAAAAGCTGAGAGCAGGGCAAGGTTAGGTTAACAGTATTCTATATACAGTGAGAGCATATGCACTACTGATGCATTTCATGAACTACTGATTGTTTCTGCTTATAGCCCTGCCAAGATTTTAAACTGCCTGATTAATTGCCAATGCTGGTGTAGTTTCAGTAAAAGACTCTCATTAAGCATACTTGAGGACAGATAACATTCTTGTCAGGCTACGAGAGCAGCATGATCAGCTTGACAAAAGTGTCTTTGATCAGCTGACAGACGGATTACGATTCGACAGAAGACCTCCTGGTAAAGATCTGATCTGAAGTGTACAAGACCACAAGAGCAGAGCAGAACTACAACTGAGTTCATGCCCTCAGACCATGCAGAGTAGAGCTACTCCGGAGGGTCTGATTTCAGCCTCTTTACCTGAGGAAGTGACTCCCATCTGCGGGATCAGCTGCTCATCCCTGCAGCCCTCCCTGCCAGGCACCAGCCGCTGGTATCTAGGGGGGTGGGGGTTTCCGTCCACATCCACCAGGAAAGGAGGGGGCATTAGGTGTGGCGCCTGCTGAGTCTGCTCATCCAGTACATAATTGTTGGCATCCCGGATCAGTGGGCGGTAGTCGGTATGGAAGAACATCTGGTCCGCTATCTGGAATACATTACATCATACATTTTAAAGCTAATACTACTGATACTGTGGAAATAACATGGGCATTTGTTATTACTGATAACATCAATTACGTGAGTTGCTGTTAAATGTCAGGTATATATGTATGTGTATAAATATTAAAGGTGAACCTGTTGCTTTACCTTGTCATATTTGCTGCTAGAGCCAAAGCCAAAGATGAGCAGGTGTCCATGCGAGTCTGTGGCTGCAAAATGCTGCCCATCTGGACTACATTTGCAGTCGAACAACGCCCCGTGCCCTTGGCCCTCGATCTATCCACAGAGAGAGGGGGGGGGAAATAGGTGCACACTGTAAATCATAGTATTACACTACCAGGGGGAATTCCAGGCAACCGTAACAGTTGTGTGCTATGGACAGAGTCAACTCAAAATGTCTAGTACACAAGATCAAATGCAGTATTCCATAAGCCACATGAATGGCACTGACAAGTACTGATCTACAAGATTTTGCTAAAATAATAAATGAAAGTGACACATTTATGATTCAGTAAATAGCCGACAATAGACAATTGTTGTGTATTTTTTTCAGGTAAACCCCGTGGGTTTGACAGACAGTAAGAACAGTGATATCCACTATTACAAAACAGAGCACCATCTGCAGAAACTGAAACTTCATCAACAGAAACCCTAACTGTTCAGCCGACTGTTGCCGTTAGTTTGTTTTGTGTGTGTTCCTTCACACTCACAAGAGCTCTATTCAATCACAAGATGAAAACATTTTCTTTTCAGAGTTTTTGCCTCTTCGTCCCTTATTCAGGAAAAAAAAGTCTTCGTCTGCCAAAGAACTAAAGTCACACAGCACACAGCCTAACCCAACCTGAAGCACTGAACTTTTGATCATCTACTACTTAGGTATATGCAGGAAAGGTGCATGTGTTTTTAGCCAGCTTGACAGGCAACTCTAGTTGCTGAATAGTGGTGTTAAAAGTTCAGAAGGGCTCCAGTAGAAGCAGCACTGATGAAATAGTGGATTGCAGCGGATTTGGCAAAGTAAGAAGGAGCAGGGCATGTCAGCTTAAACAAATCGCCATATTGCTAAGGGTGTGTTGGATTATGTCACATGTAAAAGTAACAGAGCAACTCTGCTTGAACTGGCTTCAAGGCTTGGCTCCATTAAAGCAAGACTATGTAACTTTTGAAATAAGAAAAACACAGTCCTCCTCTTGTAAATGAAAAGTTGAACTAATAGTCAGTTAACTCATCCTTGCTCAGTTCAGTACACTCAGACGTTTTGATGCTACAGTCTTACTTGGTCTGTAGCTTATGGTGGCTAATGTTAGCTAACATGACATCAAGTAGTCAAGTGGTTTAGAAGACGGCCCAGTCAGAGGGACATGAGTTCAGTTCCACTGCTGGGCATGGTGTGCTAACGTTAGCAACCTTTAGATAGACATTGCTCTGTATCTGCCATTGCTGAGTCAGTTCTCTGACTTTATGATTCCTTTCTACTTGTGCTACTCTTACACTACATTTTAGCATTTACTATTATCCTGTAATTGTCACTTGTGTCCACAGGGGCCGCTATTTAGCAACAGTTACATAGTCTCGCTTTAAGTTTCAAACTGAAATTTGGGCCATTTCACGATCACAAACTTTGTGTTATTAAACACTGTTCACTGTCTACGATCAACACCAAGATTTGGCCGACTGACCAGATCACTGAGTGACTCACTTGTTCTGGGACTGTGATTAATGCTGTCCATGGTTACCACACGCAGGAAATACAACAGTGGCTATAATTATTAACACATTAGGTGAATATGAATTAAGTGGCATATGAACATCAGTGTGTGGTGTCATGATTTCACTCTGCCATAGACTCGTGGCCACGGCCATACATAGTGCAGCGGCGAGTGTCACACGTGAGGGGGACAAATATGAGGATCTGGTCAGTGAGTGAGAGGCAATGAGACAAAGAGACAGAGAGGAACACGGTGCTCAAGAGTCTCACCATGTTGAAATAGGAGCGGATCTTGACTCCTCTGGCCAGGTCCCACACAACGCAATTCCCATCATGCCCCGCTGAGAAAAGGATTCTTGGATCAAAGGGGTGTGGCTCCAGAACAAACACCTCATCCTCATGACCCTGTCATTAAACAACATACACATCTAGATTAAGACACTCCAAGAAATGAAAAAACACAGAAAGAAATCATCAGTGTTTGTTTCTTAAAGGACTAACCTTGTGGTTTTGCATTTTTTAGTCCTTTAACAAATTAGGCATACTTGGTGTCACTTGGGGTGCGTTACTCTTCCTGTGAGTATGTTTAAGGGCGAGTTTTCAGAGTCGGCTACCAAGCCGAAACTTTTTTAAGGCAAGACACAACCATATTCATATTATTTTTAGCGCTTTTTAACTATCAAATGTCCCATGTCCCATGTCCTTGAATGCATCACTAGGGAGAGTCTTTGACAATCCCTGCTAACAATTGCATTACCATGCGACAATAATGTCACTTTGTTTTTTAAAAAAGGAAGAAAAAGAAATGATGAAATGTTCAGGATGATAGATTTTGTGTTTCAAAGTAAGAAAAAAATCTAAACATCTATAAGGATCTAAAAGGTCAGCAAAAATGCAAAGTACTGAATATGGCATTTGTAGTCAGAGGGCAAAACATGCAAAAGATGAACATCTGTGATGACACTGCCAACTAGCAAGCATGTTATTTGTTGTGGGACACAGATAATATGCCAAGAGTTCAGTATTACCCAACTAACCAAAAATCCCTTTAGGAGCAACACATGGATTAGGATTAGAAGGTAAATTATGAATAGATGAAGTGCAACTTGTAAGACTTTAAATTCATGCTGGCGTTTACTTTTCATATTGTGTTTTTACATGTGTATCTGTTTGATTGTGAGCACTGTGTTTGCGTGTGAATGTGTTTCATCACCACATACCATCAGGACGTGGACGAGGTTGCCGGTGGTGGAGTTCCACACCTTCAGCGTCAGATTGTTAGCCGCTGTGATCACTGTGCTGTCATGGCGATCCCATGCCACCATGGTAACCTTCAGCTTGGTCACCTTGTCTTCCAGCGGAGGAGGGTTGTACTTCCTGAAGGGAAGATGTTGATTCACAGATTCATGATTCATGTTTGGTTTACTTAACTAGTGGCAAAAATTACATAAAAAAGAGCAAATAAAGACATATTATAAAATGGTTAAAATGTCATAAAAAAATAAATGCATCCAATTTCTGAAAAAATGATCAAAGGGAACAATTTATCACCTGGCCATTCCTGCTATTAAGTTTAATCTATTATCCTCAGTCCCTTAATACACCATTAATAAGGAGCTAGCCAATCTGACAGCTCAACCTTATCTCTTTACAGTTTATGATAATTATTGACAACATCTGCTGTTACTGTTTACATATGTTAACTGTGAAAAACAGCACATCCAAAACATTTCAACACTTTCTTGTACAATTCCCTGACTCAGACTTTATGTACTTTTTTTCAGCATAGGAAAACAGTTATACATATACACACACACATATATACATATATACACCCACACACACACACAGATATACATACATACACACAGACATACACACTCACACACACACATATATTGTATAGATATATATAAATATATAGATATGTAACTATTTAGATCCATTTAACTCTTTCAGAGTGTTTTGTTGTGTTTTTCACAATATCTAAGCTTCAGTTATCATAAACAATTTCATATTTTTTAGATAACCAGGTTATCTTAGAATCTGCATTTATTCTCATTGCTGTCTCATGTTTGTTGTGTTCATTCAGGCAACAAAGACTTTAATAGCCTGTCATTGTCATCTCCATTCAATCACTGTCTGTGACGCCTGCAGTAAATCTATATTCTGCCTGGGAGTAGTCGGGTGATCAATCACTTTGTCACACTTTATGTCACAGGTGTGAAAGTGTTGTTTTTTTCTTTAACTTAGTTATTTATGTGCTGTATATTATGCAGGAAGTCACCATACTCTAAATAAATAAATGCAAAATGTAAATTATTACAAGAGAAGCATTTTGCTGCTGCTTGCTGCTTTTTACTATTCCTAAATAAATGTTTTTACTTCAACACGGTGTATAGTTTCCAACAGGGAATGTTCACACACTATAGGTGTGGGACTTTTGCACATAACATGATTGATTTCTGTAAAATTTAGACTGACATTATAACCTGCAGGATCATCCCAACCCACAGCTCTGAGCTCTAAGCACAGTGGAGAAGCCAGACTTTGACAGCTGCACACACATACCCGGGTAATTTGGTCTGCATGTCCAGCAGAATGCTCCTCCAGCCCTGAGGCTGCAGCTGCCAGATTCGTGCTGTACCATCCCTGCTGCCGCTTACAAACCTGCAACACACAAACACACACACAGATTTGTGAGCACAGATTCATGCAGCAGCTAAACTGTAAATATAAGTCTTGGTTCTATTTCTGCAATACAATGAATGCGTTCATCTCCACACATCAGGATACACTAACTGTATGTACCCCACCACCCCCTTCTCCTTCTCCATCCCCTCCACTCCTCCTTTTTGCATAGACACTCTACCTCCCTCGCTGCTGAGATTACAGCAACCCAGGGGAATTACAGCTGAGCTTGTTTTTCTGCAAACTCCACATAGAGACACACAATTTAACACTCAGGGAGTGCATGATATGCGCAAGTGCATGCGTGTGTCTGTGTGTGTGCGAGAGGATGTGTATTAGAGCATGTATCAGATAGCAAGTAAAGTTGGTGTTTCTGCTGACACCATCAAGTCATATTACAGCACCCGGAGGTTCCATAAAAACAAACAGCGGTGCACACACAAACATTAACTACACCTATTATGTAGTTCTCTCAAACACACACACACACACACCTACCTGTCACTGCAATGTGAAAATTGGATGCTGTCAACTTTGTCCTAGGTGAGAAAAATACAGGAGAAAGGTCAAAACAACGTAATGAGTAGCAAACATTTCCTCTGCTAGTCTTCCAAATCATGACAATTTTATTGTGCATTACCAATAAATCATGTTTGTGGCAAAAAAGATTCTTTCAACTACATCTCCCCTTCTCCCTCAGTTGCTCAGTTGTCATGGAGAATGATGACCAATCTCTCCATGACAACACCAACAATCCCCAAGACAACTGAGCAAATCTGCTGAGGAAGTCCATGAGATGCAGTTGAAAGCTTTGGGAAAAAGCAAGTAAGAGGGCCTTGAGTTAAGTTTATTTTTTTCTGTTGGTCAAACTACTGTTCCCAAGGTCAAGAATGAACTTTCACGCTCAATATATCATGGTTTTCGGGAAACAACCTGCTAACTGATGCAGATACAAAATGTAGTTATTATCATTTTTGTATGCAATTGTTTTTCAAAAATAGAAAACAGATAATGTACAAGACAAACTGATAAACCAAGTAAAAATTAAAAAGTAAATTAAACGTGTTGATTCATAAGTCAAAACAATGTACTTAAGCATCTTACTGTGGCATACAGAGAGTTACTCTACAGCACAGTTTCTGTAAAACAGCACTATGCTGACTCACTGTATGGGACTCAAGTTCGGAGATCTTCTCTGGTTGGCCTGACCCGAAGTAGTACACCCTGATGATGTGATCCGTGCTTCCTGTGGCCAGGAACATACCACCTGGACACACACAGACATATGTGTCACACTGTCAGAGTAACCAAATTCATACATTCCAGTACTTTTCTTTTTTTTTTTTTTACATAAATAATGTAAAAAACTTAGTATACACGTTAAAGATCAAACTGTGGTGAAACCAAAAAAATGCCTTGTACGTACAAACTTTGTGCATAAGAAACTTTAAAGTCAATTATCAAATGTTCAAGGTCAATAACATCTCAAAATGGAAATATACCCTCAACAACTGTGAAGCACACGTATTCCACATTTTCTGAGAAGCAGCAGGCCCATTCGAGTGTGGCTGTCTGTTGTGCTAGCTCTTCAATTAATCTGGGGCTGATTGTGCACATTTTTTCAGCTCTGTTGCCGTTTCCCCTCCGGTGGTTTAGAAGCGTGTGTGAAAATCAAAGCTCACCTGCGCTGAAGGAGGAGCAGATCATCTGGACACCAGGTCTGGAACGCTCCGTGAATTTACTGGGCCTCTGACTGCATACACACACAAACAGAAACAGACACTTCAAATTAAACGCGCTTAACTACCAGTTTGCATGTTTTTAATGGAACAGGGTTGTTGGGTTTTAGCTGAATTTGGCTTCTTTTACACATTGTATTACTTATTCTTGCCTATTTTTAAAGTAGGCATACTCAGCACATATAAACAGTGGAAATCAACCTATGAAGCACTGACGAAAATGGCAATCCTATCCACCCAAAATTGGAAGTTGAAATTGAGACAAATCATCCCAAATCTGTGTGTAGTTTACATCAATACTGTCTTATAGAAGGTAAGAGCATTCAAGAACATCAAGATAACACACAGCACAATAGAAAAACAGTAAACTGTGATTTTCACCATGTAACAAACAAACACAAATATGACAGAAATTATGACATTTTAGCATGATGCTAAACAACATGTCGATGCAAAAGGTGTGAACGGCACGCGTGCATGTGAGACGGTGCGACCGTGTGTGTGTACTGCTTCTGTGTTTCTCACCCAAACTTGAGCGTGCGTGCATCCCACTGCCAGAAGCAGATGGTGCCGTCAGCTCCGGTGGAGGACAGGTAGCGCTTGGAGCCGCAACAGAGAGGAGAAAACTGCAAACACAACCAATTAGAGGTCAATTAGAGCAATCAAAAGACGTTGGTTACACTACAGCAAAAAAGGAAAGGACACTTAACATAAGCTTACATAAGCTTAAAAAGCATCCATAACAATGTAGGGAGAGGTGAGAGATTAGCATACAAGCTTAAAATACATAGATACACAGATAAATATGTAAACAAAAAAATGAATAAATAAAAGCTCAAAAACTAATTTTTAAACAGGTAACAAAGAGGTCATCGCAAACACTGTGTATGATCAAACATTGCACGGTATAAATCCTGAAACTTTACAGGATAAGGCTGGAAATCTTCTGTATTCTTCTTATTGTTGACAAATCCCACAAAAAGACCAAAACCAACAGTGATCCTACCAAAAAGTATTGCCTGTGTAGCCAAAGCCTGATATAGCGTAGTCGTCTGTGCCATAGACCTCCATTGTTGTCCTAAAACTATTCAAACCCCATGAATAAGCCCCGCCGTTGATCTGGATGACATATTCCTTCATTGCAGTGAATGTGAGCACTGTAGTTTATTTTGAGTAAATCTCACTTTAGCCCTGCTGCCATAAATACTTACTAGGGTGTATTAATTTGCGGCTGAAATCAGTCCCCAACAAATGTGCTGTTTCAGGACATAATTCATCTTCAGTAGGAACAAACAGCTTGAGGCTGAATGCACAGACAGGGCAGGTAGAAACCAACCTGGTTGGTTTTGGTATTTTCATGGGATTTCTTGAAAAAAATAACAAAAAAAAATACACAATAACGCCAGCCTTATCCTTTAACGGCAGACATGATCTTACAACACCAATGTACAAATTTCTGATTGTAAAAATTAGTCTGCTCATTGAACCAATACAGGCATTTTATTACATACTGGATATCAAGCCAGTCATGTCATATATTGCCCATATGTTAGAGGCTTCTATCTGACCATGTCTACGTAACATGAAAAACCTCCAGTGGATTGCAGAAGAGTTTCAGTTAGTCATAATCTAAATATTGTTTTAGTGGCTTTTAAATTCTACAAAGAATACAATTACACAGAATACATCATATTTGGTAGCATAAACTGAATCAACATACAAAACACCGACAAAAACATCGGCTAGGCTGCAACTTTAGTCTAACAAGAGTTGCTTAAACTATCCAGTTTGGATGAAGTTTCTACAACGTACTGTTACAGACACCAACACACAGACAGAGAGCCTGGTGACAAGAGTTAAAATATTGTTATTGGCTTTCAAATCCACTTATTGATCAAATAAACACAGACAAACATTCATGCAAAGCCAAACAGCCAGACCATCCTCGTACCTGCAGTGAGGTGATAGAGGCTGCATGTCCCTCCAGGACAGCCAAAGGGGCGCAGGTCTGTAAGCACCACACTCTGATAGTCTTGTCACAGGACCCGGCAGCGATCATGGTGTTCTCGTAGCTGACGGCCATGTCGGAAATCTCAGCGGCATGGCCGCGCAGCGTCGCCAGCAGACGGCCATCATCTGTTCCCCAGATCTTCACGAGGCAGTCGTCCGAGCCCTGGAAAAGAAAAAAAGCACCGCCAATGTGGCTATCAGACGCAAGTGAAGACTAGTGATTTATATAGTTTGAGATGTGGCGTGTCTGCCTCTAAGGCACACTTCTAGTAAGACAAATTAAACATGTCAAGTTCAAAAACATTTAAAAATATATCTGGGCACGCTGCAGCCTTAGACTGTCAGCACACTGGCAAAGTTGGAACACAAACAGAAGAGGGAATGAGGCTCTTCAGATGCAAAAAATAGAAGTGACTTATCTGCAGTGTGTCAAAAAGTGACTATGAACATTTCAAGGCACTACATCGTCATATGTACAAGTCGTTTGCATTTACATGCACGCTACATAATTTGATTATTACCTGTAAAGGCAATACGTGAGCACTGCAACTCAAGATTATCTTAGGCTATCTAAAGTCAAATTATGGACAAAATTAGAGTGAATTAGAATTAGAGTTTCTCCAATTAACAGGCAGATTGTTACTGTGGTTATATTAGTCAGAATGTGTTTGATTACACACACACACACACACACACACACACACACACACACACACACACACACACAGGACCCTAAGGACCCAAAGTTCAGATGCAAAGTTGCATCTCTATACACAAAGAGCAGCTCAGCAAAAACAATAAGTACACTTACTACTGATTTTTTATTTTGCAAGGCCTTCTATTGGCTAAACCACACTACATCTGTACATTAAGCTGATTATTAAACAAATTGTGTAAATTTAAGTTATTGGGGAAATCAGGCTCCTGCAACCATGTTAATGTTTGCTCAAACTGTCACCTTCATTTGGTTATTCACAATAATGGGGTTTCAGTGTGCAAGTAAGCATATTGAATGTCATTCGGCAAGCCTTTAACCGCAAGCAACAGGACAAAACAGACACACTGACTGACTCATTACCCAGACAGTTCAGAACTGAGATTTTTCACACCACTGTGAGATTGACCGGCCTGCTCTGTGAGTACTCCTCGCTCCAGCTGAAATAAAGTACAACTGCACCAAAGAAGAAAGCGTAATCTCAAACTGTAGAGAAGCACTACTGTGTATTGACTGAGGCTTTACTAAAAGACGTCACAAGATGTCTCATTTTGACAAAAGCTGTTGTGGGTTTCTAGCAAAAAGGCAATTTTAGAGGGGAAACCCTCTTAATAACATATTTATTGTAAGTATTAAATTAAGTAAAAACAATGCAAGCAAATAAAGGAACACAAAAGCAATGCTTCGCAAAAGGTCATAATAATATATAATCCATAATACATAAAGTCAAGCCTATAAGAAATGTGGTAGCCTAGAGGCATCTTATTACACAGTCTTTAATCTGGTTTGAAAATGCACGATCAATCAAGGCATGGAAACAGCCTACAGGGACGCAACAGAGCATATCTGGCTGTCATCCAGCTTGTAAGGGGTTAAAGGGTTTGTGATTCAACATGATGCCAGACCCATCTGTGCCTTGATTACAATCGCAAAATAATTTTAAAAACCAACAGGTAACAAGTTTCAAGATGCAAAAACACAGTGTGACATGAACTAATATCTTTATTTAAAAAAACAAAATAAAACTAGTTTGTACAAGCTGGAAATAGAGAAGTGACTTGTGAAGAAACACACAGAGCCACGTCAGTAAATGAGGAGGGGTAAGGATAAAAATGTCTATGTGATCTTAGAAATATAAGTACATCTACAAAATGTGATAGCACAATTTTCCTAACCTGATTATCAAGTTTGCATATCAGACAGAGTGACTGGATTCCAGTTGGTTAGTTACAGAACATGCAGAAACACCCATCCTGTTACAGCTCCAAAGTATTTTATAAGACAGGCGGCACTATCAGTATCAGCATAGATTTTAGAGGAAATGTGAGATGAAAACACCAACCCCCTCGCTCCATCACCAGTAGAACGGAGTCTGACTGGAGCTGTTATTTTATGTGGACTGATCAAAGCAGCAAGTGTTCCCTTAGCGATTTAGAAAAAGCTCAAGGACAAATTAAGACGGACGAAAAACTGATATGCCCGAATGAGAGCCAGGCCTGAAAGGTGCAGGGTTTGGAAAAGACTTGACACAAACTTTCCTTGTTGCTATAGATGTAAAGTTTCAGGATTTATACCGTGAAATGTTTGATCATACACAGTGTTTGGGATGGCCTCTATGTTGCCTGTTTTGTTTTTGAGTTTTTATTTTTATTTTTTTGTTTACATATCTATCTGTGTCTCTGTGTATTTTATCTCTCACCTCTCCCTACATTGTTATGGATGCTTTTTAAGCTTATGTAAAATGTAAAAATGTTAGCTACCGTCACAGGGACAAACAATACATACCAGCTAGTCTAATTTGTCCTTCGCAATGGCCATGATAATGAGCCCGCAGCCATTTCTAAAGCTATATTACACAAATCAATATGGCTGTTTGCCAATCAATTGTTTAACCAACATACATGGACTTGCTCACTGATCACAAATGATCACAGTCAATGTTGAGGCTATATAAAATAATCACTAATCAATCGGTCTACCTTCTGCTCCAGCAAAGTCTGAGTAAAACGACTGAGAGATCCAAAAATACAAAAAGATATAAATAAAAATGATCTTGTGATGAAAGGAGACAGAGAGAGAGAGAAAAAAGAGCAGAGAGAAAAAAGGCAGGAGGAGAGACTGAGGGAGACTAAGAACGAATTTTAATTCTGGCACTTAGCCAGCGCCTCAGAGGAAACATTTTCTCCAGTTATGATGAGAAATAGCAAGGGGGGGGGACAAAGGAGGGGCAGCACAGGATGAGGGATGGGGGAGAGAAAAAGGAAGAGAGAGTGAGAGAGAGAGAGAGTGAGTGCAAGTGCAGGGAGTGTAAGAACGGTGGAAAGAGAGATAACAGGAAAAGAGAGACAGAGAGTCAATCTAACCCTCCCTCCCTCTCAGCAGCCAGCCATTTTTAGAGATTTAAGAAGTGAAAGCTGAAAATGGTGTATAGCAGCAGGCAGTGTTTGACTCGAGGATCCAAACAGAAGGACGGCAACATTAAATCAACATTATCTCATTGTTCGTTTAAAATTTAAAAGCCATGCAGTATCTCTAACCCAACCACATGGAAAAGGAAGCTAACACGGCACTTGTATACAAGTGGCATCCAGAGGTCAAAGGTCAACTTCTTCCTTTTTTTGAGACCATGAGAAGTTTTTGTTTCCCTTCTTTAAAATATAATTATTATCCTAAAGGTGTATGATTTTGCTCCCCTGCAGGCTCAATTTGGCTATAGATGTGAGTCATTCAGTAAAAGCGTTGCACCACATTAAGGTAAACAGTAATTACCTCCTACCAGAACTGTTACAACAGGGAATACAGACGCTTGGTCATCTTGGTAAGCAGAAGACAGCTTCAGGGCTCCAGGGTGCGACCCTTTAGGACGCACATGCGACCAAAAATCTGTCATGTGTGACTAAACATTTTCATTGGACGTGCCTGAAATTTAGCAGGCCTGATTTAAAAAGAAAAATGTACAAAAATATTGCACATTGCACATTTATTACGGCCAAAGTGCGGCCAAAGCATGGCTGGGAACAGTGCGAATTGAAATGTTTAAAAAGCACAATGTCCCCAAGAAACACCTCCTGTGCCGTGACAGGCGCGTGGCCGGCAGGGCAGCCCCCCTCCCCGCAGCGTTTCAGCGCCAGACAGCAGCAAACTGATGCACTGCTTATAATATAGCCAAAGAAGAGCTAGCTTTTATTAAATGAAAGTCCATTAAAAAAAGATGTGTTAAGAAATTACCAACGTGTATGGGAACTGAAAATGTAACGCTTAAAATGTATTTTTGGGTGCACCTAAATTATGTGCTGGTGCACCTAAATGAAAAAGGCACACTAATGCCACTAATGTAAAAAGTCTGGAGCCCAGAGCTTGTAACAATCAAACACCTACACAGCACGCAAGAGGTGACTCTAAACAAATACAGGGGAAACACTAGCGCACAACAATGTCACTGAAATCACTCTGAATAGGCTCCTTAAACACCAGCGCACACACAGAGGCATCGCAAGCAGTGAGACGTTTCCCAGCTGAGGTCAACACACAAACACACACACACCATGAAACCACACACACACACACACACACACACACACGCACGCAAAGTCCGCAGCCTTACCGTGAAGATGCGTCGTCCCGTCCTGTCGAAGGTGACGCAGTACACGGACGACAGGTGTCCCAGGATCCTCTTGTGCATCTTCATGTGCTGGTACACAGCTGTGGGCACCAGCTGCCGGAGACGGTAGGAGCCGTTCAGTCGACGGCCGAAGCTCGTCTCGACTGGGTGGCAAGAAAAGATAAACAACACCGGTGAGGACATCACTATATGGGAGGAAATCGGCAGCAAATCCATGAAAACCCACTCATTTAAGGATTTTTAAGAATGGCGTAATGGTGTGCTATCTCAGCCGGGTCTCCCTTGAAAAAGAGATTTTAATCTCAAGGGACTTCCTGGTTAAATAAAAGTTAAATAAAAAAAGAACATAAAAAAAGAACTTGAAAATGGGCTACAACTGTGTTTATCCCATGTGCAAAAATACACTGGGATTCTGAAGCAAATCAATAATAACACCGCTGTCAAATGCTACTGGCAAGCACAGATACAGTATAGTATGTAAGATCTGACTCATACACTGAATATCAAAAGGCACAAACAAAGAGTAAAATTGGTTGAATGTTATTTTTTGCTTTGCAAAATGTGATTTTACCAATATTAGGTGGGCTCCCATAGATAACAGGAGGCTCCGGTGGCCGTCCACAGTGCAGCGCAGCCAGCGCTGAGCCCTTCCACACAACATGCTTGCAACCTGAAGAAAGATGAATGCAAAAGAGGTGCATAAAGAAACACCCTACAGTTCGCATTATGTATCGTCTGTGAGCTGCAAGCGTAAGCGCGTGAAAGAATGTATTTACATGAGGTCTGTTAGTCTACACAAACATGCAGACAGATGAAAAACAGTAGCTGCCTGAGAGAGTGTGTTTGCACGTGTGTACATTAAAGTAGCTCATTTGCACATATGCTATGTGCTATGTGCTATACATCCACTCACTCTTGCTGGTGCGGAGGAGATTCTGCCTGCCGGCCCCCAGCAGGCTGGTGAGTCCAGGCACGCTGGCGGGGACCTCCCTCTCCAGCAACGGGCAAACTCTGGAGCAGACCTGCAGCAGGTGGTCTGCACTGATGTGCCGGTATAGCTTCACCTGAATACAAACACACACACACACACACACACACACACACTTAATTCAGACTTGTAAATGACAGAATATAGGGCAGCAGGGGAGCATAGTATAAAAGGGAAACTGAAAGAAATGTGTTCAAGCCACTTTGTTGAAAAAGCTGATGTGTCAAACCCGTACTAGCTCCACATTTTTTGCAGCTCAGCCTGCAGTGACCCTGACACAGTGGCAACTCACACTGTAAGTGGCACCACATTATTACACTAAAAACTAACTAATAATGTCAAAGAAAACATTTTCAATGGGTCCTACTCTATTAAAAAAAGGGGAATAATTAAGTATTTACAAGCGACTGTGGCCTGTACACAAAAAGGTTCATTCTTTGGCTTGAGTTCATTAAGTTTCAAACTCTTAAGCGCGCACGCACAAAAAATTATTTTCTGCAGAATTAGGAGAAGTGAAAAAAAGGTCACTGCCCCAAATGCCTGTTGGTTTACTGAGCATTTCAAAAATAAAGGTGCCCTTTTAAAAACGATACCAACAATTATTCTCTGAGAATAATTTCAACAGAAATAAACTGAGCAAGGCTAATAAGGAAAAAAATAAATAAAATGACCTGACTGAATGACATTCACTCTCAAACTGCCAAAAATCATCATTTCAAATACATGAAAAGCGCTGACAAAATGAAGAACTTTAAATATTCCTATCACAAAATGAAAAAAGATTAAATGGCATCTGCAACTAAATGAATGCCGAAATTCAGTTCAGATGTTTGTCTTTTCAGTGGACATACAGCTCACATGCAGTATAGTACAGCAGCAGGGGGGGGTGGGGGGGCGTGGCATGCAACATAAACATGAAGCAGAATGAAAGCCACACTGTTGTAAACACAGTGTGTCTCTGATTCCACTGACACATGGGGGACACCCCTGCATGGCCTACCTCTGAAGAAACACACACGCCTGAATACATACACCACAGGATGAGAGAGATAAGTATGCAGCGCTCCGTTTATTTCAGGATGCTGGACTATTTTAAATGTATTCATTCAAATCAGACATGCTGTAATCAGCTTTGTTTCGGACGCATCGGATTTAAATTTATGAAGGGGGTCAAATTAGCCTGAAATTAAACAATTAATCCACTCGCACTCATTTTTTCCCCATTCCTGTATCTGAGCACTGACATTAACACGTATCCTCTGTCTCTGTGACACACACACACACACACAGTTAATGACCCCTTAATTGCTTTCAACATCCTTGCCGGTTCAGAGACGTGATTAGTGTTTCTAAGCACATATCAGCACACAAGCCCCTCTCAGGTACACACACACACACACACACACACACACACATCAAGGCACTAATAACAATTTGCTCCATTTTACTTGCTTCTTTAGGGTAATGGATAACACTCCCCCAGTCACAACAGCACCACCAAAAAGCACATGGCCCTATACACATGACTGCAAGTTACCCTCTGTGCAATTATCACCTTACATTTCTGTTCAAACATCAGTAAATATCACGTATTCAGGCCTTATCCAATACAGTTCTAATAACTGAAAAACAGCCATTGTTGAAAACCACTCATCATAAAAATTAAAATTGGTATAAATATGGTTATAATGACAACAGGCTGCTATGTTCATTCAAATACAGGTTCATATTATTTTTGTACATTGGCTTCCTGATCCATTCCATATGCAAAATCAAAATAACTATACATCTAATTAATCCGCCCTTAATTAATTTGCCACAATTAATATCGTTAATTATTACAATATCATTGAAGTCAGCGTTGATTCCTCATTGTTGCGCACAGCCCCTTCTGTGCCAGCCCAGACATCAACCTACAAACAACCGCCGACAAACACATCCGACCGTGACCCAGTGCTCCTGCCTCTGAACACACTGTTTCCATTTGGGGTAATGATTAAAAACCCTCCGCGGCATTTTTCAATAGAGGAAATTATGCACAATAGACAGGAGGCAGGCTGAAGTGCTGGGAACGGGAGGAGGAGGAGGCACGGAGAGCCGAATGAGGCAAGCAGGAAGAGAGGGGAAGAAAAAACACACACACACACACACACACGCACACACACAGGCGGGCAGAGTGACGCTGGCAGTTATTTCTTAAACGTATAGATTTACATCCCGGTGAATCTCCACTTGATGCGAACTCGTCTTGGACGTCCATCCGTGTGTCTGTGTGCGCGAGGGAGCTAAAAATCCGCACACATGTAGGTAGCCTACTTGCGGATTAAATAGGCCACAGGTCGTCATTTGTGTATTAATGTCAAACTAAAACTTGTAAAATAAGCATTAAAGTGGGGATGCACACTTTCAGCAGACTGCCAAAGAAATAACCATGCACGCGGTGATTAATTCTCTCCACGCCCCCATGCGTAAACGGCGCTTCCGAGCGAGCCCCGTTTGTTTACATGACAATTAGCACGTCAATTAATAGAGCGATTATAAGATATCAGCTCAACGTTACCTCGCTCCTTCACATAAACTGATCTCCCTCTCCTCTTCCGTCCGAGCTTGCACCGCAATCCCCCCAAAAAACTGCTCTCCAAAAATTGACTCCACGACAACCGGGCGGCAGCCTCCCCTCAAACGGGAGCTGCTGGAACTCCAGCTTTACTCAATATACTGTTTCTATTCTCCTCAGAACGTCCTGTTTTCTAACTCTTGCCCCCCTGTGTGTTTTCAACCCATGCACACAAATTATGGTTCTTGCAGGACAAGAGCGCCTCCATCTCTCTCTGGCTTGTGGCGCAGGGAGTCCCTCCTCCGGATCCTGGCGCTCCTACACCACAACACTCATGACGTATCAACATTTCACACACATTTTTCCAACAACTATTAAAACCTTTTGGACATGCATGGCACCAAACTCGCACACCACGGTGCACAGGAGGCTGGGACCCGACCCCTTCGTGCCCCACAACGGCCCCGACCTGAAGCCAGCTCGCCCTGCAAAGTCCTTTGGAGTTTTTTCTTTGCCACCTGATTTAAAAATTGCGGGAAATTCAATTTTTATTTTGCTCTCTAAAAACTTTTTCCTCAGTTATAGAGCTCCCTTACCAAATTTTCGTATGTCCCGGGGTGTTCCTGCCCTGTCCAGTCCAGCCTTTTGGGTAGAAGCTGAGATGGAAAAATAGTGTCGACTGTGATCATCCAGTTCATAAATGTATCGAGTGATGTTTTAAAACAGTAAATGATAAATCAGAGTAAAAGCAACATCACAAAGTACAGTGCAGAGAGAAGCATCTCTCTCGTATTGCTGACTGCTTACCTCCTTCTCCTCCACCTCCCTTATCAGGGTCTGAAAATAGGATAAAAATACAAAATTACACCCCATGACAATTTCGGACATATTATAAATTATCCTAAAATGCAAAAACACCAACCTCGGCTGCTTTCTGACACGGTCCAGCTTCTAGAAATCGGGCTATTAGGAAGTACAGTTCTGGTATGGTTGGAGGGGGAGAAGAGGACGGGAGCTGCGTTAGAAGAGGGCACCGAGGAAATTGGGGGGATATTAAAACAACCATGACATAGTTTCCGATCTCCTTTACTCACCAGAAGTCAACTGCGCGATGTGTGTACTGTCTGAAGCCATTTTGGTGTTGTTTGCCAGGGCAGCGCCAGAGCCTGTGTGGTGGGTCTAGGTGGCTGCCCTGTAGCTGTCACTGTTTATCCACCAGGAAGAGGCTGCCTCCATTCAGCTCCGCTCACACAAAGTCCCGGCTGCGTCGAGTAGTCTTCCGCGAAGCGACAATTAGTGCGCGTTGCACGTTTTACCCCGCAAAAGACCGTCTTTCTCTAGCAAAGAACCAACCGCCAAGGTATTTCTGGGTTGACTAAACCTCAGGGTGAATTTTAGTGGCGGTTGGTCGATTGCGGAGGCATGTTTGTTTAAATCCCCCTCCCCCTCAAAAGAAAAAGCGCAAGCCCTCTGCGGAAGAATACAAGTGGTGTGTTTCACGCACGCCGCTGTAGAGGCGAGGTAGAAATGGCAGCCTGCTGTAGGGGAGGACAGGACACATTGCTGCAGAATGGCTGTTACTTCGTAGCTAAATGACATTTATCACATTTAAATAATTACAGGCTTATACTTCCACTGTTTAAAGTTTGTTGCGGACTAATACAACGTAATTTGTGTTATATTTCTTTGTATTTGTAGCTGCGGATGTAGAATATGGCTCACGTGTTTCAGAGGGATTTACAGCCATCTTAGCCGTTTCAGCTAGGTTTTATTAAATAATATAGCTAGCTGTGTTAATTCTGTGTTCTTGTTGGCCTTGCTTGAAATTACTATGTCGTTATTGACGTGTAACAAGATGGCTAGCTAACACACCCACTCTCTCTGGGAGCCGTTTGGTGGGGAAGTCGTCCATTTCTCTAACTAATACTGCCAGGCAGTAAAATGGGGGAAGGGTTGGAGAAGAAGGGGAATGCAGCTTAATGAATGAAACCTCGTGAGTTACAGGAATTTAATGGCAATGAGACATTTATGCAAGATAGATCATCAAGGAAGGTTATCAAAGAAATACGTGACAGCACACTTCTTCTATGGTTCTCTAGAAAATTGTGAAAAAAGGGAACAACACTAAGGTGTTATTTTCTCTAATTAAATAATATGACTTGTATAAAGGATGCATTTTATATCTTTATTAAATACATGTGTTTTACAGCAGTTGGCCAACAAAAAACAAGCTCCCAATGTCTTACTGACCTTATGAACTGTTTACTCTTTATTTTATTTGAAGTAGGACATCAGTGAAAGCATTAGTAATTAATTACTACTAATTAATAATATTACCACAGTTTCTCTACATTCTGTTGAAAATGACTTGAGACTACTTTATTAATTGCAAAACAAACCACCTCCTAAGTAAGGCCAATGTTGTGGTTTGTTACAGCATTCCAGTGAACCCACAACTTATAATTCAATGTGAGAGATATTCAAACACCCAAGTGTATTTCTGAAACCACCGACATGGTATACCTTCAACAATTTTTTCACACATTTTCTTCACTATTATTTCTTTTCACCTCAGTATAAACCCTGTGCATGTGTGCAGGAGCTTATATGGTGTGAGCTACCTAAAAAGGGACTTATTCCTTGCACTTTATCGTTGTATATATTGTAACAAATAATCTTTTGATTCAATAGCGTTATTTCACAAATCATAGACACTGGTATAGAAACCACTCTCCTATTTATGTACTGTCTCACTTAAATCCCTGGCAGAGACACCAGGGAACAGACGAGTTTGTGGCTGGGAAGATGCGGATGATATAAAAACTTGAACAGATGACTGACTAACTCTCGGCCTCTGTTATTTATTGAAAATGTGTTGGGGTTTGTTTTGTATTTTTTGGATGAAAATAAAAAAAAATATTAGTTGGCTTTAATACTGCTTTAATGTAGTTTTCCTTTGAAATGCACACACAAGACACCAGTTAATCCAAACTTCTGATCATTTAAATAGAATCATTTGATTCAGTTTATTTGCAAGAGCTAACAAGGTGTGAATAATTAATCTGCAAGATATGCATCTTATATACATAGCCATATCAACATATGAACTGGTATTTGCCTTGTAAGGGGAAAAGTTTAGTTTAGAAAAGTTCACATTTTCCCCAAATCTTGTTCAGTGCAGTGTGTGAATGTTATGTTTGCTGTATGCTTTACTTAGCACTTATGGATTCATTTTGGCAGTGTCAACCACAATACAGTCAATAATACAGACACTATACCGTATGGGCAGGAAATATACAGAGAACGTGAGCACCCAGTGGCTAAACCACCTACCTTTTTCACCTACCTATTTTTATTTTTGGTGTCAAAAGTGTTGGGTCAGACAGGTAAGTGTGTTCTCTACTCCACGAGGAAGCTAGGCATATTCTGCCCTTTCATCGTGCGTATGTTGACCCTCCACTGAGAGAGTTAGGTCAGCGGTGTCGAGTTTGCTAATGTCATGTCAGGCTGAATTTGTCACTTACTGCCATGGATTTGGATAGGGTGTAATCACATAATGTACAGTTGACTGACATGCACTTTTCAAGAATTGTCATCAAATCCAGGACTCATGATAGTGAGGGGATGCTTGATTATATTGCTTTTGCATACTCGCCTCTGTTGCTGCTGAGTGAAAGTTCATCTGCTGTACATTAACCCTGCGGCCATTAGGACGTTAGAACGCCTCAGATGTGTCAACCACCTTAAGAATGGCCTCTTTAACCACGAGACAAGACCATCCTGCAATCTGCAAACCATGCTTCACAGGCTTTGTGGCTTGGAAAAAATATTGTGGCATGGAGTAAGGCCAGGTTTGAATCTTTAGGCCTTGTCAGTCACTTCGATGTAACCTTTCATCCTGACCCCTGAAGTGTAGTTGTTATTGTGCTGGCTGACATGGCCACAAGGAGGCAACCTCACTCTGTGGCACTTATTTGTGCACAGGGCCACAGAGAAGTCAAAGGTTATGAATAATGAGGTAAATATAACAATTCAATTCAGCGGGCTTTATTGGCATGGGAAACATGTGAACATTGCAAACATATACATAAACAGAAGAAATGTGCTATTAAAAAATATATGCAGATTAGTAAGATAATAAAATAATAATAAAAATGTAGACTTGCAGTTAAAAGATACAAATACAAAATAAGTAAACAACACTTGTGTGTGGGGCATTCACTGTCCCTCAGGTTGTGGCATGGTGATATATACTGGGCAGCAAGATCTGCCCTGTCTCCTTCTCCTAGGAGTATTTTTAATTTTGAGAGCTCATTTAGCTCTTTCAAATCTGAGATTTCAGAGTTGAACTTGTTAATGTAAACGTTGCTTATTTCATTGAATGTTGTACATTGTAGGAGGAAGTGCATCTATAGGGATTCTCTGATTATTAGTGACCAGACAAAAAGTCCACCAGCCTGTGTTGAGCTTGCTTAAAATGGCACAGTCTATCAGTAAATAACCACCTGTTTGTTTATAATGGACTCAAAGGTTCTATAACTTCTGCACCAATTTCATTTTCTATTACATGTTTTTTGAAACCATATAAATGACTAAATAAATCCACACCCTTTATCAAATTTCTTCCCAACATTTTTTTGCCATGTGTCTCGTGATAATGTAATACACAAGAGTCCCTCTGTGTGAATGACTCAGAACTGCCACAAAAACTGAAACACATTAATCCAGGAAGCTGATATCTTAATGTAGTTGTTGCAATTGAAGTTACGGCTTGTGTCAACCGTGCTTGAGCTGCCGTTGTAGCTTTTTCGAGAGCTTTAATGGATATTTCTGTGGTGTACACATTTATCATGTTTCACTGTGTTCTTGTAGCTACTGAGGTCTGCGTGGTTGCACAGAGATTTTAATCAGCGATATTGCACCTGTGCAGCTTTACTCTACATTCAGTGGTTTGGTGTAGGGGTTAAAAGGTCAGATGTTCCTAATGGAGGATTTTCCACTTAGAAAAACAAAAGACATTTTTTAATGTAATCATCACTGTTGCACACATTCCTACTGCTTTTACATTTGAGTAAAAGAGCCATCATATTGTTGACCCTGATAATACATTTGAATTGGCCTCTCCGGTGTCTGTGGTATTCAGACATCATCACTCCACACCTCCACACGTACAAAAAAAAAAATGCGAACTGGTCCACATTATTGGTCCATGCGTGTGAATGACGGCTCGTCCCTCAATGAGGAGCCCGTATGGTTTCATCAGTCCCACCACCCTGGCAAATGCTGACCTTTCACTTCCTGACACAGCAGTTGTATTTAACACAGCCACGTGCCCCTGGCGACCTCACACACACACACACACACACACAGATATACAGCCACACAGCGCTGGCTTTGTGCTGGTTTAAAAAATAACTCTAAACATGAACACAGTGAAAAGGAGCTCTCGAACACAAGCAGAACACATACGTCATGCATACACGTGTTGTCTCATAGAGCTTTACACAGATTACCTGAGTTTTCCATACTACAAAAACCAGTGTGGGTGAAGGCATACAATTACAGTATGCTAGCGGCTATAACAAAAAGATGGCATTGCTGTCCAATTGGAGAAAAAATACAATGCAATGCACTACATACACAATATAAACAGTAAACTATATAAATAGTTTAATACAACAATAAGAGAAGAGGCACAGAAAAACAGAGAAACTCCCACATGACATCAACTTTTTCTTTTATTTCAAAATAGTCTCCCAACAGGATGAAAGTCAGAGAAGCCCAGAGGGTCCAAAGCCAATAGAGCCGTCTAGAACAGAAGCACCACTCATTATTGCTATGTCACTCTGCTGCAGGACAAGGTGTTTGGGGGGTGGGGGGGGGGGGGACGACAAAGTGAACTAAGTCAAACAGAGAGACCAACAAACACATTCGCTCCAGCACATACATACAAAGGGAGCTATGTGAAACACAGTGGTAATGATTCTAAAAACCAAGATTTTTAAAAAGCTGCAGATGTTCTCCATGGCGACTGTGAACCTGGTTTCTTGTAGTTCTGCATCCAAACTGCTGATACACATCCACAAATGCTCACCTTAACCATCAGGGGGGAAATAGTCAGAGTGGCAATAATAATGATCATCTCTTGTAGAGACTACAAATATAGGCAGAGCTGGTTTAGCGCTCATAACAGTCGTGTTTACGGCCCCTTTCAGACAAGATGAAGAACATCTGCAGCCGCCTTATAAAAACACTTCATTCTGTCTTTCGGTTTCTGAGAGGCGTGTAGTGATACAGAATGGAGGAGGGAGGAGAATTGAGCAAAAACATACTGCAGGTAGAGGAGCTGAAAGGAGTGTGAACACATGGGATGGGGCTGCTGGTTGTCCGTCTCTACTATCACAAGTCTAAAAAAAATTCAGCATGGTACAAAAATTGTCAGTAAAAAAAGATGCTTTGCTGCCATGGAGTCAGAGGGGACGAGTCGGTGGACGCGCCCGTGTCCTTACGCCTTCTCCTCAGTCGCCTCCTCCGCTGCTTCAGTTACCTGGAGGGAAGAGGGAAGGGGAAAGAGTTACCCGTCATAGCCTCAAAAAGCAACCCACAACTTGTAAGTCCTCGGTGGGCTCCGGATTTAAAAGGGTTTGGGGTTTTACTTAGTAAGTAATGTTAAAATAATAAGTATGTTGTTTGTTTATTATGTACAAAAAATGAAGACAGCCAGGCTTGAGGCTAGCTGTTTCCAGTCTTTATGCTAAGCTAACCATCTCCTGGCTCTAGCTTCACATGTAGTGTACAGCCATGAGTACTCATCTCATCTAACTCTCGGCAAGAAAGCGAACAAGCACATTTCCCCAAATTTTTGATTTATTCCTTTAAGTATGATTCAGAAATTGCTTTGGCCTATTTCTTTTCTTAAATGCATTCAGAGAAGAGTTTAGGTTAAAAGTTGCCGTGTTTTTCGACTTGTTCCAAGAAGCAGGTTAATCGAGTTATCAGGATGACTTTGCTGAGGAAACCCCTTCAAATCGGGAACACAGACTGACGTCCGCTTACTGCTTGTGGTGGCAGATAGTTTCCGCCGATTTAACTCTGAAAGTTGAGAGATGTGATGTGTCAGTAGTCGCTGAGACTATTTTTCAGGTAGAAAGTTGGTTCCAATGATAACTCTTCACAGTGTGATCTGTGGATTATCAAGGGTAACTGGAAGCTTGTTTCTGAAAAGACACACTGCTGTTGAGTTTTCCAAATGTCATTGTTTCAATGCTGTGAGCGGCACAAACAAAAATGCATTGGGATGTCAGATATGGATATCTTCAAACCTCAGCAAATAAAACCAAAACTATCTGCACAGCTGGATACCACAAGGACAATGTATTTTTGTGATTTGGTGAACCAACCCTTTAATATAAGATCTACCAAGCCAAGGTGAGGCGGGTGTTCGTGAGTTTCGAGAGGTAAATTGTGACCACTCGCCACAATTTGATGATTGGTCCGGCTTCAAGCTGCTAGCTCAAACAGTGTTTCTCTGCTTAAGGTCTTGTAGCGTTCACATGATTGGCTTATTTGACAGAGCTCTCTTAATTTCTACAACTCAAAATATTGATATTTGTACCACCATAGCTAAGTTTTATTTACTAAATTGCTCTGAAAAGCTACTCTAGTATCTGCAGGAAACAGCATTAGCTCAACAAGGGAACCGAATCTGGATGGTGTGACCTCACTGGAGTGAACATCTCCTGTCTATTTCCTCTGCCTGACCACTAGTGGAGCCAGCTGTCTATGGACACAGTGCCAGTCACATTCACATCACAGCTGTGTGAGCAGCGAACCCCCCCGCTCATGTGTAAAAAAGTTGTCCTTGGCCCACTTCACTGCACACAGCAACCAAAATGCCAGACACCCCCACTTCTTCTCGTCACTCTCACTTCACCCATTACCTCTCAAAAAAAAAAAAACACGCCACAGCACCCTAAAGCACACTGGATAAATGTGTGCTCAGTTAGCATACAATTTCTGTATAATAAGTTAGTTTCCAAACACACACCCAAAAGATAGATTAGAAACGCTCGACCATACCCTTAACTCTGACTGTCTCACTCTGCCCTCTCACTGACATCAAGGAGGGAGCCGTGCTTCTGATGGAAGACACACTGACAGACGGACGAGACACGTAGATCTGTGTGTGTGTGTGTGTGAGCATGCATACGTGTGAGTGGAAATGTGAGATGTGTATTAGTGATAGGAAACAGTGTGGTTATGAAGGAATATAGGTGTGAATATAATGTGTGTTCATGTTTATACACAAATTGACAAAATAAGAGAATAAATATCATTATTTCCTTGTCTGTCTCCTATCTTCTTTCAGCAACATGTTTTTCTTTTTTTAATTTTCCCTCCTCATACCTCATTGGTCTTGGTCTCTCCATTCTGAGCGGGGCCGTCGTCCTTTTTCCCCTTAGCGCCACCTTTCTTTGCCTTCGCCCCCTTATCATCTGCCACCTTCTGCACGGAAGAAATGAGAAGAACATACAACTGCATAAAAATTACACGATGGTACACATCATCATACATTGAAAATATTTCCAGTAGGACCTCAGCATTATCTATCGAAAGTGTGAGGCTCATCGTTTTTTGCTCACCAAAAATAACTTTTTTAAAAGGAGTGCATCAGGTGAAACTGATTTCAAACCATATTTTAACAATCCAAAACATACTTTTTTTCCTGCTTCCGTTTCCTTCTGCAAAATAACAGTTTACCTCTCATAATAGAACGGGAAGAGAAAAATGTTGATTATGCTGCAGATCACCCGCAGTTCCTCAAAGTAATGAAAATAAAACAATAGTTGAAACTAGAAAATGTTTTTGCAGCAAATTGTACTTTTATAATAATTTACCTTTAATATTCAAAATAAATACAAATATGTTCCTGGATATTTGGTGAAATAATAAGCCCTGGATACTGCAGGTGTAGCTGCAAAGTATGTTTGCATGTGAGGACCTCTGTGTGTGTGTGTGTGTGTGTGTTTCTGTGTTTTCCACATCCAGCGGCCTTGGCCATGCACATAAACTAGTAGTGAGGGGCAACCTGACACTGTTGCAAATTTATGGGGATATAAATAAATTATTGTAGGTGTAGTTGTGAGTGTGTGTGTGTGTGTGTGCCTGCTTTTTGAGGGTTAAGGCTTGGTTTTAGGGTACAGGTTACAATTAGGTTAAGGTTAGTGTAAGGGTTAAGGTTAGGCATTTAGCTGTGATGGTTAAGGTTAGGGTAAGGGGCTAGGGAAAGCATTATGTCAGTGACTGTCCCCACTTGTGTGTGTGTGTGTGTGTGTGTTCGTGTACTTCACCTTGACGATGGCCTTCTTGGGCTTGGCGTCAGCCTTGGGTGGAACAGGCTTCTGCAAATTAGGCAGAAGTCAGTTAGGACTGACCAACCACACAGTGCATCGATTCTGGATAAATATTAGTTTATCTTTAGTTCCCCCTCCTGTCTACACTTACAGAGCCATTTCTGTACTGTTTAAAATACTGTTGCTTTAGCCACAAGAGCTGCTTAGAAAATTCATTAGGACTAATATAGAACACATGGAGGCTTGGAATGTCTGCACTGGCTCCCACTGTAAATATTAATAATAATCAAGTACTTGTACTGTATTTCCTGAGCAATGGGATCTGACAATATTCCTGTGCTAAGTCGTTTCAAATATCTGCCTCTTCTCAAAGTGAACTGACCTTAGACCACTGTACAACGACTATAACATATGGGAGTTAAAATTCTGGCCACTCAGTGTGAGCAGGTTTGCTTTCCAGACTGCTGAGTGTGGACCACATTACCCCGAAGCCACAAGCTACAGTAACACTGCTGTGACAAAATTAAATCATGTGATTCTTTCTCAGAATATCTCTGTTTTGCTCTAGAAAACACTGACACTCTGCACAGAAATTCTTCTTACACTGGGGGGAAGTGGGGCTTAACATTTACAATTACATGTAGGAAATTATCTACACCTCATTCAAATTTGGAAAACACAAGAAAGACTATACTTTTGGTCACGCAGTCCAAATAGCAGCCTATAAAAAAACATGGCAGTGCTGGTTTACTGCTAAAAAAGGTCTTATCTTATTAAACAATTTGACCGCTGAAGGAGTTCAAAGACAAGGAAATATCAAAACAGGAAACATGCGAAAATTTACTGCTGAAAAGTGTCACATCAAAAACTTAAAGGAGTAGTGCAACATTTTGGGAACTATAGTTAGCTTAGCTTAGCATCAAAACTGGAAACAGCTAGCACAGCGACTTCCTGGAGTCTCCACACGTCGCCTGGCCAAGAAATAGTCCCCCTCCCTTTGGACAGACTAGCTGTTTCCACGTTTCAAGTCTTATGTTAAGCTAACTGTCTGCTAGCTGGTAGCGTCATATCTAGCGTACAGACATAAGAGGGGTATCGAAGTCTCAGCAAGTAAGAGAATAAGCATATTCCCCAAAATATGAAACTATTCCTTTGAAGTGCACATGCAAATGTACAAACACGTGCAACTGGGTTCAACATGCAAAGTACAACACAGATAAAAACACATGGCCTGTATAGCAGAACTGCATGATCACATCAAAATGATACATTTGCTAGATAATATTATCATGGTTACTAACCATATTCATTAGTTTACTGGGATTTGGCAAACAATTTCATAATTTTGAATGCAAATTGGACATTTTCCAAGACTAGTTTTGGTTACTGTTGAGCATTGTTCAAGTATAGTAGGGAATCTAATTAAGAAAAAATTGCTTTATTGTTACAATTTTCTACACTCATTTACTATTGGAGTATTAAAATGCAATATGCACTCTTTTAATCATGCAGCCCTACACATCAACGAGGTGTTGTAACAGCTTAGACTGAGAATGGACAAAGACAACAGAGAAAAGACACGCACACCAAGCCAGATGCAATCCTCGGGGGAGCACGTTTATGGAATTTGTAAATTGCCTTCATCAAATCCATAAACTGGACGAGGACTATCCCACAAGACTAGAGGCGGGATGACGGGGAGGCAGGGAGAGGAAGAAGAGGACAGTGACAGAGGTGAAGACAGGGAGGGGAGAACGAAACTTACCGCTGACAATCTCTCTGACCTTCTGGTGGGCTACCGGAGCAAGGGATGATCAATGAGAGAGAGAGAGAGAGAGAGAGAGTGACAGAGAGAGAGAGACAGACAGATATCAGTTGTACCTTTGCGGCCTCATGTTGAGCTGATCTGCTTGGCGACTGCTACAAGTGTGTAATCATTAACCTGTCTTGGCTCTGTTCCCTCGCTCACACACACACACACACACACACACACACACACTCTCAGTACAAAAAACACAGCACGCAAACACACGCCTGCACGCCCACACACAGCACGCAAACACACCCGAAACATTTACCTCTTGCTTTGTGACTTTGGAGGCCTCCTTGCCCTCGGGACCCTCTGGAGACTGTAGGAAACGCAGCAAGGAATACTGAGACTGATAACAGGGCAAGTGTGTTCAGGTGCACATACACAAGGCAGCCCCCCCCACCCACACACTCGCACAGCATATGAACCCCTCTCAAGTTGAGAATTTTGTGATTCAAAATGTAGTTTTCTGGTTGTTTTCATCAGTACTTAATCTTGAATAATCTTGAATGATAATAAATAGATTTGGTTCACTAGGGTTTACTCTGTTCAGTTGTGCATATGTATCTTATCCTTTCTGTGGAGTAATATAGGCAGCCAGGATGAGTGAGAAAGACAAACAACAAGGTCAAAAGGTTAGAAACTGACATAAAAAGGAGGCTCCCTTTTCTAGATAAACTTCTTACCTCTTGAACAGAAATCCCACTTACTAATAACAATATAATAAACGTGTAACTAGAGCTGAAACGATTAGTCGATTAATCACTCATCAACAGAAAATTAATTAATCTGCAACTATTTTGATAATCGATAAATTGATTAAGTCATTTTATTAGCAAAAATTCACTGTCTCTACTTTCTCTTTGGTGAATATCTGCTGGTTTTCTTAGTCTTTTATGATAGTAAACTGTATATCTTTGGATTCTGGACTGTTGGTTGAACAAAAAAAGCAATTTGGAGACATCAGCTTGAGCTTTGGGAAACAGTGATGGGAATTTTTTTTGCTATTTTCTGACATTTTATAGACCAAATGGTTAATCCAGAAGTTCTTTCTTATGCTTCTGGTAGCATCCCCACTGATTAAATAACATATGGTCAGGTTAGAATATTTTATTCATATGTTAAGGATTTTATTACAGTTGTGCACAATATGAAGAGTTCTCGGAATCTTAAAGGCCATCATTCAAATTTAATTTTGGATTTTCTGGATTGATTTAGACTATAATTTTGGATTTTGCTTAACATAATAGAACCAATTCATAATGATGTAATGAAAATCATAATTTTAATTTAAGTCCGAAATTGCTTACAGATGCATGAGCACCAATTGCTATTTCATATTATGTGATGATGATATATGATCTCTGTGGTGATTTGAATTAATGGAGGCATCTTGTTTACATGCCAAGCTCCCCGCAGAATAATGGAACATAAGCATGGGTTATTGACTGATGACACACCGTGAGGGCTGTCAGCCTACATTTAGATGAGCATATCCTGAACGGGGTATATTCAGGCTGCAGGCAGGTAAGGTAGCGTGCAGGAGGGTCCACCCCCGCCATGAAAAAAAAAAATGTTGGTTTAGCCTGCAGGTTGACAAGCGCCCTATTTGCATATGGGCGACCTCCGCCCCTAGAGGCCTCCCATTCTCTGTCCTCAAAGGCGAATCTAAGCAGACAATGGCAGTTTTTGGAAGGTAGAAAAGAACATTTCCATGTATGCGCTGATACAATGCACTGGAGCTCGTCGCGCAGTGCTGTTTAGATAGTGTCACGGCCTCTTTTAACACAGCGGCAATTGTCTCTGATCCCCTCTTTCTTTCTTGCTTTCTCTCTCTCTCTCTCTCTCCATCTGGATAAGGGTTTGTTCACTCGGCTTGGCGGCTACCGTTGATCCCCACTGGAGAACCAAAATGACACAGGGAGGTGGTGATATTTCTTTCACTGTTAGATTACACATTATTCACAATCGATAAGTCTCATACATTCGCGAAACGCACCCAGAAGAATTATCATAGCGCACGTCTCCTATACGGGATTTACGCATCCATCCATCCGGCGGGTCCGTCTGACATTCACCAGTGCGCACAGTGGACAGGGAAGTGGCAAATAAAACGACCACAAGAACGGCCATTGAGATGAACACGGGGACATTTATAGTGTAAAGAGAAAAAATATGATTGAAGAAATATCTCATATACACGCAAAGACGCGTTAAATACAGCTGAAAGGTTGCGGAGGAAAAGACGCTTCCTCAAACTTTGGCATCACCTCACCTGCCTCGACGTCGCCACAGAAATCGCGCACCGCTATTTTCCTCAAATGCAAGAGCAGAAAAACTACAGCGAAGTGAGCTTGATGGCACAAACGACACTCACCTTTCTCTTCGGCATTTTACGCGTGAATTATTCTCCACCAAGCACGGAAAAAATTAAGGTCAACCCCGGAGGTCCAAGAGAGGCGAATTTGAACTACCTCGAAATACAGGATCAATATCTAAGCACCTTCGATAATATGTTGATTATATGCACTCCCCAAAACTCTATACCTCCCACAACCATTGGGTAGAGGGGTCAAAATCCTCTCTTTTGCTGACTCCCGATTGGCTCCTCCCGTCTCTATGTAAACGAGAGGGTCGCGGACATTGGCCGAGATTTATCAGAGGGTGGCTCTAATTGGCTACGCGCTCTTTGTGCGCAGATCCCACCAGACGGCGATGGCTGAGAGGGAAGTGGAGACAGGCCAATGAAAGCGGGGCTGACTCTCGGTGGATCTGGGTAATGTAGGATGAGAAATAGAGATAATGTTGTAAATAAAACACAAAGGACGAGAAAAACGGGCACAATGGCACAATGTCGGCCATAGACGAGCTCCAGAAAAGCTGGTGGGCATTGTGTCTTGTAGGGTTTCCTCTGCAATAAAGAACTAGAGTCATCATACACATATGTTTTTGCACAACAAATAGCCTATGACTGCAGAGGCACCAGTCCCTGTAGGAACATGATACCAGTAAAGCAATAGGAATGAATAAGTCACTATAAATTCACTATTGCAGACAAATTAGAACCGTGAGTGATTTATTTCATCACATTTCTTTCCATGGGAGAGTAAAATATCAGAATGTCATCCAGGTGTACAAATCGGTTGAAAGCTAAATTGTGCCCAAATACATTTCATGTGCAGCAGTGCTTTATTTGTGTTGGTCTCTCTACTAGGACAAGGATTATCCAGCAACGTCAGAATAAAAAGAACCTAGAAAGAACTCCATAAAAGAGCCAAAGCTCTTAGACCAGGATGCAATATTGTGTTAATAATGTGTTTCAGTGCATATTACAGTTCTCCCTCACATAATAAACACTTTGAAATTATTAAATTGTGGCAAGGAATGTTCAGTGTGTTAAAGTGCATGCTTTCATAAGCATTTTGGAAATGTATATTTTCAAAACAGAGGAAGGAGACTGTGTCCTCGAAACTGAACTCTCATGTGCAAATACTAGGATACTGATTCAGTGTTTTCTCTCTTGATACCCATTCAGATACCTCATCTCTGGGCATCTGCTGATACCGATCGACAAAGACAAAGAAATGGCATTTATGGCCACATCGTGACCAATGCTTGATCCACTAAATAAGGTCAATCACCCACTTTCCTGGGATGATGAAAGAAACTCATTGGACAACCCTGAGAAGGTATAAACCCAGAAGCCAAGCTTCCAACAGAGAACCCAGTTACACTGTTGGAGCTGAGTGTATGTGGCTACCAAGACTGCCAGCAAATTGGTTCAAAGGGGTGTAAGAGATGAGCGATCGCACCAGCCCTTTCTGCCAGAGTTAATTGTTTGTAGTTTTTTTAAAATTAGGATATGTCTGCCCTCATGGGACATTTCCATGCTTAAGTTTTCCCCTAAAGTTACAGCACAAATTCTGGTAAACCTTAGTGCCCCTTTAAGGGCCAGATAGGGCCCTTAACATCCAGTTCATGCTACATCAGGTGTCTGCATACACAGACATGTTCACACAGTGTTTGTCGGCATGCTCAGTCTGTGTAGTCATACATTTTGGGGGGCAGTCCACATGGCCCCTCATGGACATGGGCAGATGATGAAATTAAAGCGGATGTGGAAGGTATAAATTGGACTTTAGTTAGCCCAAGTGCCCTCGTGGCATCAAATTCTGATCTGGTAAGCCTAGGTGCCCTCTGATTGGCCCCAAGTCCCAAAATGCCTTTCTGGGCAGCCCAAGTGACCCTCTCAGTGCTACTGTCACTCTGTTGTGACTTCAGGGCAAATCTTGACACAGGTGCCTGCTTTTTATTTTTATTTTGCCCCTGTGATTACCAAATTTGTACACTCCACTGTTTATATTTATTGCTTCAGTCACCCCACATAACAGATATCACAGGATACAAAATATCTGTCTGTTTAAACAGACGGAACCACTGGCTCCTCAATGGATTGAAGAGACTGAAGAGTGCAACTGTGTTTTCAGAATCTCATTTGCTGTAGTTTAAATCAGGATGAATGACCGTCATGGAGGCCATAGAATCGTTCATGCATCAGTTTGTGCCATAACTCCCAATTTGCCCATAGAGCTTAAATGTAGGGCTGTACCTAACACTTATTTTCATTATTGATTAAACTGGCAATCATTTCTTCAATGAATCATTTACTCTATGAAATGTTACAAGACAGCGAAAAAAAAAATGTAATTCACAATTTCTCAGAGCCCAGCGTGATGTCTTTAATTGCTTGTCCAACCAATGGACCAAACCCCAAAGATATTCAATTTACTGTCATATGTGATATGATTCAATCAATTTTCTAAATAGCTGCCAGTTAATTTTCTGTCACTTGACTAATCAATAACTAATCTATTTGAATCTTTAACAGGCAATTTGTTTCTATTTATGAAAGACATTTTACAGTAAACTAAATCAGAATTTCTGGATACTTCTTGTGATATCATACATAACTGCTGCCACAACATATTCATTTTTAATTTAAAGGTTTAAAACACATGCACAAACTGTGTCAATACCCAGAGGAACTTTGTGCTTTGCTATTTACTTAATTTACAATAATGTCTGGTGCATCCAGTAGTATGGAAATCCTACCAACCTACCTTGCAACAATAATAATCTAGAACCTCTTCTATAAAACAATGGCCTTCACCATATTCTACAATGTTTAAATGCATACATCGCAGCAAATATCACACCATTTTAAACATACAATGCCAAAAAACATTCTACAAAGAAATCAACAAAAGCAACCTCAACATTCTTGTGTAACATCACAATAGACAGAGAGAGAGCTACACATCTCACAAAAGACAGAGCTTTCCTGCCCAAACAAACAAAACCCCTCATGTCTACATAGGTGTGAATACACAACTGTTTTAGAAGTCAACCCAGAACACACAGGAGCAGGTAGCTTGATGGCTGCTCCGCAGTTCCCACATAGATTCACACTGTCAGCTAAATGGAAGGGAATACACAATGAGGAACATGTACAACACATACATACATAAAAGAAAGACACAAAAGGAATCCACACTGAAAAGAAATAATCCCAAAAATGTTACTTTTGAAACGTTTTATTCAGACTGAGAACACTTCTTTCTGATGATAAGTTTACCATTACTTCTCTGTTTGTACATTTTCTCTTGTTTGTGCCCTTTTGTCACCTATTATGGGCGTCAGTCTGTGTGCCTAGTTTGACTGACTTCACACAATACATAATGGGCTCACTTTTACAAATTAAAGAATTAAATGAATGAATGTAGACATTTTTGAAAACATGTGCACCAAATCATGTTTATGAAAGTGACCTTTCTGTGAATATACTCAAACAAGTCTACAGCCACGCTAGCCGCTCTGTGAGGCTGTAATTAGGCACAGCAATGCTAAATGCTAACATCAGCATGCTAACATGCTCACAATGGCAATGCTACATGCTGATGTTTAGCATTTATAACGTTTGCCATGTTCACCAGCTTAGTTTAGCATGTTAGCATGCTAACATTTGCTAATTAGCACTAAACACAAAGTGCAGCTGAGGCTGATGGGAATGTCATTAGCTTTGCAGGTATTTGGTCATTAACCAAAGTACTGGACAAATTGAAATTTTGACCTGATGATGGTGCGAGAGGAAAAAAGCAGGGATCAATAAATTGATTACAAGTCATCCTGGGGGGATCGTGACTGCCTACATTTTGTGACAACCCATCCAGTTTTGAGACAATTCATATAAAACTACAAATGTCAATCTGCTGGTGGCGCTAGTCAGTGCGCTAGTCAGGGGATCACCAAAGTCCGTAGGATTCATCCACTGGGGACTAAGAATATCTTCGTAAAATTTCATGGCAATCCATCCAACGATTGTTGTGATATTTTAGTCTGGACCAAAGTGGTGGACCGACTGGCAGACTGACTGACTTTGCCACCCATAGAGCTACGCTGCTAGCATGGCTAAAATGATTGCATGATTGCATGTTTGCATTTTGTGTATGATTTAAACATGTATGATGATGTGTGATATAAAAGTGAGAAATCCCATGACTAGTTACCTTTCTTTGTTTAAAGAAACCAGAACCAACTTCATCCCAGTTAAGCCATACACATTTATATGATGTTCCAAAGAATTCATGCTATTAAACAAAAAGCATGTTTGTTATCATACAGTAGTTATAGAAATAACATTTCACTTGCCTGAAAAACTTAAAATTTCTTACAGTGAAATAATGAGTCAGGTCCTTGCTCTGGGGCCTTAAGTGGCAGGTTAAATAATTCTCTGGTTAAATGTTCTTTAGTAAGCCTTATTTACACCTTTATTACCAGTATCACCAGTGCTGTTAAGTGACTAAAATGAACGCAGAATTTCCCAAGCCAGTGTTATAACTCAAACTAGAGAATATGATCCCGATCCTCCAGTCTTTGAAATGTCTCCAGAGGCTGCATGTGAGGCTTAGAATAGATTTTAAGATTGTTGTCACTGTGTTCAAGGCTCATAATGGCCTTGTGCCACGCTATCAGCCTGGTATATGCACTGGGCTGCTCAGGAAACGCAGTGAGCAGCTTTTAGCATTTAGGCTCTAAACGTGGCCTAAATTAGACTAATTACAAATCTAACACAATATCTGTATTTGTACATACAGATTCATATTTGCATACGTATATATAAATATATATAACATAAAATGTCCTAGAGAGGTGTTGAGCCTCTAGAACAGCTTCAGAAATCCTTGGCATAGATTCTCTGAAACACTTCCTGACTGATGGAACAACATTCTTCCCTAATTTAATGTTTTCATGATGGCGGCGGAGAGCACTGTCTAACATATTGCTGCTCAGTTGAGTTGAAGGCCACAGAACATGATTCACATCATTTTGATGCTCACCAAGCCATTCGCTCAGTATGGAGGCATCTGCATTTGTTATGTTTCTTCACTCATTTATTCACATTTCTTTTTCATTCATTCACCCGTCTGTATGTGTGATACACGCTTTATAAATAAACATAAACCTAATGTCATAATAGACCATTGCTCCTGTACTACTGTAAATTAGCAGCACATAGTGACGTACAGCAATTGACGTAACAATCTCATCACAAGGTCCATTTATCAGCTGTTCTGGGACTTTTGATCATGTCACATGATCATCAGCAGATGGAGTTGCCCAGTTATCACAGAATTATGGTTGTTCAGTTTCCCAGTTTTCTGATTACTTTAAGAACTTCTCCTCCGTGTTGACTTTCCAACTTCTTTCTTGACCTTGGAAACAGTTTCACAACAATCTCACCTCAAGGTCCATTTATTAGCCGTTCTGGAGCTTTCAATCATAATTAAATCTAAATAACAGAAATGGACTTTGCATTCATAGCAACTAACAGCAAACGGAGAGAGAATTAAAATGATGCATAGGAGCACTGAGCATCAGTGAGCTGGTCTTTCTCTCTGCAGAGATGGAAGAGCTTGTCAGAAATAGTCTCACGGTGCAGCGTCATTATTGAGATGCCATCTTTCTTTCTAACAGACTGTGAAGAAAGCCAGACTCTGACCTGACTACTTTTAGACAGGACTTGCCTGACACCTTGTGGACAGTGTTTGTCATTATTATTGTTGCAGGACGGATATTGCATTGCGCTTTCAGCATTATCATAATGTTAATAAAATAATCGCTGGCGGAATTAGAGCAACGATGTCTTTTTAAATGTCACTATTTGTACTATGGAGGATAATTGAAACCAATTTTTTGTTTATTTAATTAATTAACATTTCATCTTAAAGCAAAAAGGATTGCAACCTGTCCGACACCAAGATGTCTATTAATAATACCCTCCCTCCCCCCGCCCCTCCCCCCCCCGCTCCTTACTTCCTCCCTCATCCTACATTACGTCATTAGGACCTGCGTACTTGTCGATCGCGGTGAATTTGGGGGATGCAGCTCTCCGTGAAGCGAAGCATGCACCTGCAGGAAACACCGGGCTGCCTTTTGTCTTCAGATGATTTGCTTTGGTTTAATATCTGTCAATAAAACCGACAGAAAGGTCAAAAACACGGCAGGGTAATAGGCAGGACTTCCTTCGGGCACTAACGAGTCCGGCTGTTTATCTCGGCGTGCAGCGCAAGGCGAGCCACTTCAGGATCAGATAACAAGGTGAGCTTGTTGACAAGCACAGCGTTTCGCGTTTTTGAATTTGGGCTTCTTTTTTTTTTCTGCCCTGATGTCGCTTCAGTTAATCCACTGACGGGCAGTGGGTTTGCTGCTGTGTGTGTGTGTGTGTGTGTGTGTGTGTGTGTGTGTGTGTGTATGTATGTGTGTGTGTGGTTGTCTTATTGTTGCAGGCGGAGCTGCGTGTTTTAGCTGTAGCACCAAAGCTACAGCACGGAGCCGACAGTGTTTCCTCTTTAATGTGGCTGACTGTCAGTAGGGAGGCTGTCATTCATTTATTTGTAGGGAAGTTTTTCTTACAGATGCATTACGGTCGCTTCGTCCTCGGTCTGCCACATTTCCAATGACATCATTGCTGTCCTGACCTGTAGGCCTAATGTCTTCAGCGCCTGTCTAACTCCATGTTATGTACAGCCGGATACATCACAACAAGACTTGTTATTGCTTAATACCATGATAGAGCTTTAAAGCTGTATTACACTAATATTAGTTTGCATTTTCTGAACTAACTTCTTCTTGTACTAGAGCTGCAACTGAGTATTTCCATTATTCATTAATCTATTTATTAGTTTAGTGAGAGATTCATAATTTAACCTATAAAATGTCAGAAAAGTTCCCAGAGAAATGAAATGAGTAATTGATTATCAATTAGTTGTCGACTAACTTTCTGTTGATCAACTAATCGTTTACTTGCCTCAGCCCTAATCGACATTAATCACCAAATTTACAGAACTATGGGCATTAATATGGAGCTGAACTCAGCCACTGATATTTGAAGGCCTGGCCAGCAGGACAGCAGAGGCTTCCCCGAACTGTCACTACAAAGTTGGAAGTAGAGCCGAATGAATTGTCAATTAATCAATTAGTCGGTCATCAATCTGAAACTATTTTGATAATTAATTAGATTATGTTTCCAACAAAAAATGCTTTTTAAATGATGAAGATTTCTTTGCCACACATGATTGTAAATATCTTTGGGTTTTGGACTGTTGTTTAGAGAAAACAAGACATTTGAAGATGTCACCTAGGACTCGCTATTTTCTGACATTTAATAAACAAACGATTGATCAAGAAAAAAAGCATATGTTACAGATTAATTGATAATGAAAATAAATGAGTTGCAGCCCTAGTTGGAGACACACTATTGTCTAAAGTATCATTGTATGCTGTAGCTTTATGATTTCCCTTAACTGGAACTAAGAGGCGTTGGACAAACCACCAAAACAGCCCCACATACGTGTGTGGGCAGGGGTGTCCGTATACTTTTTTCCAGTTAAGAGGGGATAATTGCTTAGCCTCACTGAGTTCTTCCTAAGCAGTTTTTGTGTGTGTTTTGTAGGTTCTCTTGTCACACACCACACTATGCTGGGCTGCTTACTGCGAGGAGGATGCAGTCCTCTGGTCTGCTTGTGGGCCCTGCTGCTGCCTCTGGTCTCCCTCAGTCATTTGAACCAACATGGGCGCAGGGGCCACAGTGTGATGGACCGGCCAAAGCTGCTGCTCGTATCCTTCGACGGCTTCCGCTGGGATTACATTGACCGGGTCCCGACGCCTAACTTCCACACCCTCATAGATGAGGGGGTGATGGTGGAGCACGTGGAGAGCGCTTACATCACCAAAACCTTCCCCAACCACTACAGCTTGGTGACGGGGCTGTATGCCGAGACGCACGGCATCGTGGCCAACGAGATGTACGACCCCGCTCTGAACCGGTCCTTCTCCATGGAGACAGACAGTATTTATGATTCTCGGTGGTGGGAGGAGGCGGTGCCTCTCTGGGTGACCATCCAGAAAGCTGGAGGGCGGAGCGGGGCGGCAATGTGGCCGGGGTCTGACGTAAAGATCCACGGCATGTTCCCCAATCAATACCTCCCGTACAATGCCTCAGTCTCCTTTGAAACCAGAGTGGAGCGGATTATTGATTGGTTCTCTGCACCCAAAGAAGAAGCAGTGGATTTTGGAGTTCTGTATTGGGAGGAGCCAGATGAGAGCGGGCACAACCTGGGACCTCAGAGTTCCCTCATGGACGCTGTCATTGCCGGGATTGATGAGAAGCTCGGCTTCCTCTTGAACGAGCTAAAGAAGGCAGCGCTGTTTGAGAAAGTGAACCTGATAGTGACCAGTGACCATGGGATGACGCAGCTTTCCACTGATAAAATCATAGAATTGGATGTGTATGTGAGCAGAGACCTGTACACCTGGGTGGATAAGAGTCCTGTGGTTGGAATACTGCCCAAAGAAGGTATCCCTTTCAAATTAAATGCTGTCAATAAGCTTGATTTAAAGGAATAGTTTGACATTTTGAGAGATATGCTAATTTGCTTTCTTACCGTGAGTTAGATGAGAAGTCGATAAATATGAAGCAGAGGCTAGGAGACAGCGTAGTGTAGCATAAAGACTGGAAACAGAGAGAGACAGCTAGCTAGGGTCTTTTAAAAGGTAACAAAATATGCCTAACAGAGACTCTAATTAACATTTTATAGCTCATGTATTTAATTTGTACAAAAACCAAAGTTTAAAAATGACTATTTGTTGTTTCGCGGGGGGGGGGGTAACCGGCTGCTGGCTGCAGCTTCATATTTAATGGACAGACGTGAGAGTGATGTCAATCTTGTTATCTAACTCTCGGCAGGTTTGCGATCAGTACAAAGAAAGACTAAAATGAGCACAGAATCACCTTTTCTGTTTCAAAAATGTTAAAGGTCATTTTGTTACATTTTGTTGTTCTCAAATAATGCATGTAGATTTTAGGAAAATGGAGCTTTAATCTAGAATCAGATGTTTTCTTTTGTATTTTAGACCTTTTTTAGACTTTATTGTCCCTGGGGGGAAATTCCTTTCCACAGCACTGTACACATGAGACAACAACTTCACACAGTAACAACATACAATGACAGACAACAGTACACACTCTGGCCAGTTCAGCGAGGCCGATTATTTAAGGCGGCTATGGCTGCAGGGGTTAGACTTTTCCCAAAGTGAGCCCTTCTGCACCTCAGTGCTCTGTACCTGCACCCGGAGGGCAGTAGGGTAAGATGAGTGGGTGTGTGTGATGTCCTGTGCTATTGATGTTGTACTTTCTTTAGTTATACATACATATTGGCAGAATTTCTAAAATGTTGAATTTCTTGCTTATTTGTTTCTTATCCTGTAATCAAATTTTTGTATCTGTGGAAATTTTCTAGCATTGCTTGTCATCTGTCATCTGCAGGAAAGCTTGACGAGGTGTATAGTAAGCTGGTGGATGCTAACCCGAACATGGTGGTGTACAAGAAGGAAGACATTCCTGAGCACTTCCATTATCAGCACAACATCAGGATCATGCCCATCCTCATAGAGGCCAAGGAGGGCTGGACCGTCGTGCAGAACAGGACCGGGCCCTTCATGTGTACGTATTCAAACCTCATAAGGCTGCGTTGCGACAGGTTTTTTTTTTTTTTTTTTTTTTTTTTTTTTTTTTCAATTATTTGAAACAGCAGGTTCCATATGCTCTATTAATAGCTTCACAAGAGATTTTTTTTCCAGTCATTGAACCAAAGCTAGCTCATGTTATACCAGCTGTAATTAACAAAGAAAGGCATATTTGTTTTCCCTTAGAAACAGCAGGAATGTGTGTGTGTGTGGGTGTGTGTGGGTGGGTGGGTTTGGAGGTTTGTCTTTCACCGCCTCCAAGTGCAGTTATTTTTCTTAATCCAAATCAAGCAGGTATTTTTTTTAAACACCTCCTCTTCAGATTAGAGATCTCAAACTATGCATCACGGAGGGCAGTTTTTTCATTGCAGCCGCAGACCCCATCAGCTAATCTTACTGCTTAATTCTTCCTCTCTTGTTGAAGGCTTGTTAATCAGTAAAATGAACTGGTGGAGTCTGCGGCTGGAAGGAAAACCTGCTGACCTGCCTCAGTCCTCAGTGACAGCGTGGTGTGAGACTGCTTAGCTTGATATGTATAAGTATGATACTGTCCTGCATACCAAAAGTTGTTTCTCCTCTATAGCTGTTTGATTTATGAGCGAGCAAAAGGCCTGGATGATAAAACCATAGCTGTTACTGTCTAGCAGTGGCACCTTCTGCTTCTCAGTGCATTCCAGGGAAGGCACTGAGATATATTAGTGTACACCCAATGTGCATGAATCACAGCAATGCTCACTTATTAATGATTATAATTGGTTTATGTGGACTGGACCTGCACATCCAAGATTAAAGGAATGACCAGACTGCAGTTCTGCCTTACGAATATTCCCTTTCTACCCTGCTTACTTTAATTAAAGACTGTACGACAGATGAATTCAGGCTCCGGCGAACTCACAGTAATTTATATTCATAGAAACCTTAACGGTGCCCCATTGGGTTTTATTGTAAGCAAACAAAAGTTATATTTATGGTATCTTTGAGATCTAACGTGAACGTGTTAAATGCATTTCCTTCTTCAAAACATTTGCAAAGCCAATGTCTTAATATTTTAAGTCCTGCATAGTTTACATCAATGTTCACTTGCTAGCAGTCCTCTTCCCTGCCTTCGATGGCGTACTGCTGTGCTTCTTCTCGATCAGTGGAATAGCGTGAAATCATTGGCAGGACTGCGTATTGCGTTGCCCCCATTGCTTGCACAAGTGCGTCCTCATGGGTGTGTACAAAACAAAGCGTAAAAATTGATCCGATTGATCCCACTGATGCTGATGAACTGTATTTATTTTACTCACAGCACAAAAAGTGAATCCTGTCAGTTCGTCAGGAATGTAATAGCACTGATAGATTTTAGGAGCAGTAGTTAGCCTGTCTATGCTTTCATCAAAGGTTTTTGTGCTGATGTGTTTTGATTTAATTTTCAGTTTTGCTTATGCGTTGCTGTGATTGATTTAGCAGTAACCAGTCTGCTGGGTCAAGCAGTGATGGTAGTAAATCATCTGAGAGAGCAGCAGTGCCAGATTCCATAAATCTCTAAACAGAAAGTACGGCCTGTGATTCATGGGATGTGGAAAGTGGAGATCTATAGATAAACAATGCAAGAATAATTCACATCCAAGCATTTTAACTCTTTATGCAAATATATTTCTTGTCTTTTCTCTCCAGTGGGAAACCACGGCTATGACAACACCTTACGTAGCATGCAGCCTGTGTTCGTGGCCCGTGGGCCGTCCTTTCGCCAGAAATACGTCAAGACCTCCATGCGCTGTGTTGACCTTTACCCTCTCATGTGCCACATCCTGTCCATCCACCCTCTACCAAACAACGGCTCCCTCTTAAATGTTCAGGACCTGCTGTCTGCAGAGCCAGCTCCATCCATGCCCAGCATCCCTCCCAAGGTCAACGGGTACTCCTACGCCCCCGTCATAGGTTTCTTCCTCGGTGTGGTGATGGTGCTGGGCTTTCTGGTGGTCTACATCAAACAAGTCACGCGCAAACAGCTGCCCTCACTAAAACACCGAAGCAGGGAGATGTCGCAGCCCTTACTGCAAGAGGACTTGCACCTGTAGCGGAAGAAATGGAAATTATGGCAGGCATAAAAGAAGAGGAGGTATCGCTCCCCAATGTAGTCCACTCTGTCCAGAAGCATCCCCTAAATGCCTCCCTTGTACGACTAAATGCCATTGTGCTGCGCTTTTTATTAGTTGGAGATCAAGGGAATTTTATCTAACCTCCTAATCATTTATAGAGGTACATCTTGCCTGCTTGAGTGTAAGGAAAATGTCTAGGGTTTGCTTCTGGTGCAGGCTTCATCAAGATAATAAACCTTTACATGGGCTTTATAGTGGCTTTGCTTTGATTGTGAATTTTACCTAATATCATCTCGTCATTTTTTTATTGTCACTTAATAAGTAAAAATTCAAAGCTAAGTATGAACATTTTGTTGGCCAAAACCATGACTTGGATAACATTAAGGTGTCAATATGCTCGAAACAACAAACTTGTTTGTCTGAAGGTAAAAGTGTTTTATAGCTATTTGTAGCCAAACAGCCACAGTCGAAGAAGCAATAATCGTTTAAATGACTGCGCGCACTTTCAGACAATCTTTCCTCGGCAGCATTCATAGTGCTGCACTCATTTGCACATAGAAGATGTTAGACACAGCCTTCCCAATTCCAACGTTCGGTAAGGTGGGGGGGGGATGATCCAAAAAGCACTTTGTTTGAAGCATACTGACACCTTTACTCCCTGACAGTAACACTGGTATGGACGGCAGTAGATTTGGTTTATTCGGCCTTAGAACTAGGCCTTGTCAGGTTATTGCCACCAATTGTTCTACTTGTGGTCTGAGCACTGAATTAAAAGTTACTTTGAAATACAAAGGCTCGTGAAATTCAGCTGGTTTCAGGAGATTGGCTGGGGTCAGTATTATTTTTGAATGTTGGAAGCAGATGTTCCACTAAAGACTCACTTAATGTGCCAGGCTACTGCTCATATTTGTAGGTCATTCCATGAGCCAATCACATCACAACCTTGCTCTTTAATAGTCAGTTACCATTTGCCTTTTAACTTAACTGGAGAACATCTCTTTAAGGTGTGCAATCGTTTGTGTCAGTCTTTTTATTTTTTTTGTAGAGTTTGTGTTTTGGAAGGCATTTTCCTATATAGCTGACTGTGTACTGTCCTCCTGTTCATACATTACTTGACTGTCATAACCATTTGTTGGTGTGTGAAGTGCAATTGCTATTGGTCAGTATTTGGTCGTAGGGATTTTAAGAGTTTTGTTGTTGCTTGGTTGAGAAGACTATTTCGGCATGACTTGCAAGAACTGTTCCCCTGATTTGCGTTACAGGATAGATATGAAACAGAACAATGGGGCAGTAGTTGGATGCTTTTTAGGTCATGTATTATTTGCACTTCTTGTTCGTAGTTGCTATTTGAAATGATAAAAAAAATAAATTAGGTGCCTCTTGCCAAAAAGCTTTTCAATTAGCATAATCGTAGAAAGTCCAGTAGAATCCAAATCTGCAAATAAACAATTTGAATATTTTTTCAGCATCTTTAAAAAAAAAAAAAATTGGTTCAATTTTCTCCTTATGCTTTTAGATGCATTGACTAATACCTGTGCCCAAAAAATGACAGACATCACTGTGATATATACTTTTTACAAAATTTAAATTCATAAATTGAAAGCATTTATATGGATATTGTTCATTTACTGATAGTCTTTTTTTCTTGTGTTGTCTGATAATTTTCCCCTGACTTGTTGACAGAGAAATTAAATATATCCATAATATATTTAAATAATTCATTTGGAATTGTTAGAAAATAATAAACATTAGATTTATCTCAGTTGATTATTAACTTGGATTTGAAGTATGGATATTTGATATAATTTACAAATTAACTATCTTTGCCATGTTGATGCCATTAAAGATTCTTCTGAAATTAAAGGGTGAAACTATGTGAAACAGAGCAATTTTGTATTTTCTTTATTTTGTTTGTGTTTGTGTATGATGCCAGGACCTTGACAGATTTTCTTAGTCCAGACCATTTATGTCTTCACTTTCCTCATACAGATGCCGATGAGAAAGAGGCCAAAATGTTGAAGGGATTTTATTCTGAAGGCTGACAGAACCCATGTAAAAACAGCAACTAATTATTTGGCATAAGGATAAGAAGTTGTTAGCACTTAGGGACTGTACAAAAATGATTGTGGTGGAGAGGGAGGCTGAACCTTATGTTTCATGTTTGTTTTTTATGTTTTCAGTTTTAAAAAGCAAGGCCCTCCTCGGTGTTCTAAATATTTTCTTCTGCCCCTCCCATTGACTTAGAAAAAAAAATGCAACACTATTCTCACCGCAATATCTCAAAATATTTTAATTGGTACAATTCATTTCCCTATTAATAATTAAAAGAAGGCAAAGAAGAAAGAAGCGTAAGATGATAAACCCCAATTTAAACCTTGATCTGAGAACAGTATGATAACACGCACATTAGAGGTGAAATTATAAATTGCCACATTTTTGACAAACAACACAATGTTGAATATAACTGGGACATGATTTATTGAATAAAGAGCTTCTAAATAAACAGTTATTAATATTGTTGAATTAATAAACGGGCAATATGCAGGTTGCACCACACATGGATACCAAATAATAATTTAAAAAATAAATAAAATATAAATCTGTGGTGAAAAAATCAATAACCCTCCCCTGCCCCAAAACTTTCAGACTATATTCCCTTCAGCAAAAAATATAAAAAATACGTAACCCTCCCCCGATTCTGACTTCTTCTTCTTCCCCCTAATAATTTTCGTACAGTCCCTTAGAAATATGACTTATTAGCATTTAAAGTAAAAATTGAACAAAAGTGAACTTGTCCCTACTCCTTATAAATCTTTAGTCGTGATCCATTACAAAGTGAGAAACCTGCTTGGAGTGAAAATTCAAAGTGTGACGATGTAAAATTATAAGGAGGCAAAACTTAAGGAATTAAGTTCAATGTCTAACTCAACATTTGATTATGTAAGTTTGTAACCTTGACATTTTAAGTTTTCTCAACTTTTTCTTTCTTTTTTTTTTCTTTTTTTACAAGTTGGGACTGAAATGAAGAATAGGCTATGTTAAAAATAAGATAGAACTTTTCAGTGTGTATCTGTTCACTGCACTCACTAGGTATTGCACTTAAACTGCCTCACTGCAAATGTGTCCTTGAAGGCACAGGCCTCAGCTTTTGCATAAATCATTTGTTAACTTGCAGGATCAAAGGTCTTTTATGAGTTATCGCTGGAATTTAGAGCGCTCAGTCAGTCAGAGGCAGGCGGACTGTGTGCCACCACTTTGACCACTTCACTCCTCCTCCACCTTATACCTCGGGTCTGCCAATTAAAACAAACAAACAAACCAGAAAACATGGACAACATCAATGACACAACAGATGAGGGAAGTGTGCTTGAAGAGCGCAGGGATGGAGCTGACAGCCCCGACCGAGAGCCTAAATATGAGAACTCAGGTGCGGCGAGGGAGCAGCTGTACAGCGAGGTGCAGGTCCACGCCTCTGCGGAGGCAGAGCGCAGCTCGCCGGACTACATGGACACGAGAGACGGGGACAAAGATAGCAGCTCGTCCTCTTCATCCAGCGATGATGAAGAGGTTAAAGCACAGAAAGCGGCGGAGGTGAACGGCGAGGCGCACGACGGATCCAGGCGCTCCTCGGCCTCCTCCGCTTCCCCCGGGGACCCGTGCGACGACCCGCCGATCCAGCCCAGGATCCAGGAAGAGGATAACGCGGAGGATGGGATGCTGATGGCGTACACCTACAACAACAGTGACACCAAGCCGGAGGAGTCTGTTGACTACAGCCTGAAAACTCTCGAGAATGTCACTCTGGATGAGAGCAGCGCTGCACCGGCTGATCCCAGCCAGCCTGACATCTCTCTGTTCGTCAAGGTAAGAAATATACCCAGGTCAGTACGAGACCAAACCGTCTTTGCAGGGTTGACCCAAGTCAGGCCTCAGTTTGCTTCAGCCTCACCCTTCAGCATGAGGCATTAAAGTTGGTTTTTCACTTTCAGTAGTGATGAACTCAGCACTATATCAGATTTCCCAAAAGGCTCCTTGGAGCCATGTTGAGTATCCTTCACTGTACTGTTTGTACAGTTTCTTTGGTGTTAGGGTTGGTTACTCATGATTGAAAAACCAACACAGCATGTAGACTTTAATCCCCCTGAAATAAGTATCAACCAACTGGCATATTCTGCATTTTGAGGATAAAACATTGATTTCAAGTGTTGAACAGCATTATTGTAATATCTGGCATATATTGCATATCAAATATTAGTGTGCATATTGAGGAACACCATCCAAAAGTGTAACATAAATCTGTTTCTGTGGATGTTGGTGACTTGGCCAAGTCTGAGCCAAAATCATGACATGTAAATAATCTGAAAGAGTGCCAGCACTGAATGATATGCCCAGGGCATTTCACAATCAAGGTCCAAATATGAATAAGTTTAACTTGCTGCGAAAATGTACACAATCGAGAAATTTGACTTTGTGGATTCCTTTTGTAGGTCATATTAAGCGGAAGAAAACGTACAAAAATTTAAGCCTAAAACACATTGTTTATAGAAAAACTGGAAACATAGACCAGAACTATAATGATGTTGTATGAAGAAATAATAATCAAGCACTATAAGGAGTCTATACTATGTGAAAAACTTATTTATGGCCACAGTATACACATGGTTTACCGGTTTATGGTTGAAGTCTTAGTGTAGATGTTATTTAAGTTGAATAAATTGAACTTCTTGAAGTCAGGGATTAGAAGCACATGTATTATAACAATAGATCTAGTATTAAACAGAAATATATTCAGAAATATCTATGACATTGATTTCAGTAAGAAATGTCACAGAAGCAGTGATCACTTTTTATCAGAAGCCTTGTCAGTGACTTTATTCTGGAGGCACTCTGGTGTAATAATTAACTTGTTTACTGTACGGCCATAGAAACCAGGGGTGAACTCCATGCCTGAGCAAATCCAACTGTGTGTTTTGCTGCTTTTCTGATAGAGCTGGTCTGTGAGGTGTACTATCAGCACATGCGGGGGGTCACTTTGCTGATTGGGCAACAGAGATTGAGAGTCAGTGGGCAGGACTGAAGGAGCTCTGTTTGGGCTCACAAAAGGCCTTGTAATGGGGAATGACACTAGTAGTTTGTGCTAAATCTTCAAATTGTCGTGTCTGTCAGCAAAGACAAAAAAAAAATGGGTGTACGCAATCAACACAGATGAGTTGCAAACATGCAGTAATTGCTCTGACTTGGATGATGATTTCTTGAAATTATCCAAACTTCCTCCTGTAGTTGTGACAGGGACTGGGGCTAACTCCAGAAAGAGTATTAGCCGTTAGCTTTGCCAAATCCAACAATGATATGATTCTGAGAACATTCATTTCATGAATACAGCATTATCATAAGAACAGCATACAGTATTGCATGTCCATTGCTTTACCACGGGAAAATTCTCAGTAAAAATAATTAATGAGGATTTTGTGTCTTTTATCAAGGCATAAAGAAACCTTGCAGCTGATTTTCACCCATTTTCTTGGTGATTAGAAACAACATTGGTGGGATTTGGGATTTCACCTCAGTCGACACCAGAGCGCCGGAAACCTCAGCATATTAACACATTTACAGCACAAAAGGACAAAAGCTCAAATTTTGCACATAGAGAGATGTGCTATCTTGATGTTATCACAATTGTGATAAACATGGACAATAGTTCACCATGAAAGTGACAACATATTTGGCCCCTTCGCTGCATACTGCCACACTTTCTGTCCTATCCAACCCGTGGGTGGATTTCCCAATAGTTTAATCTTCAACCATCACCATAAACCAGGCCGAGCTGCACTATAAAAGTAGGGAGGAGAGTTAGGACACCATCTGCCCATGCTGAAAGCCTACGTGGCTCCATCCCCGCTGTCTGTGATAAAGAAGGCCATTGTAGAATATGTTATCACTACTGTCGCTAAAAAGCAGTTTCACAGGGGACAATCTTTTTTTATATATCTGCATGATAACAAGCTCTGTTTAAGATAACACCAAAAGTACAAGATACTTAAGTATTCACTGTCAAAGTTTAGTTGGCCATATAATCATATTCATAGGGTTTGTTGTCACTGATTCTGGTCAAAATTAAGACAATGCTTATATTGACTGTTGGGTTGTCACATTTGGCAAGTGTGTGTTGACACAAGTGGAGAGGTCAAACACTCCCCTCCACCTTGGCTCCGGAAAGATAGAAAATGTCTGTTACTGTTTGATGTTCAGGTGAATGATTAGTCCAGCAAATCAGTGTTTTGGGCTTCCTTTTGTCTCAAGACAAAATCAAGGCCATTTCTTCTAAACCCTTAATGATTTCATGATCATCAAGGATTTCGAAATCCTTAAAGGAATAGTGAGACGCTTTGGGAAATACGCTTATTTGCTGTTTTGCAGAGAGTCATATCTGTCCTGTGAATGTACAGCTACAGCCAGTTAGCTTAGCTTGGCATAAAGACTGGAAACAGGGGGGAACAGCTAGCCTGCTGGCACTGTACAAAGGTAACACAATCCGCCTACCAGCACCTCTGAAGCTAGCTAATTAACAGTATCATCTGTTTAATCCACGCAAAAACCGAAGTGTAAAAACAAAAATTGGTTTGCTAAGCTAAGCTAACTGGCCACTGGCAGGAGTTTCATATTTACTGCACAGTTATCAGAGTGGTATCGATCTTCTCAGCAAAATCTCGGCAAGAAAATCAAAAGAAGAAGAATACATTTGTAATCAGAACAAAGAAAGGATAGAATAAGCACAGATGCACCTTCTTTGTTTAAAAAGTTTAAAGGTTTAACCAAATTCAATGATTTAATCAGTCATTTTGTTACATCTTGCTCTAATAATATATGTACATTTTAGAAATATGGAGCAAGTTGCAGTTGCAGTTCTACGTGGGGTTATGTGCCGGACTGTTTCTTGGCCTTTGGACAGAGCCAGGCTAGCTGTTTCTTCCTGTTTCCAGTCTTTATGCTAAGCTAAGCTAACCGGCGGCTGGCTATAGCTGTATATTTACCGGACAGATACGAGAGTGGTATCAATCTCGTCATTTTCGACACTTTCCCAAAATGTCAAACTATTTGCTCGGGTCTGTACCTGTAAAATATGCTACAAAATATGAAGAGAGCTTCTTTAAATGCAAGGAAATGCAGATATGGAATGAGGTTTTCTATTTATTGATGCCACATTTGGTAGTATTGAATAAGATCTGAATCTGAAAAGACTTTGGGCTGAACTCATTATCATGCCTTGTTTTCATCATGTGGGTGCTGTGAAGCCTATTGAGACTGTAACTTTGATTAAGGCCTATACAAATAAACTTACCGAAACCTAAAATAACACATTTAGAAACCACTCAACATTTTCCCTCATAAACACTGATAATGAACTGCTTCCGTGGTGGCCCAGTAATTGGTTAGTGATGCATGTTGGTATATCAGCCAGGAGAGGGGGCTGTTCTATAAATAGAAGCAGTTTAAAAAAGTTGCTCCAGCCACCCCATTTTTCTCTCTCTCCTTCTGCTTTCATCTCACTTTCAAATTGATTGATGATGAGAGATTTTATTCTTGGGTATATCTCTCAGAACTCTGTGCCCGTTCCAATGAAGCAAATAATGAGTGCCACTCAATTTCTTCAGTGTGTGCTGACAAAGATTTTTGCAGTCAGACCTGCTTTTATTTTAGTTGCCCTACATAGGCCCTTTTTCCGTAAATGAACGCCAGTTCCTGCCTAAAATCCAAAGCCAAGCATGAATAATTCACAGAGGAATCTTCTCCAGGTCTCCTGCTGGTGATCAAATATAACCTGCCATATTCTGCCAGAGTCAAACACGTGAGCATGCATTAAATATGAATGCTGCTGCTCACACACTCAAAAAAGTGACACAAACATATTTGCATATACTTGAGAAACAAAAATATTTATTTATATATATATATACTCAGATATATTTGGGATTACTCAAGAGAGATGATATTTTTGATAGTTTGTGATGTGTCTGGAAAAGTCTCGTCAACCTGACCCAAGAAGCAAAGAGACCAGAGAAAAATCAGAAAGTGAGGTGACCAGTTTAGGAGAGATGAGACAGATAAGAGAGGAGGTGATGGCAGGGATGTGTGTTAGAGGGGAGTTTGGTTGCAGTGGTGGGAAGAGAGGGATGGGGCTCCACCCCCTGGTATAGACCGACACCTGTTTTCCACTTTGTGTCAGTGAGAGCTAGCTCTGCTCTCCATCTGTGTCCAAATCAGAGCGCGCGGCTCTACCTGCCACCTGGACCGCTTCTCAGCCTCACCTGCAGGACATAAAACAAGGGAGAATACAGCCTTTTACAGGACCAAAAGGGTGGTGGAGATTTTGAAACAGGGACTTGAAACCAAAACAGCCTTTTCAGGTGTGAGGGATCACTGTCGGAGAGACGATATCTGGGTTTTTTTCTGGAGGATGTAGACCTCCAAGGATAAGCAAAGTACTGTAGTTACATAAAAACAAACTAAAGAATCAAGGTGACAGCCAGAACCAGGCATCATGTCCAGTAACGGTCAAGACAGAGACCCTGATATCGAACTTTTTGTCAAGGTAAGACAGAGACACAACTATGGTTACAGTATTTTGTAAAGTTAAGTTTTGATAGAAGATGGGGACAGTATATCAGCAGGATTTCCAGTGTAGCACCACTGTGTCATGGAAAGCTCATGTAACTCAATAGCAGAGGTAGAGTTACAGCGGCACACTCTTCTCCATGTTGACCCAGGATTGTTGTGACAGTGATACTGAAGCTGCTCGTTGATGGTGGGAAGCTCGCACCAGGGCACTGCTGTGGTACCACTACCCCATCTGACACATTAAAAGACAGTCAGACTTTTTTTTAAGGGACATTATGTAATCAGTAGATGCTCCAGATTATCACCTAACATAGAGCATAAATGATTGAAGCACCAGTTTGGAAGTGCCACCTTTATTAGATACAGCCGTGTTGTTTTGTTCTCCACAACTAGATGCGCTTGAGGCCCTGTGGGAAATGTTAGAGGCGGATGAATTTGAGGCAGGTGAGGTGGAAGCAGGTGGAAAAGCTCATCGCTGATGTGCTGCCTGGATGCACTGGCCCAATTAGCTGGTGTGAAGGCAATGCACCTCCTCTCCTAGGAAACCGGTCAGCTAGGTAACTGAAAGTTCACTGACACGCGGTCGGCTTGCATCGCCCTTTTAAGCCTTGCCGTTCACAACGTTCCTCTGTTCTTTCAGTACATGAAACTCTTATTTCTAGAACGCAATAATCCTGTGGCAAGATACTTTGTGTTTTGTCTTACATTTAGTTAGCGATTCTAAGCTCGTCCAATAAATGTTCCTAATGAAACCAAACTCACTTTTGGCTCTGTGTGAGGTGTGCTAAGTGCAGAGGCAGTCTGATGCACAAATCTCGTATATGGAGTGGTTTCCATAGCAGCTGCAGCCTTGATATTAGTTATTAATAGATATTAATACTAGATATTATTTTGTCCTCATGCTGCCATTTGAGATGTGACCTAGATGGACAGAGAACTATCCTACATAGCCGCATATCAATCCAATTTGTATTTCAATATATCGCACCACAGTATATTTGGGTTATTGTAGCATAGTGAGGACTGCATGGGTGAGTCTTAGCTCTTTTTATTTTAACTCCACTTAAGTAGACAGAGGATCTATACATTGTAGGAAAGCATGTAGCAGCATGATCACAGGCTATACCAGTACCCCAATGATGAATCTCAGGGTTGAGACATAAACCCTTCATGAGTAGCAAATCTTCACATGGTACAGTGATTAAACGGGCTCTCCAGCGATTTCACACATCAAGATCAATTGAAATATATGACACAGCCTGTAAAAACTGTTATATAATGTCTTCTGCTTATGGAAGTATAATACTAAATTACCTAGCTGAAAAACTTCATTGTGTCAGTTATTTGTAATTCAGAAGTTTTTGGATTTTGGATTTTTTAAAATATGGTTCTTATTGTGCAATTGAATTGAAAAAGTGTTGAAATAGCTTTCATAAATTGCTTTAGAAAAGAAAATTGCACACTGGTATTGAAACAGCAACATATAATTCACTCAAATTATTACTCAGAGCCTGAATATGTGATCTTTCTATTGGAACAATAGAATAGTTAATTACACACACTCTTAAAAACACAAGAAACATAAAAACACGAGGAATTGCTTTGTTTTCACTGCCTTAGCAATGATACATTGTCATTTTTTCTCATTAAAATGTGAGGTAAGACAAACCATTGAGACTGAAACCCAGTTATAGACCAGTATACATGTATAAGTATGTGATGGATCATGTGAAGTAACATTGCCTCCAGTGGAACCCACTCATCATCACTCAGCGGCTCCATGCACTCACGTTCCTTGTGCCCACAGGCCCAGTTGTGTCTGACAGCTTTTGTCCTCCATGTTCTAGATGTTGATTGGCTATTATCAGCGGCTGTGTATTATGTTACCGCCGTGCCGCTGAGCCTAGCCATAACAATGCGCAGACAGAAGCATCACATGCACTCAGGCAGCATGACAGCACTCAGCATCAATGGCTGGCATACATACAGTTGGATCAGCTACTTTTAGACCGACAGCTCTGTTTTCTGGTCTTTGCTAGGAGCAATGCGCTGTTGGGCACGTGTACTGAATGGCAAAATGTTTTCCACTTCAGTGTAGTGTCTTTTATTTGTGAAGTGACTGCTAGTGCTGGTTATTTTTGATATTAGCCAACTCAAGGATAGTAATAACGAAAGTGCCCATAATTAAATGAATCTACTGCTTTGGTAGATAGTTTAAAGAGAGTTTAATTTCCAAAACTAATAAATAAACTATCTCCACTGTCAAATCTCTGCTCATCCTGCTGAACTTGAGGTCATTGCACTTATTTTGCTGTGTGTTGTGGAGCTCTCTTGTACAGCTCTGACCCTGCACTCTGTGCCCTGCTGGCCAGTGAGCCCGGTTATGGAATCACTATGTATAATTCAGCTGGGCCAGTGGATCAGGTGACACTGCTGATGCTCTGCTATGTATCCGTACATGCCGACACACGATCTCACCGCATGTACACAAGCATACGATGGAGAGGAAGTGATTATATCAGTAGTGTCACTGTAGGGAGAAAAACTTGCAACCCCTCTTTGGTTATTATCATGCTTTATTCTCAGCTGACTGATTATGTGGTCCTGTGAAGGATTTAAATTCTGGAACCACTGATGAACTCATTTCAAAACCATTTGGATAAAACGCAAAGCTGTCAGGCACAAAACAATGTGGTTTTTCTTTTTGACAATTGGTACAATGCTTTAACCTGACAGCAAGAGTATGCAGCTTTTGTTATTTGCCCAAATCTATATGGACACCATTTAGTACACATAGAATAATACTCCTAGATTAGAACATGCTGGCAGATACCAAGAGTGTACTTTTGGTTTGACTGTCCTTATCATACATTTATATCAGGGATTTAAGGGTGACGTATTTATGTGAATTTGTCAAGTGTTTACATTTATACAACCCATGACGCTACTTTGAATAACCTTACAAGTCAAATAACAGTCAAAGATAACAGTCAGCTAAATCCAACATGTATTTGTTATTAGCAAGGTTGTCAGGTTCTCAGTGAGACAACCTTGCAGCCAAAGATTTTACCAACAGCAGAAAGCTGGTGTAGCAAGTGTGTGTGTGTGTGTGTGTGTGTGTGTGTGGGGGGGGTCTCTCCTCATGAAGGCTTGAGTTCAAGCTGTGACCTGGAGCAAGACATTTAATCCCTCCTAGCTTCTGGGATGCAGAGATGAATACAGTGTTGCAAGATCAGAACACAAAGAGAAAAAATAGCTTGTTAAACAAAAGCCTTAACGTCTGCCAGCTTATTTATGTGTGACTTTAGAGAAAACATTAATGCCTGCCTGTTATAGTGCAGCCTCCCATCTCTGCATCACATGCCATGTAGATTTGTGAAGCTTCTAATGCTCAGTTTTTGTTTAGATGATGTCTAATTTTTCACACCATACACGTGTATGTTTGCCTGTGTACAGTACTTTTACAGTACCATATGTCATATTTCATCGCTCTGGCTCGTTTTCTGTCGTCTCGTTTGTGCGCAGGCAGGCAACGACGGAGAAAGCATCGGCAACTGTCCCTTCTCTCAGCGCCTCTTCATGATCCTCTGGCTTAAAGGAGTCGTGTTCAACGTCACCACCGTCGACCTCAAAAGGTTAGGATACAGGAAAGCGAGCTTCCAACACAAAAACACACTTATGCACTCACTGGGTTCCTCGTGGCATACTGCTTTCTCTGTGTCCTCTGTAGAAAGCCAGCAGATCTGCACAACCTGGCTCCTGGGACGCACCCTCCTTTCCTGACCTTCAACGGAGAGGTCAAGACTGATATCAACAAGATCGAGGAGTTTCTGGAGGAAACACTCTCTCCTCCAAAGTAATTCAACTGGATGGTTTTACAACACGTAGTTTACAGTATCAGATTATATCACAGACTACACATACGCTGCTTTTTGCTGGATTTATTTAACTTCAACAACGCTGTTGAAAGGGCAGGAAACATTTCAGTCCTATAAAAGTGATATGTGCTGTGTTTGAAGACTGATGTTAACTGATATAAGTGTTTGTTGTTTATGGCTGTTGTAAATCTTTTGTGATTGAGTATATACGGTATGTGGCTTGGCCACTTTTGCACATTTAAAATTTGAAAACAAAAACCTTATGTGCTTCAATGACAACAGCGACAGCTTTTGTGTAAATTTAGAAAAATCAAGACAGGTTTATTGTTTTTTTTGTTATTGTCACCCCTCACCCCATCAGAGCCAGTGTGTGAGCAGTTGCAGAGAAAAACGTCAGATTAACTAAATCTTTCTTTTATTGCCTGCAAAGTTTTTTGCATTATAAATGGAACTTAGTGTGAGAGAGCTTAAGGGGTGGGCGGCCAACTCGGTGTGAGTGTGTAACATGTTTTCAGTCTGAACTGAGCTCCAGTCCAGGTGTTAATGCTATCCAGATGGTTTGGTCTGACTGCGTCTCTGACTGCGTCTCCTGCCTCTGTCCCCCCTGTCTGCTCAGGTATCCCAAACTGGGCGCCAGGCAGAGAGAGTCGAACACAGCTGGAAATGACATCTTCGCCAAGTTCTCAGCCTACATCAAGAACACTAAACCAGAGGCCAACGCCGGTGGGCTGCTCATTTTGTGCCATTTACACTCACAGGCGCACACATACACAACAGAACAGGATGAAAAAAAATATATGGCAGCCATTATTATATTCCTCCACTAGGTAGTAGCAGAGTCTAGTATTTAAGGCTTGCTTATACTCATATATTTTGCCGTGCTGCCACCTAGTGAGGTTATCACTACACAGGTTATGTCACTTTTACCTTCCGACAGTATTGTATCCATACTTCTGTGTGTTTCTGTGTGTGACTTGTGTGTTTAGGTCTAGAGAAAGGTTTGACCAGGGCCCTGAAGAAGCTGGACAACTACCTAAACAGCCCCTTGCCAGATGAAATCGATGCAGACAGCATGGAAGAGGAGAAGGGCTCTAACCGAAGCTTCCTTGATGGAAACGAGCTCACTCTTGCAGACTGCAACCTGCTGCCTAAACTACACATAGTCAAGGTAAAGAGGGATTGTACCTGGGGGAAACATTCATTAGTGTTAGTTGGTTCATTTAAAACCACTGAGAAAGAAAAAAGTATTTTATTTATATTATCTTGAACGTCAACATACTCGTGTTTGAGACTATTTAAAGTTTTATTTTTAACCAAGCGTGGCTCTAGGGATAGCAATGTCGGTCTGTCCTTCCAACATTTTGGTCCAAACTGAAACATCTCAACAACTATTGGATGGATTGCCATGCAATTTGGTAGAGACTGGCTTTGGTGATCTCCTGACTTTTCCTCTAGCACCACCTGCAGGCTTATAACCAGATAACTGCAAAACTAATGACATTCCCATCAGCCTCAGCTGTACTTTGTGTTTGGCACTAATTAGCAAATGTTAGCATGCTAAGGTGCTAAACTAAGATGGTGAACATGGCAAACATTATACCTTCTAAACATCAGCATGTTAGCGTTGTCACTGTGAGCATGTTAGCATACTGATGTCAGCATTAGCAGCCTCACACAGCAGCCAGTGGGGTTGTTTTTTCAAATAATTTACTTTGAATCAGGCATAGCTACTCACAGCATCTTTCTCTTTCCCCTCTCAAATTTCCTCACCTTTTTTTGTGGAAAACGTCACCACACTATTGCTTACACACTATACTTGAACATATGCAACAAGTCATGTCACAATACCACCTGGAATGCACTGAACATAAACTGATCAACAGTTATAAGATAACCAAAGGGTCGATTTTAAATGTCTGACAAGATAAATAAAGTTTGCCTTCAGTTCATGTTGAAGTTACAGCTTTGCCTTCCTTCCTAGGTTGTTGCTAAGAAGTACCGCAACTACGACATCCCATCAGACATGACGGGCGTGTGGCGGTACCTGAACAACGCCTACGCATGTGATGAATTCACCAACACCTGCGCTGCCGACTCTGAGATCGAGACCGCCTACAAAGATGTGGCAAGGAGACTGGCCAAATAACTCGCCAACCGACCCGAGCTCAAACAAAATAAACTAGCAACACAACACAAAAAACCCACCACTTTTAAACATACATGTGACTGTCCTTTTGAGTCTTCTTCAGTTGCATTTTCAGGAACCTGACATTTTTGTCTGTCACAGTAAACAGGTGTTGCAGATGTCTGTGTGGTGGCTTACACTGCATTACAGCTCCAGATGTGATGGATGACAGTGATTCAGCACATCGTCTATATGGTTTTGTAATCACAAAAACACACAGGGCAACAGAGAAGTGGAGCAGAACATAGATCGAGCACATTTAACTTAATTGACAGGTTTCAAACCAGATTCAAATTTTGCTGCTGTGAAACTTCTGACATAACACTTTCACTCAAACATGATTGTGTCTGTCTGAGTTTATTTCTCATAACACAAAGCTCTCTTTCATACATACTTCACCGGTCCACACGGCCAAACATTTTACTAGCTGCTGATGTCAGGGTCATTTGCTTTATTTATTCCTAAGCCCACAGAAGTCTAGTTTGACTCCAGTGTTTATTATCAAGCTTTGGATCCTGGGGAGACACCTTGATTCATCTATGATTGATGACTGACGCTAATTGTTTGCTGAATATGACTGTTGCGATCTGCGGATTCATTTTGTTTGTCATTCATTACTGTAGGTGTTGCTGTAGTTGTTTTGTTTTCTTGAGCTCATGCATATCTTGAACTTCACTCCTGCTTCTGAAAGACTGATTTTAAGAAAGATTGATTTTAATAATAAGTTCATATGCTCGATGATGTTAGTTGGAAAGAGCAAAATGTAGCTGCCGAGGGCATTGATAGCTTAGAACAAAGCTTGTTTCTGAATTGTTTGCATGCACGAATCTGTTTTAAATTGTGATATTTAAAACCTGATATAGAGCCGCTTTTTAAGATATGAAAAATCCTCTATGTGCCTTTATTTGGAAGTATCAAAAATCCATGCCAATGTCACAGATGGACTCATTCTGAAAAATGTATTGCAGCCAGCGCTGAGACATTTGTTCTGCCACTAGCTATTAGTGTTCAGTCTAGGTATTGATTTTGTCTTAAGTTACACATGATATTATGAATAGAGAGAGTATTTATTTAGCAGCCCCAATCAGGCCTGATTAGGTAGAGCCATTAGTGCTGCGATGAAAAGCGTCTTCCAGGCCAGGTCCACAATGGTCAGGAGCCCTGCCCTCCAGCCCTTCATCAAAGAGACATTTCCTCCACTCTGAGGAGTCTATCAACATCCGCAGCCTAAAGTTCAAGTTCAAAAGTTTCATTGTCCACGCAGACGAGGATGGAAATTTATCTTGGGGCTTATCGTCTTTGGCTTGGTGTCAGGCTGCAACTATAGCGAGACTTCCTTGAAGAACCATAAGGCTCTTGTGCGGTTTGGACAAACAAATGATATGAAATTGGAGCATGATGACTGAGAGCCTTGCTCATTGCGAAGCTCTACAAATAAAATAATATTTTCACAGATCTGCTTCTGCCTTTTCCTTTCCAGCTAGGTGATCAATCAACAATGATACTTTGGAGGTTGTCATGAAGGGAGGGGTGCGCGGTCTGTCTCGGTGATAGCAAAGGTGCCACTGGAGACCGGATCCTGGTCCTGAAAAGGGTTAAGTGTGCCTGACTGAGTTGATCAAATCCAGTGGTGCAGGTCTGTTTCTCCATCCATAACAGAGAGAGAGAGAAAGAAGGAGAGAGAGAGAGTGATGACCGTTGACAGGCTTAAATAGAGGCTTCCATGCCAGGGATCAAACGCCATCCCTCTTCTCCACTCTCTCATTAAGACGGAAAACCAGAGCGCCGCCATCCGATCTGTCTCCATTTTTCCTCAAAGGAGTCTAACTTGAAAGATCTGCGCCTGTCGGATTTACAATGGTGGGCGAGTGGTGTTTACTGAGACGCGGCCTTGCCAGAAACAACAGTCAAAGAAAATAAATGGAGCCTGCCTAGTGTTTCCACAGGAGTAAGGAAATATGGAGCGAGACTTGTGCCTTGCTGTTTGGTAATTAGTACCTAAACATCCCTGTCCTTGGATCCCATCGCTCACATCCAACATTTCTGCAAGCTGGATAATATACAGTGGAGCATTAACGTCAAACACGTCTGGTCATGGGGCCTGGCACGCCACATTAATCTGTTATTACACTCCCAGTGGATCTACCAGTCACTGGCCTTGGCTTGGCCACCATAGCACAGGGAGTCCGTATAGGCTGACAGGGACTCACACACAGCGTACTTTTATAGCCAGGTTTAGTAAACCTTTTCAGCTCAGGCATAAATTGTCTAAATTGAGTCTTGCTTTGAGACCTGAGCTGATTAAAACAAACTGGTGTGTTTGACATGTGAGGACCTACCAGAAACAGACCTGTGATCCAATTAAGGGCCAGACCCATAGTTTAAGAAATACTGCCATATAGACCTCAATGCTCCTTGCAAGTACGAGTCAGATTTAGCAGCTGCTTACCATAGATATTGTACCCACGAGACATACACATACTATAAGTTTCAGCCTGAGGTGACGTTTGGTTTTACCTCATACTGTCCCGCTATTTTAGTAGAAACCCTGTATTATCCCTGTCCTTTAACTGCAATTGCAGCAGAAAGGGCTTCATTTGTTGGGCAATCTCATACAATATCCTGCTCTGCTCTCCGGACTTTTCAGTATGATCATACATAGACCAGACATAACCCCAGTCTGTGCATCTTATGTATTATCATTACATTCGAGTCACAGAGCTAAGCATTCGTTTTTCTGAAAAAATAAATACCTCTGAAGGTTGTTTAACAACACTTACTGCTGTACTCAAGGTATTTCCACAATCCTCAAAGACTCTTCTAATCATCTGGATGAAAAAATATTCCATCTGTTGCACACACAAAAAACCCCCGTTTCCAAAGTTACGCCTCTTCTTGTAAACCAAATAAAGATGGTAGCCGGAAATCCCAAATGTCCTTGCTCAATTTGTACAATGTGAACCAAAATTAAAACTTTTTTTTTCATCAGTTATAATTCTCTGTATTGATGTTACTTTCTAATTTTTTGTATTTTTGTGTAAAAAGTAACGCTTTTATATATAGGACATATGTCAGTTCTGGCTACCTGTTGGAAACAAGAGTTGGAACTTGGAAAAAAAGGTTAAAAATCGTCTTTCAAGCGGTGGACAGAATATTTCTTCATCCAGATGGTCTTTGAGGATCCTGGAAATGCCTTCAGTACAGTGGTAAGTGTTGTTGAACAACCTTCAGAGGTATTTATTTCTCAGAAAAACATATGCTTAACTTTGTGACTTGAATGTAATGTTAATACATCAGAGGCGCATATGATTTGAACAGAGATTCAACTCTCTTTTGCCACTGAAATACACTTTCCAGTCACTAACTGCTGTCATTCCTGATGGTGGGTAATGACTGACACGTGACATCAACATCAACCTATTGAGAAGGTGAAAGCTGAGGTCCTACAGGCCAGAGAAGGAAGTGTCTAATCAGAGCACTGCCGACATAGACAGGAACCATGTCATAACAGGAGATCATGTTCAAAAGAGAGACAGAGCTCTGGAAGACGAGTCCTCATCTCTTCCACTGTGAGACAGAGAGCATCTAAGAGAGTATCAAATTCTCAGCAGGTCCCCCAACCCTCCTCCGCTCGCCTGCCCTTAGAGGTTTGAGTGACTTGTGGTGAAGCTTGATGGGGATTATTGATCTGCCTGGCGCGCGCCTGCGGTTTCGGCGTAAGACTGACGACCTCACCAGAGAGAGTTCTTGGCACACACCGGCCCCTGTCTTAGATCAGGGCCGTTTGGAGGCTGGGACAGGCCTGTCGTGGCCTGAAGTGTGGACTGTTTGAGCTTGGAGCCAGGTGATCAAGACATTTTTCTGTGTATTTAAATAATCAGGCCCAAATTTAGGCAGAAGATAACAATAAACATATATGATTGGCTTTTTGGAGAGGAGTAGTTGAAATGAGTAACCGTGTCTGCAGACAGCAGAGCCCAGGGGTATTTATGCTCTTGGTTAGATTTACTGGTAAGGGTTTCAGTTCCAGTTGTGGACCACATGAAATAATCCATGGTCACTGGAGAAGGATGTGGACACTGTGCTAATTATGTGAGATGATGATGTCAGGTATTGATACCTACTGGTGAGCCAGAACGTTTCCCTCTATGCTGTGTTCCAATGTATATAACCGCACTGTGGTGACCACACTCACTATACGACCACACTCACATCCACATGTCGGACATGTCTGGATCCTCAGCAGCCCTCACACATCCGCACTGTTAGGCGGGCGCTCACTTTATCATTCATAGCTGTAAATCATTGCTTCGCCTGCAGGAAACACGCAGCATTTTATTTTCCAGTCATAAACCATAAAACCTGCCTCTAACACAAGTTATGATCCTTGGAGACTGAGAGGATGAATGTCTAAAGCAGAACCAGACACGATGGCGGGCATCTCTTATCCCCCTTTTCGCCTGGCATCCCCAGATGGCTATGGTCGTGTGGTGGATTTTCCAAAAAGCCCCAACATGATCCAAATGTCACCAGGGTTGTATGTCATTCAGCAGTGAGCTGAATCTCTGTGACTGCTCTGAATTACCAGTCCATTAGTTCTCAATTAACACTCGCCTGATAAAGTTTTAACAGCCCTTCATCTGACAGGAAGAAGGCATAGAGGTCCTTCATGCTTGGTTTCAGGCAAAGATGGGGCCCCTGCCCAAATTTTTGAAATTTTATTGCCTGGCTGAAACCTATGGAAAAGGCCTGTTTTGCATGAATATTTGGCACCGAGTGGAGGTTTATCCTGTCTTATGTTCTGTACACTCAGTCGTGCTGCAATAGTTTGCCATTTTTTGACAGTTGAGATGGTGTATAATTTGAAACACTGACATGAAACGGAGGCCTTGGACAAAGAGGCCTTTTGTTTGTGTTTGGTCGCTGTCCATGGTCCTGACACTCGCATTTTCACAGTAATTCCTTTTTTCAGGCGGTGTGGCCAGTATCAGATTGCATAATCTGAACTGGCAGAACTCATTAAATGTGGGCATTTTATGTTTCATGAGTGCACTTTTCTCTGAGCTGCGTTTCACTTAGCAGCAAATGGTTTCATGGAATCAAATGTTTCCAAAGCAGGCTAAAGACGCAGGCATGCTTTAATCTAGTGATGAATGGATTCTGGTGCAGGATGTCAGGCCGCCTTACAACCTACCATGTCTGTGAGGTTCTGGGCTGCTGCCTGGATGCAGCTCGCCTGCCAGTTGATCATTTCTTTTATTACAGGTCAAAAGACAACTCGTCGTTTACAACCCCCTCTCAGTGAGGGTGAAGAACTTTTCATATCTGACATTAATTTACAGAGCAAAAGCTCTTGTACAGGCTGAAGTCCACAGAGACAAAATGTGGGGTGTTGGAACTGTTGCAGGAGTACCGCTAACATAATAAGTGCTAGTTTGGCCACATCCAGCCTGCCTTTGGCTGTATGGAACACCATATGGGTGGGCCCCTCACCCCGGTCCCTACGGTTAAATAAAAAAGCCACTAGAGTGCGCCAAAGTACACAGTTATGGTTGAAATTCTCCTGGCCTGGGAGGGGGGGTTACTCAATTACAATCAGATCAAATTAAGATCAATCTTCTGTGATTTATGGTAGGCATGAGCTGAGCTCAAAGACGGTCTTGCTCTGAGACATTAAGGTGGCCCGTCGCCATTTGTTAAACTCAGATGACATCAGATTAGAAAGGTTCAGGGAGGTCATGCTGATTCAACAGTCAAGGCCCACACTGGAGAGTCCTCTTGCCCTGAGGTTATCTCGGGACTAAATGAGAAATCAAGATGCATGGATTCCTGTTTGAAGGCAAAAAAAAGTTACACACACGCACGCACACACGCACACACGCGCACACACACACACACACACACACACACACACAGACAGCCTTCAGCTCTGTTAGTGGAGACGGAAACATACGCAGAGATATACAGCTCTGTGAGTGGTATGGGACCCTTGAGGATCACTTCCCGCCTGTGCTGCTCCACTGAAACGTTTGTAGAGGTCAAGTAAACAATTTGTATTGGGCTGTCAGCTGTGTGTGTTTGTGTGTGTGCGCAGTCATCTGAATGGAGTGGTTTTGTCTCCTCATGAACTCCTGTTTGTATTCTTCTCTGTAAATTGCATAACATAAGCAAGAGAGTGCAGTCTTCTTCTTTGTGCTGATGCTGCAAGACTACTTACAACCTGGTATAAAAATCAAGCGTACATCATCGTTGGCATCATGTTCAACCACCAAATTTAACAGGGACCAAAACTCTATACCAAGCCCTCTTAAATGAGTCTGCCTCGGTGCTGCTGTCTCTCCCGTGCATGCAGGACATTATGCTAATTTCTCTGGGTGTCTGGGTCCCGTTGCTCCTCCGGAGTTCATTATTATAATTGCTAGACATGGCTGAGAATGCTGCGAATGTGAACTTGAAACCAGTGGGAGCTTTTTTCCATGCAATCTATATTCAGGGAAATCCCGAGAATGTTCCCAATCTGAACCTTAAAAAAACACATGGGATGGGGTAACTCGCCCCCACTTCTCTCTCTCTATTTCATGCATGTGTACGTGTGTGCGCGCACACTTAGATTGGCTCTATTATGTCTTGGAATAATGTAAAACAGCTTCCCTGGTTCTCCCTGTCTCTGTTCCTGTCTCCATCTCTCTGGTTTCCCAGTGTACCTTTGAAATGAAGCCATGGCAGTGGCAGTGGCACTAGTATTCTGGCTGAGTGTGCCGGGGCCCCAGCCTGCCTTAGTTCCCGTCCAAAGACAATGTTGGTGCAGACGGAGCGGCAGACCAGAGATGACACCGCTAAATGTGCTTCCTACGCGCAACATACTCGGAGATCTGCTTGTTAACTGTTACAGAAAAGATTAAACAAGTGATGACACTGCTAAATGTTTTTGGAGAATTAAGGGCGTACTCAGTGGTGGCCCTTTATATTTAAATGGAAATTCAGCACACAGGGAAATCTAATCCAAATACCCAGAAAATATGAAGGGATGAGCTTTAGACACATACATAAACCCCTTTAAATTAAAAATCCTCTTCAAAAAAGTTCAATTACCTGGTTAAAAATCTTATAAGCACACTTCTTCTTCTCCCCCATTAAAAAATAAAAAAATCTATGAATATGTAAATATAAATATGTCTCCTTCTTCACTGAAAACTCAGTGCTCAGTGTTTGTGCACTGGAGACTTCACGTTTCCACATCACACTTGTGTAAGTTGCCAATTGAACCATGATTGGCTTCCAAACTAGTTGTGATGCCACAAAATCATGCTCGTACATGCACGTCTTAAATTGTTTTAAACTAAGTAAAGGAACAAAGAAACTTTCCCCCTTCAAGCAGCCTTCTGGTGTCTAACTCTGCACATACATCATTCATTAAGTTTCAAAAAGCAAAACACATTGTTGAATTTTTAAATTAAACAAAAACTGTTATTTCAGTGGAAAGAGGAGATGAAGAGGGAAAATTAAGTTACAAAATTCCTATTTTATTCTTAAAATAAACAAAATGTACAATCACAATGCCAATTTCACTCACTGTTGTCAGGTCTGTTTGTCCCTTTAAAAAAAAAACCTTGATGATCTTTATGAAACGAACCAGCAAAATCTAATAGAGTCTCCATTAGTTTCAATTTCCTGACAAGTGTTCATGAGAGAAGAAGCATAACAATAGAAATAACAAGTAAACTTTACATAAGAGCAGGGTAAGGTATGGTTCCTGGATATCATACATGTTGATCATTAAATAATACAAGGTTTTTGATGACAGTTTGTACGCAACATTTGCCAAAGCAAAGAAAAAGGATGAACCTCATGTTTTCTGAAAAAAAAAACCAAACAAAAAAAAAACCCCCACAACACAAACAAAAGCAGATGAGGACAAAATGGGATGTCAGTGCTGCATTGATGTGTAAACAGTTTTTAAAAGACCATTTCCTGTTCAAAGTTTGGAAAGAAAGAGGCAGATTAAATAAATTCCAACAGATGTGCATAGTTACTATGGAGACATTGAATAAATCTGTAATTGGAAAAAAGCTATAAAATCACAACAATCTAAAAGGTTTTTATTTGCTTTCTTATGTTACACTGTAACAGCAAAAAGACTTTTCGTTTGGGCTGAAGCAGTTGGGGAAATGTAGTGTGACATGTTCAATTCCATTAACTGGGTTCAGACCATCCTCTGCAGAGACTGGAAAAGAGGCACTGCGTGCAAACCTTCAATGAAAAGCTTGAAGTCTGATCCTTGGACAGGGCCATGTTTTTCTCAGCTTTTTCAAATTGGGTTATTATATTACCTACATGCACTGAATATCATATTGTATGAAAGCAAGAAAAATGCTTTTTTCAAACAAATACCAACTGCCTTGTGAGATCAGATTCAACTCCAATGTAAATGGCTTGTTTGGCCAAGTGTTATCCATTCTGTGTGTGTATATGTGTGTGTGTGTGTGTGACTCCAGTGGCGTTATATCTACACCAAGTACCAAAACCACGAGCCCTGCTGGCAGCCAGCCGCAAGTGCTGCTAGAAATAAAACAAGAAATAAGTGCTTTTTGAAACAAACATACACAAGTCTCCCATATTTTTTGGTTACCAGTTTGCTGCCAGCAGCTGCATCCAATCGCCTCGGTTTTTGCACTTTTTCCTTTAATTCCAACACTTTTTTAAAAATCTCACATAATAATTTGAAATTGGAAAATATCAGACCTCCCTCATGTTGGTGCCACAGAATGACTTTAGATCGTGACACTGGTTACTGAGGACCATACAAATCTATTTGGAAAACTATGTCAACAAAAGCAAAAAATGGAAAATAAATACATGTCTGAAGGAATGTCACAGTCTCTTTTGTCTTTAACTGTGATATTTCCTTTTCAATCTCAGAGATTGAAAGAGAAAAATGCAAAGAAACAAACTAAAAAAGTACCCGTGTGTGTCGCGCACTAAGACACACTTTTTCAAAGATATCTTTTGCACATGATATGAAAGCTATAATAGACTTGGCATGTTTTCCCTATAATCTTGACAGAGCATTCAGCCGGACTGGATATGAAAAAAGACATGCAGATTTACCAAATCTGTGGGACTTGAGATCATCCAGGATTATTCCAGTCCTGAGGAGTTCACGTCTCATAAAATAACTGAACCTTAAAGTCTGACCTGCTGCTTTGGAGTGCTCCACTAGGCGGGATACCGTCATAATCATCTTTGGGCTACATGTCAGTTCGTGTATAAATGTACCATTTCTTATTTGGACAAGAAAATACATATGTATCTGTGTGCATGTCAGACTAGACAAACTAAAGAAATCAAGCAGAATTTCCCCATCGGATAATTATTTTCCCCATTGAAGCTCTCTTTCATGGTATGCTGCCAAGAGGCACAATACGAGTTATTGCTCAATAAATACCAAAGGTTTAATTCCAAGCCAAATGTGTGTCAACGCCTAGCGAGGATGTTGGGCTCTTAACGTGTGGAGCAGAAACTAAACTGAAAGTTACACCAGAAGAAACATGTTGCAATACTCTTTGGAAATTACATTTCATATTTGAAAAGATTTAAATCTTTGGGTACTACAAAAAATTAAACCTCTCACTCTCTTAAATTACCTATCAAAAAAAAAAAAAAAATTTTAACTTAGTCATATAGATGCATCAAAAATATTCAGATTACACTTCTTTGACTCAAGTTTCAAATACAATACATAATTTATGGCTTTATAAGTTAAAACTAAGAAAACGCCTCAATCTACATCAACGTTTCACCCAAAATATACAAGTTAAATTAATTGGTTTAAAGCAAATTTACTGTTCATACCACTTAAGGTAACATATGTGTTACTCTCATCACTTGCTACTCAGTGCCTAACTTGCATCTTGATATTGTCGTAGTACAAAAACATGCTCTGCAAAAGCCTTATTGAAATACAAACACTATACAAAAGAGGCAGTCTTTTACAAATATTATTGAAGCATCCCTTAGCTTGTGGATTATAATAAAACTGGAATAATGTCTCATCCACTTGGGCCTAGTAAACCAAAATTGTCTTTCTCATTATTGCTGCAAGAATGACTCCCTTTGTAGTGCCTTGGTCAAAACACATTCCAGGAAGACTAGTCCGTACAAGTCTGGTCTTTTTTTATATCTCAACCTTAATTTCCAAGTAGAAGGTAGAAATAGTTGATGAGAGCTCAAAAATCCCCTTTTCAATTAAAAAAAAAGGTTTTGTGCTTTCAAACCATGACATCAGTTGACTTCCAATCTCTGCCCCCCGGGTTTTCTTCAATATGGCCTCCAGACAGCTTCATCCATGCGGCCTCCGGGGTTGAGAACAGTCGGGGAGTTACTGTGGCTCCCGTCGCCGTCCACTCCTCCCTCCGTCTGGCTGGGCAGGTTGGGGTTCACCAGGGAGGTGCCCGTGGAGGCGCTAGTGCAAGGCGGGATCATCCGGGAGGGCGAACGATCCCCGCCGGGAACCATGGAGAACTGGTACGAGCCGGACGAAGCGCCGTAGTAGAGATAGGGCGTGCTGCTGGTCTGGAAGGGTCCGCTCTGGCTCTGGGTGGAGCCCGGGTAAGGAGGGGGAAGGTAGGTGTGGTAGTGGGCGCTGCCCAGCGACATGGCAGAGGTGACGGGCGGGGTGTAGGTGAAGGTGGCCGGGTAGTGCATCCGAGGGCTGGAGAAACGACTCTCTGTGAGGGAGGAGAGGCCCGGGAACTGACGCTCAAATTGACCAGGGAACGGGCTCAGGTCGGAAGAACCTATAGAGACACACACACATAAAAACATTCATTTCTTTAGGATTCTCTGACATCAACAGTACAGCAGATATTATCATGCAAGCCTAAATATTATACTCTTTTTACCACTTTGTCAGTTTTGATTATGTGAAATGTGGCTTTGGACTCTTAAACTATTTAGCACTTTGTATTGTAGAGTAATTGAATTTAACAAAAAAGTCCCTTGAGAAATGAAACAGTAGTAAACTGAATTGTATGTAATCAAATATTTCGAGCCAGATATGTGTATTAACTAATTTAGAAAAGACTTTGGCTAATGGATTTTGTGGGCACAGTTATGGAATAGCATTTATCTGTAAATATTGTTATAGTCATCGACTTCAGAGCTGTTTTTCACTTCAGCTCTTGAGTTTTGATAAAGTTAACAAACACAGTGAAGTCTCACGCATGCAATATGTTTACGCCTCTGCATATTTATGTTTCTGTGTGTGTGTGTGTGTTGGTGCATGTTCATGTGTATCTGTGTAACTGTTTATGCATGCGAATGTGTGTGTGCAAACTGTGTGGGGGTGTATGTGTGTGAATACTGTATGCACATAAAAAAGCAGTTGGGATGAATCAGGAGCTGCACATGTGGAAACACTTTGAGCAGAAACAGTTTCCATGAGATCCATAATGAGGCAGGGCTGAGCTCTGATGTGGCTCCTCTCCTCGCCTCCCATCGGCTCCAGCGTGTGTGTGTGTGTATGTCCGTGGGCACGCGCACAAGCGAGTGAGCGAGAGAGCTGAGAAGGAGCTGCTCCATCTCACCCTTCGTTCCTCTCTTCGCTTCATCCCTTAAAAAATACCCAAAAACCACTAACTGGCTGTGGCGAGCTTCGCGCTGGGCGCAGAGTTTAAGGAGAATAGGAGGTCCTCGCACTCCCTCCCTCCCGTCTCTCAGTGGTTTAGTCCAGCCATGGCGCTCTTATCATAAATCACCAGGCGTCTTCCGTGTCACCATGTCTGCTGCGAGAGGACGGGAGGGGGGGGGGGGACACGACACGCAGTGTTTATGTGCAGGGAGCAATTGCGAAGCCGGGTTTGTTGCTAGCATCAGATAGCATATGCTACCAATTAAGGCCTTTAGACTTCCTCTTTCCACAAGATCCGTTTGATTCTAATAGAAATAGTAGGTGATTGTCTCCACTGTGGAGGAGCAGTGTGATCTCAGACATGACCGGCGCTGTTCAATGAACTCTTGCTTTTAACATTTGGACCTATTTTGGTGCTCAAAGAGGCCCTGTGATGATGAGCCAGATCGAACCTTATTAGTTTAAATGAAACCAGAGTGGAACATTGTCTAAATATTTGGAAGGGTTTTTACAAACTCTAGAGCATCACTTCCGAATTAGGTGTTTGCAACTGCTTCTTAGCAACTGTAACATTTAAACACATGAGCTGCATTGTGTGAAGGTGTGCGTGGAGGGGGGCGGGACGGTGCAGAGTTTGCACTGGAGCATCCATATCAGCTTCTGCTTGTACTTGTCGGTATGTTCTGTGGCTGGATACTGTTACAGCGCAGCCTGGCGAGGTGTCAACATGATCTCCAGAGATCTGAGAGCCTTAGTCACATCACTTAGGAGGCATTAAATGCTCGAGGTGTGCAAGTGGGTAAAGGCTGGGAGGAGAGGTTAGGGCCTGTGTTTATTCGTGTGAACGTGCTCGCACATGCACGTGTGTCACTTTGAGAACAAAGCCCTGGCGCTTGTGAGATGAAAGCTGAAGGGAAAGACCAAACTAATCAAAGTTGACAAGGCAGCTGGCTGGATTTTAAGCCTTTTCTAATGCAGAGTCACACGGCCTCGTCGCGTAATCACTCAGCCTCGCTCAGGGCACACACACACACACAGGACGGTGTAGTAAGTTAGCACAAGAAAACAGAAGGGTAAAAAAAGTAGGGTAGAAAAAAAACATCATCTGGCAGTGAGTCAAACAGGTGTACGAGGGAGAAACTTGTCTGGCGGCATGTAGGGAGTTTAAAGGAGCTTTCACATTGGGGGAAAAACAGAGACAAATTGGAACACAGATGCTGCCGTTACGGCAAACAGACTGGCTAATGCAATTACCCAGAATGCCTTGTGAGAGTGGTGTATCGCTATAAAGACACTTTATTTGTCAGTCACGAGCCTGTTATTATCCCTGGGCCTGTTATTACCCATACTCCTCTAGGATCAAAGGCTTGGAGCGAGGAAAAAAGGAAACAATCGTTTTTTCCTCCACTGCCATCCACGCCATCCAAACCGCTCTCTGGAGAGACAGTCGGACACTGACAACATACCTCATTCCTCACGTTCATTTGAGAATGAGCTAATAGCTGCTCGCTGTGCTATATTAGTCTCTGGTAAATAGTAGCACACATTTTTTTTTTGTGCAGTCTTTGTTTATGTTTCTGCTTTTGAGTGTGAGCTTGTGTGAATGCCCGTCTGTCTTTCTCTCTCCCCTTCCCTCCTTCTATAGCATAAGAAAATGTATTATCTGGATTATTTATGGAAGTTTAGGTGGTCCTGATGGGACAAGGAGACTGGGTGGTTTCACAGAGTCGCAGAGTAGTGGTTCTACCTGGCAATCGTCTAGGCACGTCACTGATGGCAGGCAGGCCCGTGCCCCGGCTGGAGGAGAGGGGGGTGGTGGAGTGGACTGAGGGGGACGCCATTGGACTCAGGTAGGACGGGTACGTCTGTTCATACGACCAGGGAGGAGAGGACTGGGACTGACGAGGGTCTGATGGGGAGAAATGGAGCGAGGGAAGGAAAGGAGGAAGGAGAAAAATAGCCCAGGAAGACATATAAAGAGAAAAAACAGACAGGAAAAAAAAGATAATTACTAATGGCCCATTGGCTGGTTCAAATGTTACATTTTTTTTGCTAAAATAGGTAGCAAACTGACAATAACATTCACAACAGCTGTAGACATTATTAGTTTCTCTGTGCTCATGTTTAGAGGTAAGTATCAGTTGGGCGCGTTATGCAACATCCGCCATAATGACACATCTAATGTTTACCTTCGAAGAGAAGATCTTCCTGTTTGCCTTATAAAACATTGTGCTTGCAGCTGAGGCACAGAGAGCCTTGCTGGCACACACCCAGGGTGTAAGCACACCAGCAGACATCCAAGAAAATAACCGACGCACACAGTCAATTGTGTGTGTATGTGCTGCATCACTTGTGTAGATGATCGATATTGCATTGTATGTGAGCTATTTTTATGTGTTACGATAAAATTTGTGAACAAATTACAAATTAGCAAGTAAGCGGAGAGATCTAAACAGATTAAAAAAAAAAATGGACAAAAGGTTGAAATAGATAGCTTAAAATAATGAATAAACTGTTCAAATAGTTAGCTAAAGTAATGGATAAATAATTGAACTAGAGAGCAAAACATAATGGATAAATGGTTGAAATAGCTAACAGTAATGATAAATAGGTTAGATGAAATAGCTAAACATAATGGATAAGTGGTTTAGCTAAAAGTTAGCTTAAAGTGCTAATGGATAAACTTTTGACATAGTTAGCTAAAAGTGCTAACGGATAAACGTTTGACATAGCTAGCTAAAAGTAATGAAGGGGTGCTTATGAAGGGGTACTTGAGTTCATCTGACAGGGCTGTGAGGGTGCATTAGACAAAAAAGTTGGGAACCAAATAAAGTTATAAAGTTCTAGCTTCACCTCAAAATATTTACACTCGAGAAGCAGTTTGCTCACATGCAATTACTGTCCAATCCAGTGTATAATACTCTCCACTCGCCACCACACTGCTATGCTGTTTAACCATCCCTCAAATGATCCCCACTACAACACAACAAAAGCCATTCCAGAGAGTAAATAAGAGCTAAATGGTGATCTGTGACGAGCCTCCAGAGGTGTGGGCGATCAGGTAGCAGCCATCCCGAACCGTGAGAGATGGTGTTACCTTCTAGGATGTAGATTGATATACCGATGGAGTAGAGAAAGACAGACGATCTTGGAGGCAATGTAACATACTGAACTGGGCGTTCTGTGGTCCCATCAGGCTGTGTCCATGGCTCTAGTTGGTGATTTGGTATTTCACCTTTCACATTTATCAGAAAAAGTGTGGTGCATGTTGTAGATGTTCCTACTTGTTGAATGAATTCTTTAATAATGCTATATTTGGATTTTCTTGGCAGTTTGGGTATAAAATACAATGTGAAAAACATTAAACATAAAATGTTAAATTTTTCTATATTAACACTTGGACGCAAACATAAAATGTAGGGCTGTGCAATCTGCATGAAATCAATGTTGCAATATTATTGAAGGTTCTTTATGTAACTTTCAGTAAACTCTTGTTAACAATGACCCCATTGGCCGTGAACTGCGGTCAGCATTCTGTTGCTCGTGCTCGCACTCTGCAGGCGCGAGCGAGCGAGCATCATCCTGGGCAAAGTGACATACACAAAGACTGAACGCTGAAATAAACACTGAATGCTGGAAAATAAATTACAATCATATTTAGAATAACATTACTTTCTGTAATGTTTCTATATTTTATTTGGACCATTGGCTCCATGATTAGCTAGCTGTTTGCAAATCACACCATCAGCCAACACCACGAAGCAACCAACACCAGACCCACACTGCGCAGCCAAGTCACATCCAGCCGGCCAACCCCAGCGTATCTTAGGTTACAGTTATCAAGTTGGCTGCCCCTGCCTTGCATCGCTCTTGGCTAGTAGAAAGCAATTGTTATACAGATCAGCCCTGGGAGTCTGGATGAATTAGCTGAATTTATCAACCCAAGACAGTGTTTTGCTACGTTAGCTAGCTAGCAATTCGTCTGCAGTCACAGCCCAGCCACGCTGCCCCGCAATGCCAGCCGACAAAGTAACCTGCAAGCTGAACCAATTTACCAGCCAGATTAGCCCCAGGAGTCTGGATGAATTAGCTGACGTTATCCACCCAAGACAATATTTTGTTACGTTAGCTAGCAAGCTAACATTAGCCAGCTGAAACCACAGTATCACAATAAATTTCATATGCTTTGCAGTAATGTTAGCTTTGACTTTGGACTTCGTATTTGATTCTGTGTTTCGGTGGGTGTCGGTCTTTTGTTAGCGGACTTCATTTCTAAGCCAAATTCAGCAAGCTTTACACACTGTGAGGAAGTGAAGAGAGAAGGCACTCGGGAGCGCGCATAAATGTTACATCTTGGATTTTCCCGGAAAAACCGACCCGAGTCCTTCACATAGAAATCAGTCCAAAGGCTGTTATAGGCAACTGAGAAAGTCAGGGAATACATGTAAAAAACTACATACAGTATTAACATACAGTAATATTAATATAAAATTACAATATGGCAAATGCATAATTACATGTAATATAATCAAACTGATGTTCAAAGCAATGAAGTGTGTTCCACTGTTGTGTATTAAATTAGACAAAACGTTTTACACATGTAACACAAAAATTCTAATGACTCATTTTCTTACTTTTTAATTATAATTTTTTTAATCGTTAATCGTGAGAACTGAATTATGTATAATCATAACACAGTATGATCATATCGTAATAGGATAATAACGAAAGTCGATATATGATATTATTGAATGATTGCCCAGCTTAATTAAATGTCTTGTACCCCTGAAACCAGGCCTAAAAGCCTAAAATGATTTTCTTTCTGGATTAAAAAGATTTAATTGTTCAGTACAGGGAAATATGGTATTGGGTATGACACCTCTGATAGATGAAATACACTTCTAATGCTAACCACCTGCAAAGGTCGTGCAGTTAAACAATTTTGTATTTTAAACTTATTTTAACGCCACAAGACACTTGAAGCACTGTCGACTCCTAACCACGTAATCCCAGAGGAAAAACATTTCTTTTCACAGTGGGGTCAAAGGTCAAGATCAGCTATAGCGCAGAAAGATCCTGCTCTACGACACCTCACAAGGGCAGGATGCTTACTGTAATAGTGCTTAAACCCAGTTTTTTCTGGGTCTACAGTAAAAGTTGAAAATCGGGTGCTCACCTGTTATCTGTGTCTGTCCCTGCGGGTTGAAGGAGTTGGCCGCTGTGTTGAGAGTTGGCCGGGGGCCTTGAGTGGGAACGGCCACCCTCACCCTCATCCTCTCCAGCTCACTAAGGCGGTCTGAGAAGAGACCAGTCTTGGGAGGGTCCTCGAGTTTCTGACGATGCCCTGCAGACACACAAAAACAGTTTCATTGGTGATTGTCATTGATAGGTTCCATGCTGCATTAAAACAGAATTTAATTTGATAACAGTGTATATTACTGCTGTGATGTTTTATGCAAACCACATTTTTTAAGATGAAACTCACTGACAGCACTCAGCTCTTGTTGTTGGTTTGTTGTTGTTATCCTTTATAATGTGCATTTAATGATGCAGTTCTTCTGTGTGCCATGCCTTACTTGGTAAACATAGTTTGTGCTCCTAAACAAAGAGGAGGTACAGAGGCTTTTGGGAATGGGATGCTACATCCTGCTCATTAACAAAGGCAATTATCTCGTATCACCTTGTATGAGAGGAAAAGAGAGAGTTAAGACAGGACGATACTACAAGTGAGAAGTGGCATGTTTTAACCTGAGGCTTCTTCCTCAGGTAAACACAAGCTCTCACGCCATTGTCCCATTATCCCCACAGGAGTCGTAATCTATGCCAAAAATTATACCCGCTCTTTTCCTGCATTGCTCTGCCAATAATTTTACACCCTTTATATCCCTCTCTTTCAGGCTGGTAACTCTAGACTCCTCCAATATACAAATACAGTTCACGTACATTGCAAACACATAGATCATGCACACAAACACAAGACAATGTGTCACTTGCCCTGTCTGAGCCAGCCCATCTCCATCCCAGCAGCCCTATCGGCCCGGTATTAGGAACCACAGCAAAACCTGCCCAGGGGCCCAGGTGTAGACTATAGTTTTGCTAAGGTGGGGTAGAAAGAGAGGCCTGTACACTGTAAAGGCGGTAAAGTAAATATCAAACAGAGGAGAGTAGAAACTCCTGCTGTGCTTGGCAGAGCTCCATTTGGCTCAGACAGAAACAGCGAGCTGCTTCAGAATCCTGCCCAACCTGCCTGCTGCCTGGAACAAAGGCCTGGCACTACACCTATAGCACTGGGTGGGTGTTACAGAGGGAGAGGAGGGGACCTTCAAAATATCATCATGTGTGTTACTGAATCACCATTACAAAGATCAAAGACCACAAAAAAACTGCCTTGCAGGGGGTCCTTGTGGATGTAATAATAGTCCAATATGTGTACTAATGACCCCCCCGGCTGAGGAGCTTTGTTGCATGTCATCCCCACCTTTCTCTCTCTCTGCAGATTTTATATCACTTTCGCCGTCAAAAAAATGCAGAATGACGACAAAATCTTTTAAAAACTGCCTCATCCTCTGTGCAGCATTTTTTCCCACTACTGCAAGGTAGAAAAAAAAAAATATTTCAGTCTCAGAAATACTTTTATAAACCATCTGACTCTTCACAACAAATTAATATATTCTGGAACAACGGTTTGGAGTTCTGCTCTGCAATGACTTGTCAGACAGACCATGATTTTTATTACAATGACGTTACCGGACTGGCATCATACAGTTCAAAATAAACAGTCAATCTCATCACCGGCTTCTTCACATAGTTGCTTTGGAACGCAAATATCGGCTACTTGAAAACCTCAGCTTATTGAAGTTTTTTTGCTTTATAACATAATTCATGGCCATATTTCATTAATAATATTTCTTCATCGTTCCTGTGGATAATTTGTGCCTCTCGCTGGCATTCCTCATCTCTCTGTGCAAGCTGTGCCCAGTCAATCATAGCGTTTCCATTTTCAACAGACCGAATTTCTATTCTAAAAAAGCCTCGGGACACAGTGCGGCCTTTGTGCACAGCCCGTCTCCTAGTGATGGGAATAAATAGCAATGGGAGACCAAGGCAGATGAGGGGAGACAGAGAGGGACAGACGCTGGGGGGAGGAGGCACATGGAGAGGAAGAGACCCTGATGACCAGTAAATTAAGAGCTCTGGATGGGTCTGAACCAGTCAGGAGACATAGGCTCTGTGAAGAGTACAGTGAATGGTGAAATAGTTAGAGAGGGTTCACGATTTTGACATCTTTGAGGAAGAGCGCAAAACACATGCAGATATTTACATGTATATTTATGGAGATGAAGACATTTCTGATCTGCATGACAAGCTAGTTCTCTGTCATTGGTAACTTAAACTTGTTGTCACAATTTCAGCAGCTCTCAGCTTCCACCCTGGACTACCATACTGTCGAGAAACCTATGGATGCAACCCAGTTTAAAGGAAACCAACATATTTTTTCTCCTACAGGAATGCAGCATGTCAACCACCACATTAAGGTCCAATTTACACTGCAAACAGGCAGACCTCAAGTCCATTAGTTTAGCGGGCCTTGACAGTAAATACAGTTTTTCATGAGTTAATTACACCTTTTAGAGGACAACTGTTGCCAAACACAAGACGTCTCAGCTGTTTTATCGGAACCCTAGCAGGGCGGAGGAATGAGCCGGGGGTATTTAAAGGAGCGGGAAAGGCGGATGATTTCACTGCCGTAGGGAAAGTCCCTGAGATTCCCATCATCCCCGTGAAAACAGCGGAGATTTTCGATAGCGCCTGCCACTTCCCTGCCCAGCCAGCGGCCGGAAACATGGACAGATTCAGACCAGATGTGAGCAACTTCCACACACACAGAAACACACATAGAAACACACACATGCTAGAATGGACGTATGCAAACACACGTCTGCACATGCAATCATGCACATTTGCACACATGCATCATGCATACACCCTTGCACGTGCAGTACAGGCTCACACACACACACACACACACACACTAAAAAGATAAATAATGATGAGATAACACTTCTATAGATAGTATCTCTAATCACACAGTTGCACACTGATCCTAGAATAGTATTATTTCAGCCGTCCAAGAGACATACGTCTGGATTCAACTCACCCCTGCTGATCTGATAACAGTTAGTAAGAGCAAGTAGGCAAACAGAATATAAGTCCTCTGTAATTAACAGCAGCATTAGATTGGATCTGAGCCTGAGCACAGAGATCTTTGACAGATGGTTAGCTGTTCCCTCACATGTCCTGGCTGAAAATATTCCTCAAATACCAAAATACAGTGCAAAGTTTTTTTTTAGCTAGGGAATGGTTTGTAGTGGGATTTTTCATGACAAGGGTAACAATGTTCTTTTAAAAACTTAGTTCCAAAGGCTAAAAAGTTTAAAGGAATAGTTTTTGGGAAATATGCTCATTTGCTTTCTTGCTAAGAGTTAGATGAGAAGATTGATACCACTTTCATGTCTGTACGGTAAATATGAAGCTACAGCCAGCAGCCAGCTAGCTTAGCCTAGCATAAAGACTGAAAACAGAGGGAAACAGTTCGTGTGCCGTCTTTCTAAAGGTAATAACATTTGTTACAAACAAGATATAACATGTTAATTAGTGAGCTTTCAGGTGCTTGTAGGTGGATTTGTTACATTTGGACAGAGCCAGGCTAGCTGTTTCCCTGCTTCCACTCTTTATGCTAAGCTAAGCTAACGTCTCCTGGCTACAGCTTCATATTTACTGTACAGACCTGAGAGTGGAGTCAATTCTCATGTCTCAGCAAGAAAAGCAGAACCTCCTCCACCCACCAACACATCAAGTTTGAGCTATCACTACAGACACATCAGTAGGAAATTCTCCTGCCTGCTGCCTGAGTGCCAGAAAATCCTGAATAAATGGGATAATTTATAAATTTGGTGTCACGTCATGCCCTCTAAGTCCTTCAGTCTGGTTTATGATCACTGGGTGAAATTGGATGAATGTATCTTTGGGGCTGATTCAGAAAAACCCCCATGCTCGTGAAGACTGGGTTGAATCAGCCGGTCTGTGTTTGTGTGTGTGTGTGTGTGTGTGTGTGTGTGTGTGTGTGTGTGTGTACGTGTGTGTCAGTCATCTCACAGTGGAACAGCCAGTAAAGTCGATGAATGAATACACTGGGTCCATATTTCACTTTTTTATTTGGAGCCCTTACAGTGGCCATGTTGTTTTTGTGAGCGGTCAGAAACAATGAATTATTTCAGGTGGCAATCTGAAGCTGGCAGAGCGTGGCTCGAGAGGAAAAGCGCTGAGTGGGTGACAGCCAGACGCCCGTCTACCATGGGGGTCTGGGATAAAGGCAGAGGAGGGAGGGAGGAGAGAAAGAGAAGAGGGGAGATAATAAAAACAGAATTGGAAAAATAAGGAGAGAGAAGAGGAAGAAGTGAAAACGAGAGAAAAGAGAGGAGGTGTGGGAGAGGAGGCAGCGAGCGAAGGAGAGAAGGAGACGGAGAGAAAGGGGGAGCCAGGCTGTCGTGGAGCATTGCCAGCCGTCTGTGTGGTCCATGCGTTCCAGCCTGGAGGAAGCAAGCCAGGCAAGGGAAGGGCACACACATTCACACACACACACACACACATACACACACTTACGTACACACATACACAATAATTCCCTAAGGTGAAACATTTATTGAACACAAAAACACATTATATACACACTTGTATGATAGTGTACAAAGTTTAAAGAGCACACACACAGTTTGGCTTGTGTGTGGTTTTCACACAGGCTCCCTCTGCACCTCTCTGCTTGCATGAAAGTGTTTTGATTCAGAACAGGGGAGAACAAATCCCTTGGAGATGTTTTTTGCTGCAGCTCGGGGCCAACCAACTCCGGACCCTCTTTCTTAATCTTTGTCTCTTTTTATGATTCACTTTCTGCCCCCCTCAGACTCTTTATTCTGCGGTCTTCTGCTCTGTCTCTCCCTCCCACTGAATGATTTTGTGTTTTGCGTTGTAAAGGCCTTGGCACCTCTTCAAGGAACTTCATAAGACATTCAACTGACTGACTGCCTCTGGAAAAGCCTGCAGTCTTTTTTTCATCTCTTTTTTCCCCTCCTGCCTCCCTCCCTCTTTTCATTCCTTTTCCTCCTGATGTTTGGGTGAGTTTTATTTATCCGGCTCCCATTATTAAAAACTGCTTCGAGTAAGGCAGCAGCTGATAGGTGTGGGTGTGTATCTCTCTGTGAGGGAGAAAAGAGTATTGAGTCTTCTGAAATCCTCTTTAATTACCTGGGTGCTGTACAAAACTATATTCTATTTTTTGGCCACGTTGCTTGAGGCAGTCACTGACAAAGCACGCTAATCCAGAAACATAAAGGGCCTCATATTCCTGTACATAATTCAAGGAATCACATGAAAGCTGGCTGACATAATCTCAATAGTGTGATACAATGTAATTAGCATCTGTGAGGATCTTGTTGTAAGAAACAAAGCTCAGGCCTTACAGCAAGCACATGTAATGGCATGTGTGTGTGATGACACTGTTCGGAGGCCTTTTGGTGTCGTCATGACAGACATGTTAATGAAGGCATCTCACTTACTCATACTGTTTCCAGCCTAGCAGCACTGAATATGTCTTTTTTAAAGGTTTTAATAGTGTGTAGCCTAGCAACCACTCTCATAAGGTTGTTTAGGTGTGTCTGTTTGTCTGAATGCATGTGAGTGTGTATGGGTGTTAGTGCTTAGTGCTGCATTTGATACGGTGGACCACACATCATCCTTTACTGACTATCTCACTTATGGTGTGCCACAAGGCTCAGTTTTAGGTCCACTATTGTTTTCTGTTTGCATGCTTCCTTTAGGGGACATTATTCGCAAATATAAGTATAATTAAGTTTAATTTTTATGCAGATGACATCTAGCCGTATGTATCAATAACACCTGGCCATAACAGCTATCTTGTCACTCTCATTAACTGCCCTGACGAGATTAAGCGCCAGATGTCCAACAATGTACTGTGGCTAAATGACAATAATAATAACAATAAATTATCTTTGTAATGTGTATGCACATATTCTTGTTCTTTATGCTCTGTGAAGCACTTTATAACTTGTTTTGAAAAGCCGTTTAAAGCGATTATTGTGAATGTATAACATATCTGCAAGTATTGTGTATATGTATGTGTGAGTGTGAGTATGTGTGTTGCAGAAAGAGTTTGGCTTGGCAGACAGGTCTCCTGAACCACTAATATTGTCTGCAGGCCTGTAAGTAACCAAGGCCTCTTCACCAGACATGTTAACACCCTGACCAAAACCGAACCAAAACACGACCCTGTCCCCGAGCTCAGAACCCCCTAGACCCAGCGGCATCAAACACAACACCAGAGAGCAGAGACGGGCCTGACCGCTAACCTCCACCACTTACACAAAACACACACGTCACACACACTCAGTTATGCACAATAACTACTGCAATATGCCACAGCAAGACACACTATGTGTGACGCCACAATGGTTTTTGTCACCTCCTATGTTTCTCTGTCATCAATTTACTATAATGAGAACAGTGGGTTTGGACAGAGAGCCTAGTATATTGTGTTATTACGGCTCGGCTATTATCACTCAGGAAGTTTGTCTCAGCTGGCTGCAGCCACCGTCAGGAGCAGCTGAAAGGAGACAGAACCACCTATAAAAGCATATTAGTTTAAACAACCACTCCCTGTCTATTAGCTCAAAATGACTTTTAATGAGGCCTATTAGCTCTGCTCCAAATCAGCACTGTGGCAACACTAGACTAATGACACCAATAACATGCACTCTCTCTGCAAAACATGTCATGTGGGTGCACCCATGCAGACGCAGGCGCTAGAGGACAGACATGCATTTGCAATCATATCTGCATGAGCAAACAGACATGCTCATGCCTATACGAATGAACACACACAGACACATACATGTGCGTACACTTGCAGAGTTGTTGGTGCAGTGGCAAACCACAGGGTAACCAAGAGCTGTCAAGCGATTAAGCACAATGCGAGCCACAGAAACCGAGTTAGCCTCCCGCTAATAACACAGTGGCCAGAGGGACCTGACTAACCACTTACCATACCCACACGTACACACACACACACACACACACACACTGTAAACCTCTGAGGAAAATCAAACCACAGATCTTTAAACTAGGCCTCACTGATATTCGTCACTCTGACCACGCAATTAATTAGCAAAAGCTCAGTGCCATAGTTCAGAGATATGAGCCCCGTTCATTCACGGGTGGTCCAACTTTATCCCCCCACTGATATTAGATGAGGAACCGCTGGGGAAATGACATCCCTCAGGACTACTCATATGGCTACCATAAGGCTCATCAAATACGCCGACATAAAATGTCTTTCCTGAATGAGACACCCATAACCAGGCAAGCCATTAACAGGGAGCAAAAACTGCCAATAACATCAGGAAAAGTGTAGAAAATAAATAATAGCATAGAGAATGGTTATTAATTTCAGCTTTTCAGACCAATTACCAGCCCATGTTGAAATCTAGTATTATTGTCAGCTTATTTTCCAGAAACAACACTGTTTTTACAGAGAAGGGCCACAGAGTGCCAGTGTATGTCAGACAGCCCACTGTTCTTTCTCCATGTGTCTCTATGTGGACCCCTCCCTGTGTACCACAGGCCTCCTAATTACCCACTCGTTTAACACAAAATAGAGCTGTAATGGCTGGCAAAGCCCCCCCATGTGTCAATGAAGCGTTCACAGATAGAATCACAGTTTTGGAGACAGCCGGTGCTCTCAGCTTGAGTCTCTTCGTGCTGAAAACCTGGAGGAGGGGAGGCGCGGTTGAGAGGGCACATGTGTGTTTTGCCACCCTCCGACCTCAGCTTAATGACCCCTGAGACAGAGACGTGTTCTGGCTGTAGTTTCTGGGTAAATTACACCGGTGCTGCAATTCTGACCACTTAACAGCAAAGCAAAGAAGTTCAGGGGTTACGTATGATGACATACTCTCTATTGCTTAAATTACTGTCCTGAGACTGAAGTTAGAACATGCAGACTTTCACTTTAAAGCTTTGTCTCGGACCACAAATTGGTCTGAGATAAAGGGAAGAATAATGGATGAAAGTGTAGTCTCTTCACTATGCCAGAATCCTCTCACCTGATATCAGGTAGTACTGCCTTTGTTTAGTTTAGTGACTCAATCTCACTTCACATATGTCCAGGCTTCCAAGAAGTCTTTCTTGACACAAATCTAAGACTAACTTTGTTGAGACCAAACTGGGGCTTTTCTAAACAATTTCTGCTCCAGCTCCCATCTGCTCGCCACCAAATAAAAGGACTTGTTTGAAAATCATCTGACGGGGGACAGCAGATGCACAGGAAATGCTTTTGATCAAACAAGATGGCTCGAGAGTGAGGAGGAAAAAGTGGGTGTGATTGTGAGTACACGTGCGTTTGACGACAAGCATGTGCCTTTGCTTCAGGGTGCGTGTTGATGAAGGCTGAATGTTGAGTGTCTGAGGCGTTTTTTGGCACCACTGGCAGGTTTCCTACAATGGAGACTGATGGTGGTACTAATCCTACTGTCTCCCGGCTCCTCTGTGTCTCTGTGCGTCCTGGTGCCATATGTGATGGGGCAGGCGAGTGGGTGGGTTGTTTGTGATGTGATATTGTTCACTGAGACGCCCTGAGATGAGAATATATATATATATATATATATATATATATATATATATTTTTTTTTATGAATAGGGAGGAGGGTTGAGGAAACAGCTGCATGCCAGACCAGTTGGCACTGGGGGCTATAGTAAAGTTTTTTTTCCCTCCTCAGTTGTTTTTATATGGCCCATTAAAATGAGCTGATGCTAGCATTCTGCTACCCAGTGTACCCTCTCAGGAATATTCTGCCTCTCTTTTTATTTCTCTTCTCTTCAAACTGTCACATGGGAGGCTGAGCTGCTTTCCGAGAGGTCAACTTAATTTGAAGCCTGTTGATTGCTAATTAACACAATCAGAACTTTTTCCAGTAAAGCTTTTTTTTGTTGTTAATTAACTTGTTTTATTAGCCCATCACCATTTTAGCTGGGCATTTGCTGCCAATGGCAAACTGCACAGTCAGCCACACCCACAGCTTCGTTAAAGGGGCACTCCACCGATTTTGAAGTTTAGTCTACTGGTGAAGTTCTACTCAGCCTGTGAAAACAGCTTATAGTATAATGTCTTCTGTGGCTCTGGAGGGAGCTTTCTAAAGTTTGAAACGTGATCCTGATGATGTCATCAGGGTTATTTCGGCTTGGGCTTGAGTCTTCGAATTTGAGCCCGTGTTACAAAACTGGAGTGGTGGGGTTTGAATGACGTGGGCATTTAGGAAGCAGGGAGTGTCTGATGAAAGATGCCATTGCGTTGCATTATGGGAAATGTAGGATCCACTGGTTTTGGAGCTTGAGGGAGCTTAGGAACTAAAAGTCTGAATATTTTGCTGTCTGCTGCTTCAATTTTGACCATTCTTTTTAAAATCTGTCTCTTGTGAATCCCCCATATTTTTTAAGTACAATGCTAAATCAATGGTGTACCCCTTTAAAGGCAGATTAAAGGAAGTAGTATGCTGTTTGCTGCGTGTATAAGCATATTCCCATACTGTACTCTATGTGCATGCCTTTGTACTCACTCCTGGGCTCACGCGGTCCGTCCACGGTGACCTTTATGGCTCGGTGGTAAGTGGCCACTTGTGGTGGGTTGGTGAATACTGTGATTGTCAGGGTGAAGCTCTTGCCTGTGGTGACATCAAACAACATCAAATGACATACCATCGGTGGAGACAATGACTTACATTCATCACTAAACCATCCCCAAGTCACAAGTGTGGTTGTGATCACATAATAGCCAATACAAACTGGGAAAATCGACTTTAAGAGGATTAACAACAGACAACATTGGCTGTTTGAGAGGGTCTATTTAGGTTCTTTGGCAGAGCCTAAATGGAAGATTGACTGGTGGAGCCAGTGTCTTGTTATCCAGACTTTCTCCCTGTCTAACGCAGTGTGAGTGGGCGAGAGGCATTTTAATAGTCACTTCCTTTCTCGATAATCCCCAGCAGTTGCTGCCTTGGGGATGAGTGTGTGTGTGTGTGTGTGTGTGCTCCTATGAGCATGCAAAAGGAACGCTATGAATCAGAGTGCAACAGCCAATTCAGCAGCAGCACTAACGTCTGAGGTATGCAGATGCATCACGCAACCATGGCTACGCATCGGAAACAGGAAGTGGGGGGCAGGTTGCTGCAGGGACTCATTGAAGCAGCTGTCCATTCAGTCATAGCCACCTACCTGCATGTCCTCCCCTCTTATGCTCCACACTCTAGCTCACTGTAAACACGCCTTTCAAAGAAGTGATAAGATGTTTCGGGGAGATACCAGATCACAGATGCAACAGGTGTTCCACATACCTGATTTGAGGTGCATGTGGGTGAACCAGAGCTAGTGATCTATGATAAAGTGAGACACCTAGTGTGTCACCTCCCTGCTTCCCTGCCATCATCTCTGCTGTCATCTGTTATCTGAGATCTAACTCGGACTTACTGTCGAGGCAATCCTGAACACTACACTATACTATTAACTCTAATGATGTTATCACAAGTATCCAATTACTCTCTGAATTACCTAGCTCATCCATTCTTGCTGTCATCGTACTGTGGCACCATTTCAGCCCTGTAGCTATCAATTCTTATCCATCTCTGTTGGCTCTCCCCGCCTCTCTGTGCATGACTTTTATCTAACATCCTATCAGTTCGCTCTGCTTGGACTCATCTCTGTCATTGCAAGGTATTGATTTCAGACACCTCATAGTCTGATCTCCCCTGGCTCCTATGTCACTTCCTGTGACCAGATTCTGTGTCACAGAGAAGGGACACACGCACGGTCTCCGTGGCAACAGGTCCAGCCACCATGCCCCCTCTGCTCTCTATACTTTGTCACCCCTCATCCCTCCTGACTGCCTCTGCTTCCTCCCTTTTTGACAGCTACAACAGAGAAGGAAACTGAGAAGAAAAGTCACTGGTGGAGCTGCTGACAGCGCTTATCACCATCAACTTATCATAGGCGACCACTTTCTGTGAGACTTGCAGAGAATAAAAGTCTGTAATAAAATATTTCCAGTAAGTTTGGAGTGGGCGAGAGCACATCCCCGTTGCCAAATCTCAAATCGTAAATAAGACGATTTAGTAACAAGACAGTAAATGAGTCGCTTTGGCGATGCCAAATATTCAGGGAATGCCATTTGACCCAATAGGAGTGCGCCTCCGCCTGACAGCCTGAGGATATGTGCAGAGTGATCAGCTGCAGGGCTGCAGCACCACCCAACATGTTAATAAGCCTGAACTGAGCGGGGTCATGTTAGGTGAACATTAAGGAAAGGATAAAAAACAGACTTGTTTCTTGTTATCAGATCAGCACTTTCTTATGCAGCTGATGTTGGACTGACGCACATCCTATCTTTGTCCAAAGCTTTGTTTCTTAAACTAAAGGACAAAGAGTAGGAAGCAAATGGGTTTTACAAAGCTTTTTCTGTCTCACCTGGGTTAAAAGATCTAAACTAAATCAAGGACTCTCATTTGAAAGCAAAGAGAGTGGATGCAACATGATTCACAACTCAGTCTTTAGGAGACCGGCGGTGGGATTTGAGCCCGGAGTTAGAGATCATTATGTGGTTGCCACGAAGGGAATGTGACCACTAATCCACACCACTATAGCTAATAGCTCCTACTGAGTTGTAGCAGTGTACAGTGAATGCAGCATAGAGTGTTCCAGGCCTCACCTCTGCCACTGCGGCCCACGAAGCGAAGGTCGTTAAAACGAGCTACTTGGTTCTTCATCACACCTGAGGCGTTCCGCAGCTCGGCGGAGTAGTTCTCATCGTTGCCCGCCATTACTGTGACAACGGTCCCATCAGGTATGTCTCCCAGGGCAACCACCTGTCAGGGACACAAAGGTCAAAGGGCAGAAATTCAGGAACTACTTAGGACAAAGTTTTTAGTGAATTTTTACTCCCTCGTTCTGTGACTCAAAATTGGTAAAATATAACCTCTATACAGTATGCTACAACATATTCTCCTCCTCTGTTCATGGTTAAAGAAAATTAGAAAAATGATTATAGCAAAAAATGTAACAAAGGAATTCCTTCAGTTTGAAACCAAACACTGAGTTTCATTCTCAGTTTCACTGGTAAAAGAATTCATCTAGCTAATGTGACAGACTTGTTTTACATCACACCATCCTTTTCCAAATCATGTCGATAAATGGATTTAATTTCACTTCTCAAATGCAGCCTTTAAAAAACAAAAGTGGCGAGGCCTCGTGTTATCATTTAGATTCCTGGATGCAGATAAAAGAGCATGAGGAGGCCTACAGAGCAGCAATAATTACAGAGCTGCAGTAATAAGAACGGTTAAATAACACATATATTTTAAAAAGTGTCATATTTGATTTGGAGCTGAAGCTACAGCTACAAATTTCCACTTTGTTGTGTCTTTGATCCAACCTTTAAATAATATCTGTCAAGTAATTAATAAGGCCTTTCCTGTGAATTATCATGGGAGCAAAAAATTGTCCAGACTTCAAAAACGTCTAAAGAGACCTAAAATGTGTAATTAGTCTTTGCTGCGTGTTAAAATAAATCTTCTTCTGTATTTGCTTTTCTGCTCATTAGAAGTTCAGTAAAACTCAACATGTGAAGCCTAATTCAAATAATTTTATTAGAATAATTTAAGTAGTGGTTATAATAGGCCACAATGTGGTTGCAACATATATATGACATGTCGTAATATATTTTTTATAATTTTTTAACATATGAAAATAATTGCCTAATATAGAAAACTGTAATTAATCACCATGGAAACAAAGCTTTGATTGTGGAATTATTCCCTGGTTGGGAGGGCTATTTAAATGAGCCACAATTATTATAGTTTACTACATTAACTGATTATTGGCAATATATAAAGTTGAATTTGTGTTTGTTTACAAAAATGTGAAAAGAAAACAATATGAACATGTGATTCCTTTCCTTCTTTTACATCTAGATACATTTTTACCAAACCTTTAACATTTCTCCTGGCCCTTTAAACATCACGTTTGCTTAATGTTTTTTTCATTCTGAAATTATTTTCAGAATATATTTTGTTTGTGAAGTGACGTTAAAACTTCCCAGATCACATTGCAGCATCCATGCTTAACTGCCGATGTTAATAGACTACAGTTTGTTGTCCTTTATAATATCAACATACAACAATATATTTTTCAGAAACTGTGATAAATCCAGGTGATAAAAAGTAGAATGGGACATGGGGGAAGAGGATAAACACAACAAAAACACAACAAAAACCCCGGGAAAATCCGAAATTCACTGCATCCAGCGGTTTGACATTCATTTATTGTATGGAGACTGTTTTTTTAAAGAGAAATCACGCATTCACTCTTTTCTATAATCAGTCTTTGGCGTAATTTAGCGGTTGTCTTACAGCGAACACCGAATCATATTGTGGTTTAACCCTCCTTTGAATTTAGACGGGACTCACCTTAAAGGCGACAGGCAGCGTCTTGTTGCACCGCCAGTGGGAGGGCAGGACCGAGCACAGAAAGTTGGGGCTGTCGGTCCGGACCAGCTCGGCCGGGTGGTCGGCGATGATCTCGGCCATGCTGCGGTTTTCGTGGGGGCGCAGTCTTGGCACCGCCGCCGCTGCGTCCGGCTGCCCGGCTGGAGAGTTCACATCGTTCATCTTGCCTGGGACCGGCTGGAGGCTATTGGACGGCGGACTGAACCTCCGACTGGCGCTGGGATCTACGGGAATTCGCATCACAACAGCGTAGATTATCAAAAAAGGCACCAAAGGCTCTCCAGCTGCTCTCTTTCTTTCTCTCTCACACACTCAGGGAGAAACTCGGAGTGAGCGCCGCAGCTCGCTGAACCTCAGCGCGCCTGCCAATGGAAAATGGGACTTCGTGAGCGCACACCGCGTTTCAAAACCCTCTCCACTACAAACTTTAGTGGGCGCCTTCAAACGACATAAAATATACTTCTCCGGCAAGAAAAAACAACCCCTGAAAACTTGATGATGTTTTAAATGACAAGCTCTTTTTTTCCCCCCCTTCAAACTTCTCGGGGGAAGCGTGCATGCGCCATAACGCAGGCGTAGTTGCTCATGTGTGGATATAAATAACATCAAATAAATGTCCAAACGCGTAATAGGCTATACAATTACAAAAAAAAAAAAAAAGCGGGTCTAAAATGGAACAGTGGACCCAGATGCTCAAAAAAGTTTTTGTCTGTCTTCCTTTAGTGAAAAGTCAAAGCGCTGCTCCAGGTGCGTCATTGAAGTCTTTGTGGCAAACTGAAAGGATCTCTGAAAGCCCGCAGGCTATGTACACACACACAAAAAGTTTTCAAAATCAAAGTCATACGCTTTAACAATACTTAACAGAGCTATTTATAACCCCGAGACGCCTGTAAATTGTACATATGCTTCCGTAGTCTCTCGGCCGTGCCGCATGTTTTGTATATAGGGTTAAAAAGGTTGATGAAGTCGGAAAAAAATCGTCGCCGGTGAGATGAAGGAGACGGAAAATAGAATCCCGTTTTTGTAGCCGTAAATGTGGTTAGTGTTTGGAGGCCGGGGTTTCCCGTGCTCAGGCTTTTTGTGGTTTATATAGCTCAAGCGCCCAGCAATTATTGCGCTGATGCGACTCCAACACGTGGTGTCTGGAGTCAGATCCATTCCCTCTGCCATAATCTATCACGCCTATATAGACGACCGGACAGGTCTCCGTGTAATGTCTATACCTTCATGAAACAGACATGGAGTTTCACACAGCCTGCTGTACATACCGACATCTTACCGCTCCCCTGGACCGTCCGCGCGCTCCTACCTCTGAGGACGGTCATTTCCAGTCAGTAACCCGCACCAGTCCGTCAGTCCGTGTTGTGTTACCACTATGTTCTGACAATATGCGGCTCGGAATAGCGTTCAGAGAGCCGAGCCCGGGTGAGAAGCGAGTTCCACTCTAGGAGTGAGTGAGTCACCGGAGAGCGGTGAGTCAGGTAGAGGATGCAGGAGTAGAGTTTCACTCGGTCGCAGGGGAGAGCTGTTGTGCAGGTGTACAGGTATTCTACTTTACACGGGCTTTAATTTGTGTTCATCTACCCACGTGGCCGTTTCTTGTAAACCGAAGGCTCTTTGGAGAACGTCATTTATGTAAAGTCAAATTTCACAATACAATTATCATATAGCTACTATTTCATCGCATCTAAACTAAACATAACAGCGCCAAAATATGAGGCTCTGGGTGATTTCGACAATGCGTAATTACCCACAAGTGAGTGACTATTCTTGATCCTATCTCAGTGGTGGATTATAATTAAGTACATTTACTCAAGTATTTCCATTTCATGCTACTTCATACTTCTACTCCACTACATTTCAGGGGGGAAATATTGAAGTCAAAAGTGTAATTTTGACTTCACTACATTTATCTGACAACTTTAGTTACTTTGCAGATAAAGATTTTACATAGAAAACATATAATGGGCTTATATAATATGATGCATTGTTTTAGATTAGACTACATAACAGTATATAAAGTTGTTAAAATGAGCTCTTCCTCCACCAGCTTAAACAGTAAAATCATACTTACACATGAATGCATTAGTAATGATACTCCAATAACACAATATATAATAGTCTATCAGTCACAGGGGCCATTTTTCTGTATTATGAATAATTTTACTTTTGATACTTTAAGTACATTTTGCTAATAATACTTACTATTTATCATGTAATATTTTCAAAGCAGGACTTGGAGTATCTTCACAGTGTGATATTGCTACTTATACTTAGATAAAGGGATCTGAGTGCTTCTTCCACCACTGCAAAAGGAATGACGCAAAAATGTTTAACTTGCAAATCATACATTTTCCAAAGCAAGGCACAAACAAAAAAACAAAAAAACAAAACAAACAAACATATTTTGATGGAATCTTATTTTAAAAAGCATCAATGCATCCTTGATCTTCACATCCTTACATAATTACAACTTCCCACAGTGAGCAAAAAAAATCTGTTCAAATAAAAAACATTGAAATAAATGTATGCTTTTATTTTAGTGCTGAAATGTCTCACATTTTAGTGTGGATGCTGCTCTGAAAGCAGTGAGTGAGTAGGCCTGCTTCGCCTGCCCCTCCTGTGTCTACTGTAGAGGGCATCATCTACCCTCTGTGAGACTCCATATCTCAGCCGGCTCTCATCAGCCACCCCACCCTCTGCCCTGATTACCCATCAGTCTCCCAATGAGCCTTTTTTGAGTGCCACATCACACAGCAGCGTGTGTATTGCCACTCTGTGTTCCTTTTCCATTGCTCCCAAACAGGCTTTTATTGCTGAGAGTCTTTAAGACAAAGCCTTTGATACTCCGGGCCTGCCAGGGACTACTGGGAGGCACAGCTGTCAGGTTATTTGGGTCCTGTCAGGGCTTTTGCAGCTTGTTTTTATGCTGTTAAGTTATAGTCTTATACATTTTACAATAAGATTTCTGTGTTGAGAGAAAAAAAGAAGTACTACAGCCTTAATACTGAAAGTCACTTGAAATAACTTGACTTCTTGTGTTTCATAAGTATTTATGTACGTGGGAGTGCACATGCATATATGTCTGTTAGCGTGTGTGTGTGTGTGTGTGTGTGTGTGTGTGTGTGTGTGTGTGTGAGAGAGGATGTGGGAGGGATATATATACATAAAGTCTGAAAGCACTGACACGCATCTGGCACCTCGTCATGTGGACGGGGAGGAAAAAAAAAAAGAGTGATTGAGTTACACTTCCCCTCCGTGTGCCCCAAACACCAGAAATATGGTTCACATTGTCCAACATTCTCAAAGATCAACTAACAATTCATGGATGGATAAATGTGAATAGTAGTAATTAAATCTGTAATAGTGATAAACATGGCCTTGCAGGAACCGTGGAGCCGGTTATTCCAACAGAGTTAAGTTTCAGCTCCGATAATATCACTTCTTCACCACTGAATACATTTGGGGTAATGTGGAAAACATCCTTAATGTTGTGGAGGAATTTAATTGAGGAAATGTTAGGGATGAAATAATAACAACCTTTGAGTCAATTTCATGCCATCAGTTTAATCAGCTTAATTCATTTTAATGCACATGTGTTTGAACTGGAATTTAATTTTGGCGCTGTTTTTTTTTTGTATGGTTTATTTGTAAAAGACACATCAATGAATACATCGTATAAATTTCTCATTCCAATTTTATCAAGACAATCACTCACATTTTCAGGCCAACTAATCAGTCTTAAATTTGGATTTTCTGCACTCTGTTATTGTCCCATCAGAGGCAGCAGCAGGAAGAGCTTCTTGATTTTCCCAGCCTGATCCCAGGCCCCAAATGCCCCCCCCCCCAGTGTAGTCGTGACTTAAACCCTGACAAGCTCGGCTCATCAAAGACTGTTTGTCCCATCTGACTCCGCTTTGCCTCTCCACTGTAAGTCCAGCATCTGTCTTCCAGCTCCCTACAGGATACGGCCAGCATTCATACAGCAAGGCCTGCTGTCTGGCTTTCTGTCAGTCAGAGGTAGGGCGACCCCTGAGTTTAAAATCTGTCGTTTGAAGTCCCGGAGATGTGAAGGAGACACCAGAGAAGGTGTTAATGTGCCAGAATACGCTGTTCAATCAAAAAATACCACTTCCCCGCTTCAGTGTCCTGGATTTAACCCAGCCAAAAATCCACTTTTGACTAAATGTGAATGCTGGAACTTTCACGCAGTATTGGAATTACTGGACTTTTAGGATATCTGACTTATCCCGCTCAGTATTAACAGACTTAATATCATGTAGTAATGAATCTAGCATAAAGCTGTTCATTCAGTGTGGCTGCTTTTCGCCTGGTGCACAGCTGGATCGTCTCTCTCAGCTCTGGTATTATTCATCTACTGTGTTACACTGGCTTGGAGTCATTGCACAGTAGGAGAAGTCACTAACAGTGAAGAACCACAGTATACCACATTGAGCAGGATGTGCGTTATATGATTTATGGTAATATTGTATTTCTGCCGCTCAGTTTCAATTATTTGTTTTCAATAAAAATCAAACTCAGCTGACACTCTCTGACTAATTTTCCTGTCGAGATATCAAGCGCGCAATAAATGTTTCTGTTCTCATTCCCACTTGGAATGGCAAAGACTGTGTGAACCACTAATATGTACGCACACACGCTGTCTGTAATGTTGTCAGCAAACTAACCATGCAGAATCTCTCTTTTTATAACAGTGCGTCTGTCAACTTCTTTACAGCTCTCTTGCTGTTTGACACAAACAAACAAACACACGTGAGGAGGCCCACGTATCCTCACTATTAACACCTCTTTAGGAAAGATGGTAAGACAAACAAAGCACTAGCCTGATATCAGACAGAATTGGAGTGGGCGGATTCGAAGGTCTGGACCCAGGCAAACAAAGCTCAGTGTTGATGCTAAAATAAACATGACGCTAAAAAGTACATCAACAGTCTGGTGCAACAGTTTAAGCAGGGCAACAATCATATATTTGACTCCTTCACAAAGAAAAATAATAAAAACACAAGAGAGCAACACTCTCCCTCTCTCCTTTTCACAAGCGCATACTCTGATCGTTCAAGAGGAAAAGTACAGCCACTTAAGACTCAGGATTAAGGCTACATTTCACAGTGGTGCATTTTTCAAGACACTTAATTATAGCTTTCTAGAGGAGGGCTGTGACGAGGCCCAGGCTTTTTCAGCTCTAACGGGATGTTTCCATGTTTGGCAGTCTACCAGCCAACAGGCCTGCCAGCTAACCAATCAGCGAGCCCACCAGGCTAGGCGGCAAAGCAGCCAAAGATCCAGTCTACTAGCCAATCAACCAAACCAACCAGGAGAGCAGAAATGCGGCCACAAAACTAGCTTGCCAGTCAGTTAGTTAGACTCGGGCTGGTGGCCGGCCAACCAGGCAGTCAATTAGTGAACCAGCTAGCCAGCAGAGGAGGATGACGATGAGCAGAAACTTTACTCCTCGTGACCTCATCGACACAACCTCGCCGACTCACATCCACGCACTGATCCCAGATCACAGCTAAGCCCTTAATGACTGTTTGTCACCGAGCCCGTGACATCACCATGAACTGTTAGGACGAGGACGGCACGTTCTGCGGTGTGTGTGTGTGTGTTTGTGTGTGTGTGTGTGTGTGTGTGTGTGTGTGCATGCTCCTGAGAAACCATTTTCATGGAGTGTAATCCAAGTTTTCTATTCGACTTCGAATAGAAGTCTGGGGCTGTGCCTATAGAGTTTAATGTATTTATTTCTCAGCGAGGAAGTGAGATGCAGAAAGAGTTTGTCTGATATTTCACTCTGTTCTTGAAATGACAGAGAGCAGCGTGGAAAGAGACAGAGACATGGAGGGGGCAGCTGCTCACTGCTTGTGGCAGGAGTGTAGAGAAGGAGGGAGGCAGGAGGGGTATAAAGACAATTTCCTCTCTGCTCTTATTGCTCTGACTGTCTGCCGCCTACCGCCTTCATGGAGGTCCCTAATTGAGATCACTTGTACTTAAAAATAGGAACAAAAAAGGAACTTCTGTGGGCTGGGAGATGGAGAGGAGAAAATAAAGCAGTAATATGTGACGAAGGCTGCCATTAAAGAGTCCCAATGATAGATCTGAGAGACTTGGGCACAGAGCTGAGAACTCTTTCTCTGTCTGCCAGGGAACCTTCAGATGTTGACGTGTCACACACCACCTGCTGTCACAGCGCTAGAACTGTGCATGTGTAAGAGTGTATTTGTAGGTTTTCTGTGTGTGTGTGGGTGGGTGTGTAGCTCTTTGATGGGGTAGGGTGACAGTGCCCGGGGATGAGGCCAGAAACATGCTGAAAGGGGGGAGTTCAGTTTTTCCACTTTTGCATGCGTGTGTGTGTGTGTGTGTATTACAGTTTGTCTTTACAAAGCTGCAACAAAATATCTTTACAGTCATCAGGCATATTGGGCCGCCCCACTCTATGCAGCCTTTGTGTCATTAGCTATGCTATTATTAGTCCTTCACTTCAATTCAGCCGTTCCACCAATCAAACCCTCCCTCGAGCTGCCTTTCCCAGACTCAGTCCCAGAGTGTCCCTAAGGCGTGCTGGTTTCCCCTTCAAACCATCTATCACTCAATCAGGACTGATCGAGCTATTAATCAAACAATGAGCCCCCCTCCTTGGAGACCAGTTTGAAGGATTGACTTGAACGAAACGCCGTGTATCCAGGAGTGGTACCGCACCACGGCTGGGAACAGGAACCCTGTAAAGAGCGTTTTTCTTGGACTGAGACCCTCTGTAGGTGCTAAAGACAATACAGACACTCGGGCTAGGCCAACATTCCACTTTACACTTTTCCCTTCCTCTGTGTATTTCACTGGTCTACTTCCCCTCTGCAAACTAGCCGGCTAATATCAAAATATTTATAGTACATCTGCAAGACATGCTGTTCTCATGTTCATTATGCGAGGTAAAACTAATACCAGATTTATAGGGGGAGATTTCTCTCTGTTCTCCCTGTCCGTGTAGTAGGATTGGGGATGATTTATGTGAGGTAAGGAGGCACAGACGAGATAGATAGAGTGACTACACGGCGAGAGGCAAACAGGCAGCGGCCCAGACTTAGCACTCGCAGGGGGGCTATCAGCTATCACTTGCCCGTTTCCACTGCTCCTGTTTCGAGTCTGGAGGAAGGTAAGACAGGACGGACAGCGGCTGGAGACAGGGAGGGGAAAGGAAGGAGACTGGAGGTAAGGATGTATGTATGTATATGCATGGAGGCAGGGTGGAGGAATGTCCAGGTGCTCTGGGTCCAAATCGATGTAAGGAGCTGTAGAGAAGGGCCAAATGGAGGGGGAAAAAGTCTGTCATGGATGCTCAATTGCACACAGACATAAACATAGACGGTGTAAACCCACGCCTTTAAATGTACCATACACATTTTTGTCTTGGCGCATTTAAATGTATTAAATATACTATCTGTTTTGCTTGGCCATCTTCACAGACTGGGTATCATGAATTTTACTGACAGCAAGTCAACGCATATTGAAAACCTTAAGATGAAGTCCTGGCATTGCTTTGCCACTTCATGTATGGGTGTAATCAATGTCAAAACTGTCAGTCAGTATGTTCAGCACTGAGACAACAGCCAATCAGATAAACAGGAAATGAAAAAACAGTACTGGGCCGGCACCGCACGCAGCCACAGCACTGGGCGTGCATCGAGCAACGGCCCTCAGCTTCCGAGGGTTTGGATATTGCTCTCCTTTTCTTTTTCCTGATCTCTTCCTGATCACAGTCCAGCTCGGAGCCGCTCCAAAACACTGAGCCTGAACTCTGCGACCTGGAGCCATACATACTAGATCGAATTCCAAACCAGACGTCAAAATGGCCCCGGGAAGCCTTGCCTTGTGAACATTTAGAGACGCCTTACATGTAGCATCTGATGCTCTGCGAACTGAATGAGTTAACAAATTAAGCTGCGAGTGTCACCGCTGATGCAGCACACTCAGAGATGGGCCTTTGCCGAAAACCTTAGCCTGTAATTATACTGAGCCTATTAGGCTACTGGTCAGAAATGACTCACAACAAGGTGGGGGTGAAGCGGGGGAGAAAAGGAAGGGTGGATGGAGTTCACTTTCATAGCTTCCAGCCTGAGATGTCCTCAGACAAAATCAATTCCAGTCATCTTTGGAAAAGAGGGTTCAATGAAAGAAAACATCATGAAAGTTGGGGGAAAACATGATTTCACAGAAGATAAATGACTATTGTCTGATTATGTGACCCATGACCCTGTATTTTCCACACACACTCAGAACTTGCCGGTTATTCCGGGACAGGGCCTTTTCATATCGTGTCTGCTCTGCTCCTAGCTGAGACTCGGATGACGCCAGCTTTACAGCGCCTAAATCGAGTCCTGAGCAGAGCGACTCATCGACTGCTGGGTCCCACGGGGAACATCAATTACGTTGTGAAATGCTGTCCTTCAAACACAATCTATTCTGTGGTGTTGCATTATAGTAAAATTGAGAATTTGAACGTCACACACATAAAAAAATCCCTCTCTGGCAACAGGGTTGTTGGGATGTGGTCTCAGGCTGACAATTAAATTGTCCGCTTGGAATATGCTGTCACTCTGGAAGCACGAGATTTATGGCAAATCATTTCGCGAGAACTGATCATCTTACATTTTTTAACTGGATTTTATGGCGTCATAGATCACTCTGATATGTTCTCGTGTCCTCCAGAGACTGAAAACTGTCCCCAGTAGTTGCAGAACTCATTTACAGACAATTAAAGAAGCTCTAAACAATCCAGCCTCCTCTAACTGAACTATTGTTGAAAAAAGTCTTCCACCAAACTAGCGCTCTTTTAGCAACATTCCTGCAAAAGGAGCACATATTTGACACTTTGCAAACCACAGAGCATTATCACATAGCTCTCTGAACCATCTTTCAGGCTAAGCAAAGCAGCTTCTACTAGTAAAGAAAATCATCTTAAAATCATAATAGAGGTATACAGGGTTAAAAGCTGTAAACATTAAACCCATGTTTACATTACAGGAGATTCTTTTTCATCAGTAATTGCCTCATACTGTGAGCCTGATGATTGGGCAATATTTATGATAGGCCCTTAGGGCCTGCTTCCCTCTCGGTCTTTCTTATGTCTATAAAATCTTTTACCCTTGGCTCAACTGTAGAGCATACAAGGTCCCATTAGAACCTGATTGTATATGTGCTTTTAAAGTGTGTCTCTATAGTGCCTTTAATGCTCACAATGTGCTTATGTGCGCATATGCATGTGATGTGGGTGTGTATATACAGTATGTGTGTGTGTGTGTGTGTGTGTAGCAGTAAAGGGGCTGGCTCTGAGACGTTGGTTAACCGGACTATAATTTGGAGGCCCAGTGAAGACTCCCAGCAGCCTCTCACTGTTTGTTTACCAGAGAGACCAACTCTTCTGTTTCTGCTGCATCTGCAGGGTCCTGCAGGAAAAGGGCGTGTGTATCTGTCTGGCTATGTGTCCGTGTGTGTGTAGGTGTAATCGTGTGTGTAATGTAGTATTCATGTGAAAGTGACATTTTGTAGAATAGGTCAAGATGAATTTGTCTGTGTAAAGACCATTTGGATTAGATGTTTCCTTAAATTAACGTAATGTACTTCTTTTTTTTAAGGAACCAGTGCTTCCAATTAAGCTAAAGAACTCTGACATCCCCATTCTCATATTTTCCCTCATAGACCTTTAAGCTATAGTAAATCAAGGCTACAATACACATACACCACCCTTTCTTTCCTGAAATGGTAGCTTTGTCATAAATAAGAAAACAAAAAGAGCCCAACTTCACAAAAAAAAACACCCTCACATTAAAACGTGTTTGTCAGCAAAAAACGACTGCTATTTTTGTTTGTGCCGAGAGTAATTCTCCTGAGACTAAACTGCTCGCTTTCTGTCCCAATTGGGCTTTTTTTTTTTTTTTCACCAATCCTCCTCCCAAGCAGGAATAAAAAGAAAACAATGCAATTCAAAAGACCGGAGCTCCCAGCCTGTCATTTAGCTGTAACTTTGAATTGTCTTTGCTCTGTGTGAGCTGTTTTCTTTCTTTCACACACACACACACACACACACACACACACACACAACACACACACACACACAGAGACAGAAAGAATTGTTGCAGCATCCTAAAATTCCATCACGAGAGAGGAAGAAAGACAGAGGAGGAGAGGGACTCTCAAAATATCACTCTAATAAAATATTCCTGCTCCTTTGGGATCCTCCTTTGCTCATTCAGCATCAGGAGAAGTGAAGTGGAAAAGGCCTGTTATTGGTCTCCGTCCAAAAAGGAGAAAGAGAGAAAAGAGAGAGAGACCTATTTCCTTTGGGGAAAGACAGAAAATAGAATGAAGAGCGCAACAGTTAACGGAAAACTTTAAACTGCAACAACAAAATGAAATACAGACGACTGTAAGAGGGCAGCTGTCTGGGTGAGTGACAGGATTCAACTCCAGACTGAAAGCCTGTTCCGGTGTGGATCAGACAATATGTATGTATATAGACTTTGATCAGACAGGGCTGCTTGTCGCAGCAGTATGATGGGATTGAATATGTGTAAACTGGAACAGCTCAGGGAACATCAACATAAAACACACCAGCTACAAGTTCTCAAAAGATGCCAGCCTCAGTCACAGGAAGGAGCTTTGAAACAACCTGAAATGTAACGCAGGGGATTTTGCAGTTTTGTAACACTGCTGTACAAGCAGAAATTGTTCGAAACTTTTCTTTTTTTTCACAGCAAGAGTCACGAAGACTTCTGAAAATTTGCAGCAAAGTTGTAAGACAGAAAACCTAACTGGTAACACTTTATTTTAACCCCCATTTATAAGCAGTGTATTCACACTTAATGAATGATTTATAACACATTATAATGTAGTTGTAGTTTTAAACAGACATATGGACATTTGTGTCTTTTAATGTATTTATCAACAACTATAACTCCTTCTTTGAAGCATCCATAACAGTTTGACAATACAATGTAAGACAATTGTAGTATGTAATATGTTTAAGTATTTTTTTATCATATTTATTAATCATCTTAATTATATTTATCAGTGAAGTACTTATTCTTATTATCCTTATTAATAACATAATTATTTATTCAGAAATGTTCTTCGCCATCACAGCTGAGCAAATTTGTTCCACTTGATGAAGGCCATGAGATGCGGGCGAAAGGTGACAACCCCAGGAGAAGTCAGGCAAGTAAACACTGAAATAAGATTTCTTTGGTCGAACTGTTATTTCCGAGATCAAAAATGAAGCTTCCCACTCAACAGGTCTTCATTTGTGTATGTAACATATATGTGTATGTGTATAAACAGTTAATAAATGCTTTATAACACACTAATCATATATCAGGAAATACAATTGCAGCTTTGTTGTCATCATTCATTAATATTTGTTTATATACCAGTTGCAGATGCTTCATAGGAGTTGTAATTGCTCCCAAATACATTAATGAACACGTCCTAATATCTGCTTACTTATACTATAGTGTGTTATAAACTATCTATTTAAGTGTTTGTACACTACTTTTAAATGCTAAATAGGGGTAAAGTGTTACCTCTTAAACGTTTCAGTTCTTAATCCCAATTATCTGCATGCTCCCCCACTCCTTTCTTTCTTTCCTTCTTTCTCTCTATCTTTCTCTCTGGAAGCCACTTTACAAACGAGAGCTACCATTTCTAGCTTCCCTGTTCTCCCTAGAGACTTGTCAATATCAGCTACACACTCTGTTCAAAGTTCAAAGACTAGCATCCCACTACACACACGTACACACACTCTCCTGGCCCCTTTTGTGTCTCTGGGGCATATTTAATTTCAGTGTGTGTGTGTGCACACATTTGAATATATCTCCATGTGTGTGTGTGTGTGTGCCACAGGTGGTACAGTCCTGGTGACTCTGTTCTGATTATTGCGGTGACCAAACCATCGCCGCCCCATCACATTTGTCATCACCCTTTTCCTGAAAGCGTGGGTGGGAGGGGAAGGATGGACAGAAGGGGAAGGAGGAAGGAAAGGGAAGAAGGGAGAAGAGGAGGGCAGATGATGGTAAATGGCCACCCCCGCGGTGCCATATGGGAGGTGTTTTGAAAGAGTCAGTCTTGTGTTGCTCTCACTGGATGCCTCATGAGCGCAAATTGATCCTTTCCTTTGTATCATATCTCTGTCTCTGTCTCACTTACTCTTTTCCTTCCTTTTAATGTTTCTTTCTCACTCTCTAATTTTCTCACATTTTATCCCTCACTCTCACATGAAAGAATAAACATGGAACCCCTCTCTTCCACACACACAGGCCTTCAGAGTTGTCAGACCACCATAAAAGGCTTGTGTGGGCGTTGCCGAGTGGGTGTGCACTTTGATTTTCAGGTGTATTTGATCTGCTATGTTCACACCTCGGTGCTGGCAGGGGGCCCACTGTGTGGGCAGGTAATTTGAGCAAATTAGGAGATGGGACCTGTGTGTTATTAATGACACCCCATACCCTCCACTGCACGTCCACCTATTGTTCCCTCCTCTGCACGCACCTTTCTTTTCTTCCGCTCCGAGTCCCCCGGTCCCATCTGCGCCTCCTGCTCAACACCCACCCTCAGCCCCTCTGAAGGCACAGTGTATGGAATGCACACACACACACACACACATACATACGTTGCACATGGGATGGGGGCGGCAGGAGGGTGGATTGGTTCCAGGTGCCAGTTTGAGTGAGAGCATTAATCAAGCAGACAGATCGTTCTATCACAGACACCTTTAGCACAGGCACACACACAGCCAACACAATCTTTACAGTACAATGCTTGCACAGTAGTAACTACAAGCCCCACTGTCATTATTCTGTGACATTGCTACATGCCAAACTCCCATTTAAAAATACATTTCTCCACAAGTGTTTTTTAACTGTGTGTGCTGAGTGATAAATCATTATGACTTGTGAGAAAGTGAGAGCTGATACCAGCGACTGAAGACACGTTGTAACAAGGTGTACTTGTCTCCTCAGACAGCTCCTCTGACCTGCTGCCAAGCTATTGATCACAGTCAGAGCTTGATGTAACTCTCTGATTCACTCATCTTGTTTTACCTTCAAAATCCTACCTTCCTATGTTTATACTCTGGCAATTTACAGTATGTGTTACCTCACATAAATAATCAGAATTGCTTCAAAAATATGGATTACACGTCCAACCTGTGCTGCTCTTTTCATGACCTGCTGGTAAGTAGGTTTATATAGTTGGGAGTTTGGCCTGAGTCAGAGGGGATACCGCATTCCTTTAAGATTAAACTAACAAGGGGAAAAACCTGCCCTTTTCTCCGGCGTGGGGCAGAACAGGTATGGCCTTGTGTAGGTGCTGTGGCCACGCTCTCACTCACATCGTTACAGGCTGAACCTAAACATCCAGGAGGCTCGACACACTCCATATTTCCCCCTTATAGAAACACAGCGCGTGGAAGCGAAGCCGCCTCGGCCGTTTCGCAGGAAAGCGACGGGAACGCTAAACAATGCTGTTCAGGTTTCCTGTGGTTTGCTGTATCAGCTCTGCGTAAAGCCATCCTCTGACTAACTAAAATAAAACACGAATGCTTGAATGGAAAAGAGAAAAGAGAGGACATGAAACAGAAAGAGCAGAGTGAAAGAGCTATATGAATCTGGGTTATAATACTGGTATTCTGTTTCATTAGGGTGAACCGGTTCCAAGATAGACCAATTTTCAAAGTGTTAGGTAGTTACTTCCTCTCTGAGGGCTTATATCGGATAACAGTAATTCGCCCAGCATGATGCAATTGAAATGGATGAAGGGCTGCAGGATCTTGTTAAGTGTGAAAATAGCACACAGCGCTGCATTAAAAGCTTCACTGGGTAATGCAATGACATTAAGCTACCTGGTAATTATGGTGCATTCAAAAATCATAGCTATGCGTACTGTGGCGGATTTCGTAGAGCTACCCAAAAAATACACACCAATTTGGCATGTATCTGGAGTAAACAAAGCAAAGATATTAAACATTTGCATTGATTTATGGGTGGGTGTGTGTGTGTGTGTGTGTGTGTGGGGGACACAGATGTTAGCACTGATAGCATTTAACAAATAGGCTTTATCGCTCCTTTGAGAAGATTGTTTTTGAGTCTATTATCAGCACTTTAAATATGTAGAACTCTACCATAAGCACAGTCAGCTGGCAGGTTGTCTTATCATAACAGTGTAATTAGCCCCCCAGCTACTGAATATGGGGATAAAAGAAGGGATAATACACAGTGCCTTGTGAGTATTTACACTGAACTCTCTGTTTGTTGTTGCAGTCTGCATATTACAGGAGTGAATTTCACTGCAGTAAGACTCCTTTTCTCCCATGTTTCAATAACTCCTCACTGCTTGATTTGGAAGGAGGAGAAGCAGATAATGTACGTGTCTCTGCAGTTCAGAGTTGTTCTGGACGAGACCACAAACTGCGCCAGTTGACACTACAGAAAAAAATGCCCCTCAATCAGGGTTTCTCTCGTTTTCCGGTAAAAGGCTACACTCATTTTCATTGAGTCGCTGATTGAATTTGTTTTGTTTTCTTAATCACGATTTCAGATATAATGGTTATAAATGTGCTATAGGACATGCACATACCTTTACAGATTCAAAGAAAAACACAGACATCTTTCTCCTCATCTTTCACATCAACAGCGGGAAAGACGTATTACAGGCCATTCAAATCACAGGTTATAGTGTTCCCATGACACTCTCATTTAGACCTTAATAACTGCCTACAGCTTATTTAGGGCCATAATCAACCCACCTTTCACTGTGAGTACGTATGAGGGAAAATACAGACCAATTAATCTATCTTTGATTAAACACTGATCACATTAACACTCTGCACCTCCCTGATTACCCTCAGGAATTATGTAGACTAATGTGAACCTCCAGCACTAATAAGTCCTAATAGCTGGCGCAGCACACAAACACACACAGCACCGTTTTACTCCATCAATATGACCCTGCTGGGATTAAATAACATGTTTGCCTCAGAGGTACAATTAAGCATTGCTAAATAGAGTTCCTTTGAGCATGGAGTTAAGGGAAGAGTCTTCTCAGCACAGTAGCAGCCAGTGAAGAGCTCAGATTTTTCCCCCTGGCTTTTTCAAATTACCTATTGATGAGTGGGCTTCACGTCGCTCCCTGGCTGGGGATGTCTGGTTCACTTTTAAGATGTCTCCAAGAAGCAGGCCTGTGGTTAGATCTAAGGCAACACTTATGCAACAGAAACTGCCTTTCTCAAATACATATACGGTTTCCCTGCAAATTATCTGAGATTTTCTTTGGGGAAAGTTTTCCGCCTGGAGTCTTCAGATATTTACCCACATTGCCCCGCTTTTCTTTTGATCGTGTTGATTTGGGTCCGTCAGCGTAAGCTTTTTTTTTTTCTCTAGTACGACAGCACAACTTTACTGAACGATAATTGCTCCCATGACTTAATTGTCTATATGTAATTAAGTTTGTAATAGAGAAAATAGGCATTTAAATGTTCCCCAGAGAGACATGGTGGTTGAGTGGGTGCCACACATGTTGAAGATTATTCTGCCCTCCCCATCTGATCTGCCAGTCTGAGGAGTTATAAAAAATGTATTTGAGGCAATTAAATGAAAAGTGCTTGATGTAAATGCCAAGGCAAATTTTAATGAGCCCCCTTTTCTCAATTTGGAATATTTGCCCGCTCCCTCAAGTCGGTTTAATTTATCGCTGGGAATGTACGGTCAATTCTAAATTAAAAATGTCCTTAAATACAAATCTACAGACGGGATGGAGTAATGTGGCTTTCTAACTAACAAAACAATATTTTGTAACTTGTGTTCTCAGCGAACTGGCTGACGCCAGACAAAATGATCCAGGAGAAACATGGGAACAGGAGAACTTGTAGAAAATATACAAAATCAACAAAAGGCAAGACTTGAGCTCAGTTATGTCATGTTTTTGTCCACCAAACAGAGTGAAGTTGTAAGCAACAGACAACTAATCGTTATACCTCAAAATCAAGACTAACAGAAAAAAATATATGTATTAAAATCTAACATATATCTAATAAATTATATATCAAATTTCAGTTTAATGAATACTCAAACTCAGCTTCACTCAAAATCAGATCCTCTATTTGTCTGACCAAAACAAAAATGTTTACGACATCAAACCTATTTTTTGCCAGTTCTGACACAGTACAGTATACTACATTTAGTTATTTTGACTCTTAAATACAACAGAAAGCACTGGTGGTCTTGCAAAATCACATAGTGCTGTCAAGGGGACTTTTTGTGGTTGTACTGACAGATTTGCTACCCAGATGTTCATAAACAGGGGCAACATCAATGAGCCGCACAACAATATCATTCAACAATACTTTATATGAGAACCAATCAGTGATTGTCTTTCCTCTGAGTCTCTCCACCTGAACATCTGTACACATCTGTTCCTCTCTCCCTCTCTGTCTCTACTACAGCATGCTTTCAATTTCCTGCAGTGCTGCTCCTCTCCTCCCGTGCTCCCGCGCTCCGACCCCAGAGACACACCGAGAGGTTAGGGGTTAACATGGTAATAGGTGGTGGTGATTGGTAGAAGACGTTCACTCTCTCCCAGCTTTCAGAGTGTATTAGGAGCCACTCGGCTTCTGTGTGGAGCAGGAGCCCAGAACAGCTGTGTCTGACCACCGAGCGACTTCTTAAAAACATCTTTTAAACATTTGATTTGGACAGAGGAGCGGAGGCTATGGACCAGAGCGAGGGGGGTTTGGGGGCTATTAAACTGAGCCTGTCTATTTCTTGTGTCGCACAGGAATGGAAATGTTTGTTTAAATTTCAAAATTCATCTGGTAAACCCAAAACATCATTTATTTTGCTGATTAAATTAGATTGTGTAAAGAAGCTGTCACAATAGAATACAGCAAACCCAAAACAGAGGCCGCAAACTGCAAGTTGGCTTTCACAGGTAATTGAAAATCAAGTTGACACTGCTACCGTTCACAGGTCCTGAATTTTTGTGGTCTTATTTCCTATTGATCCACTTTGGAATCCAAGCAGGATCTTGAATATATGATTGGACAAATAAAAAATGCATGAATATGAAGAAAAAATGGAAATGAAAAGGGTGATTGTGCAATTCTTTGGAAAGAAATTACCACTCAGCAGTTTGTTATACATAAAACAAATCATATTTTATCTTTTTAGTAATTTGGGGAGAAGCAATTAGTCAGAGTAAATTGATTGTTTTAAGTTCATATTACTTATTTAAGCACTTACATTGCAAATTCATATTATGGAAGTTGACATGGAGGAACTGGATTTATGTCTGTCGATTAAATGCTCCCCGGGGGCTGCAGAAATCTACGCTGATTAATTAATGACAGCAGCACAACTGAACAATTTCAGGAAGTGATTACAGACCTTTCTTGGCAAACTAATCAATATGTCTTCCCTATGCACAACAGAGACACCCAACACACACAATCCAGTAATCCCCACATCTTGTTTCAATGCTCAACTGTAAACTCTCTTGTGCAGCGTCTGTTTACGTTTGTCAAAAATATCACCCATGCTTTTGTTTTTGGTTCCTTTGTAAATCTAAGGGTATGTTGCACAAACATGTCATCTGCCTCTTCCAGAAATATTTATAAACATCATGTAGAGTAAATACTGGAATCTCTAAATGCAGAGAGGTTTTTTGTAGTTTTTTTTTTTTTTTTTTTTTTTTTGTATTTGCACACCACAAAAAGCCTTGATGGTAGTTGGGTCTTTCTTCGACCACAAAAGCTTGGACCTTGATAGCAAGGTCCTCAATGACCTCAGCTGATCCCCTCCACTCATCTAGACCCAAATCCTTCAATCAGATCCAAGAAACTTACTCCCTTTACTCAAACCCCTTAATTCCTTTATCCAAACCTCAACACCTGACCCCAAGTCCTCCCCGTGACCCGAGCCCCTAACCCAACTCCAGACACAACAGCAACCAGCGAAGCAGTACTTACCCCAGAAGAAGTTTTGTTGACATGGTGCCACTGTGCTGAAAAGGCTGTTAGATGCCATAGCTGCCTCTGGTTGCAGCAAGCCCCACTTTTGTTCCTCTGTGGTTTCCGTGACCCTTGACACGTCCTAAACCAAGAGCATGCAGCGTGTCATGAAGAAAAAAAATGGAAAAAGCCATCCACATGACATGCTTTTACGTATCAACTATTTGGATGACCACAAGTAACAACCAGGTCTGGTTTTATAGAGAAAAAAAAATTGCAGAGGCAAATATCGCCTTTGCGGATAGATCAGATGGTGTCGGACTTGCTTGCTTGGCGAGTGTGGTTGGAACGTACTTACTCGCTTAGCGCCGTCCTTGTGACTGGTGCTGGCCCGCGACGATTAACCATTTACACTCCAGGTCGCCCTCAAACACCAACCCCGAGCCGCACGTCTGTGGTTCTGTGGTTGTTTGGGAGGCGAGCAGAGCCCTCACACAACCCAAAAGGCACCAGCTTTAAAACTCGTCTCTTTCCTGCCCTCCATGTGCCGTCACTGGAGAGCCTGGGTCACATGCCCTCTGACGTCATCACGGCACAGCAGTTGAGTGGGACAGCCTACCGTTGTGGCTTTCTTCCCTCTCCTCTCCTCTCCCCGGACTTTTTTCTCTCCCCTCTGGCTCCCCTCCTTCTCTCTTACGCGTGGTTCAGCAGCGTTTCCAGGCTCTCTGGGGGATCGGGGTCTGACGCTCCCATGAGTCAGGAGGCTTCAGTGGGGGCAGCTTGTTCAACCGCCCATGCCTCTTCAGCATATGGGGAACAGCGCTCTCTGCTTTGCTCTCCCTTCACTCTTTCATCCCCCCCCTCTCTCTCTCTTTCTATGTCTCTCTCTCTGACTCCGCTGCTCCTTCCCTCAACTCCTTTAACAGGCTGCTGTGCTGCTCCTGTCTCTGCCTCTGAGCAGCGAGAGCTGAGCTTGGTAAGATTTGAGGGTGTGAGTGAGGAGCGAAAGGCTGGCTGGCTGGCTCGCAGTGTGAGACTGGTTGTGTATGTGTGTGTCTGAGTGTGTGTGTGTGTGTGTGTTTGTCTGTGTATGCATGTGCAGCAGAGAGAATGGGGAACGAGAGAGACAGAGAGGCTGGGTGAGTGTGTGTGTGTGTGTGTGTGTGAAGAGAAAGCGGAGGTGGTGTGAAACTGCTTATTTACAGAGGAGTGTGTCTGAAGAGCTGCTTCAGCGTCACTTTTACAGCCTGAATTTGTAGTCTTTCTCCAAGCTTTTTCTCCCGTTTCACACTCTTTGTGTTGCTGTGTCACAGACAGCAGTCATGCTATTGTGTTATTACTGTAATAAATGTGTGTGTGCATGTGCATGTACGCATGCAAGCCTTTGCTGAGCTTTAATTGGCTCTCATAGAAGCGACAGATGGGGGGTGATTCCTGTAAGAGGCCGTAAATCATGGCCACCTGTCTTCTCTGTGAAAGAGATGCCTTCTCACAGTCTCGCTAACACTTGGAGACACACACGCTACAACGCAGACACCCTGCAAGAATGGCTTGCCAACATGCAGTGTAGTGCAGGCAACTCATGACAATCAACGGTGAATCATCACACTCCACACACACACACACACACACACACAGATTCCCTCACACGAACATGCAGTACACACCCTCACACGTATCGTAGCAGTGTCATGCCTGGTCTTTGATCAGCGATCATAGGTGTTTGTTTCAACAGATCAAAAGCACAGACAAGGTGTTAGTACCGAAAAAAAGGAATGCACGGAATGAAGCTGGGAGTTCAGTCAGGTTCAAAAGTGTTCAAGTATCACAGTCATCTTGTCACTGGCCAGTGGGCAAGTATGACTAAGCAGTAAAGAGAGGAATAGTGCCTCGGGCTCTTTTCTTATGATTTGTTATTGCCAGTGGAAACTACCTTTTAATCAGCAGTTTGCACAAATCGATCACTGTTGTTTTATTACAGCCTGTGATTTAAAGATGCGGTCCATCCAATTTACAAAAAAAAAAAACACACACACATTTTCTCACTTATATCTAGTGGTATCTAGCCATGCAGGAAGTTTTGGTTTTATGTGCAATGGGTTTTGAGATATGATTCACTGATATTCATACTTCCACTGAATTACAATGGTGTGTTGCTCACAGCACTGAAAATTATATTTAAAAAAAAATCAACAACATGTCTGTCTAGAAACAATGTCCCCATTACTATGGATAATACACAGACCTCACTGTGAACAGTTTTCGGTGGAACTACTTTCTACCGAAGAAATAAGCCCTATGAAAACTATTCACACTGTGTTATACTGATTATTCATATTGCTGTTGATTTTTTTCAAATGTGGATTTTCAGCACAACAAACTTACTTTTATCACTAATGTGTTGGGGTGGCAGCAGAAAACTCTGAGACATATCTCAAAACCTGCTCAAATATAACCAAAACGTTTTGCATGGCTAGATACTACAAGAAGTAAGTGAGAAAATGTGTTTTTTATAATTTGTTTGAACTGCTAAATGGTCAACTGTTACATAGTAAAAACAGGCAGTAGAATGACATTGTTTGTGTGTATTTTTGGACCTAAATTAAAGCATTTTCAAAAGTAACATTTGATCATTTGTCTTAAAGTATCTGAAAATGCAGTAATGTTACAGTAATTCTAATGCAAATGTTAAAAATGTTTAAGAAGCGAGTACTGTGTTTTTTACAGCTATGTAGTACATCATAGCTCTGAGATAACATATAAAATCACTGTACATCAATGAGCTAAATTTGAGCAAAAAAATATTAATAACAAAAACATTTGTCTAGTAATAAAGTGATAGCAAGCCAAGAAAAACTACTACCGCATGCATCTAATGCTAAAACTAAACATGTTGTCATTATTTGGCCATGGAGTCTTAACCCTTATTTATTTCAAATCTTAATATAGTGTAAAAAAAAAAAAGAAAAAGAAAAGTGAATAAAAATGACAAATGAAATACAAACAGTCCCCCCAAATTCCACGGCACAACAGCATTTCCACAAGTCTTTGCCACCTACCTTATTTTTGTGCAGTGAAACATTTTCCTTGGCTTGGTGCTTTGTAAATATTTGCTGTCTAAAAGGAGAACATGCGTCTTGAGTTGCAGCGCATGTTACTGAATCCTTAGGGAAGGGCTATTCAGATGCTGCAAATACACTGAATATCACAGAACGTACACAGAACCTATTTCCATTCACAGATTTAATCGATCATGTCACCCATGCAATTTACCTTCATGCTAAACATACTCTATTCACCAGTGCAATAGCAAAGACAGGCTGTACACAAGGATTAGTTTGGTACTTGATATTGAAGTCTTTCAAGAATAATATTTAAGGTCATGTATAAACATTTTTAAGGTTATTGTGAAAGTATGCTTTGCTGTCAGAAGCATTCAACTTTAGGATAGACTGCAGCACCGCTGTGAGTTCCACTGAGCCACAGTAAATTACACGCAGTGTGATGGGAATATAATTTGCACATCGTGATTGAATCTAACATATTGAATGAAAAATAAAGGATAAATGTCAAACCCAACTCATATGGCAGGAAACATAACTTCTTGGGTGGCATGGCATGTGATAAACATCCTTGATGGAGAAAATCTGAACTATGATGATGTTGTAGTCTCAGATATCTCTGCATGGATTCTTTAAGAACTGCAAAGATTGAAACTACAAGGAATGGATGATGTTTTCCCCCTGATAAAGTAACAAAGTTAGTTAAATTTGGCCAAACATTGTTTTACTTGCCCAACTTTTGGTCAGGTCAGCAGTTCAACCACCTTAAGAAAACCACAACAAACCTTTTCCATCACTGAAACCTTGCCCACAACCTCTACTCTTGTCTGTAAGCAAGTCTGAAGATTTAATTCAACTAACCCCAGATCTAATCCAGAAAATATCCAAATTAAAGGTTTAGATTTTGTTTTCAAAAGTATAATGTTTTTGGGACATATGGCAAATAAACAGTTCAGTTAAAAAAGGTATTTATTGAATTCATTCCAGCCTGATTGGAAGGATTTTAGCAATTATATTGCTAGAGGAGCCAATTATCTGGAGTTCATGTGAAACAGAGTGTTTCAATGGATTTAACATATCTAATCATACTGTGCATGTATATACGCAGTGGAGGGAGTCCTATACAACATCTCATGAAAAACAAAAAATTCACTTGAGGGAGGTACTGCCATCTTGGAAGGCTCTTCATTTTGCTGTATAGACAATTTTGTAATATATGTAGTCCTTGCTGTCAAAAAAAAGCTTTTATATGAAGGTAATAATGTTAAAGGCTGGAATATGATGTGGAATATAATATTTCATTCATTACTGGTTCTCCACTGGTGGCCGTATACTACACTTGCTATACTTGTGTGTGTGCGGAGCTGAAGAGCCTGGCCATACTCTGAGCTCTGGCCAAGGTCTGCCCTGAGGACTGTGGTCGATGGCCCACCCTGCCAGACACTTTCTCTCTCCTACCACTCAGGACCACACACCTTCAAATGGACTCGCTTTGTTATCACAAGCTCTCACAGAAACATAATAGAGGTATCATGTGTTGGAACATGCTTAAAATTACGCATGCTATTAACACTGTGTGTGTGTGTGTAACGCAGTGCTGCCGGATACGGCAGACTGTTTCCTCGCTTTGTCACAGCAGATGAACTTCGCAGTGGACTGTTTTCGTTGAAAATTATTTCTTGCAACAGAGTATTTCTGGAAAAATATTGGGGGATAATGATACCTAAGATGAGTTAAAATTAACTCAGACTGAGGCTGTGAGGCTGTCTGTATTCGTCTCTCTACGAAAGCTAAAAATGACGTGACATAATTAGCCCAGAGCAGACATTACACACGTAGAGGTATTACAGTATTAGAAAAGGAAGGGCTTATTAATAGCCCTTTTGGCTCGTGTTGTGTACTCTCTCTGGCGAGGCATCAGAACGGCCCAGTCGGGCAAACAGGCAGGTACAGTGATTCACTTTAACAGGCGACATCTGTAAAACGCTAAGGTAGTTTACACTGCGGCCGAGCCCGAATTAACGTGCTTTCATTGGAAACAAACACCACTTGCAATCAGCTTCTGCTGGCCACTGCACCGCTGGTGTGAACGTAAATATCTCCTTACAGTGCTACTGAGGCGCGATGGTGACCTG